>NC_091283.1:318367915-318671249 GCF_032444005.1 Ranitomeya imitator
AAACGCGACATGGCGTCCCATCTCACTTCCAGTCAATTTTGCATTGAAAAGTAAAACAGCGCTCCTTCCCTTCTGAGCTCTGCCATGCACCCAAACAGTAGTTTTCTCCCACATATGGGGTATCAGCGTACTCAGGACAAATTGTTCAACAACCTTTGGGGTCCATTTTCTCCTGTTACCCTTGGTAAAATAAAACAAATTGGATCTGAAGTAAATTTTTTGTGAAAAAAGTTAAATGTTCATTTTTTTTTAAACATTCCAAAAATTCCTGTGAAACACCTGAAGGGTTAATAAACTTCTTGAATGTGGTTTTGAGCACCTTGAGGGGTGCAGTTTTTAAAATGGTGTCACACTTGGGTATTTTCTATCATATAGACCCCTTAAAGTGACTTCAAATGTGATGTGGTCCCTAAAAAAAATGGTGAAGTAAAAATGAGAAATTGCTGGTCAACTTTTAACCCTTATAACTCCCTAACAAAAAAAAGTTGTGGTTCCAAAATTGTGCTGATGTAAAGTAGACATGTGGGAAATGTCACTTATTAAGTATTTTGTGTGACATATCTCTGTGATTTAAGGGCATAAAAATTGAAAGTTGGAAAATTGTGAAATTTTCAACATTTTCGGCAAATTTCCTTTTTTTCCACAAATAAACTCAAGTAATATCAAATAAATTTTACCACTATCATGAAGTACAATATGTCATGAGAAAACAATGTCAGAATCACCGGGATCCATTGAAGCGTTCCAGAGTTATAACCTCATAAAAGGACAGTGGTCAGAATTGTAAAAATTGGCCCGGTCATTAACGTGCAAACCACCCTTGGGGGTAAAGGGGTTAAAAGTCTGGTTGAACATAACATGGGGGCTTGTGGGACCATTCGCAAATACCGTCAGGGGTTTCCACAATCATTGGTCAACGAAAAGTCCTGAAAGGGGCAGTCAGGGGCTTTACGCAATGGAGAGCTGCTTGCCCTTAAGTATAAAGATTAAAAAAAAATTTTTTATCCTGCGCTCGATCCACACAGAGGCCACAAGGGCTACTGCAGACCAACAGGGATCCACTACTCCAAAACCTGTGTCTGTCATTGACTACAACAAATATATGGGGGGTGTGGACCTTGCAGATCAGGTTCTACAGCCATACCAGGTATCAAGAAAATCATACACCTGGTATAAAAAGTTAGTCATTTATTTGTTTCAGGTGGCCACATATAATTCTTTTGCGTCATACTAAAAAGCCGGAAATGCAGATACTTTCTTTAATTATCAGGAAAAGGTCATTGAAATTCTTAAGTAAATAAAAGTCCTTTACAGCTCTGTCCAATCTATGCATGGCTGCCATCCCAGGAAAATCCAACAAGTAGTAAAAAATCCAGCACCAAGAGGTTGCACTCAATATGCTTTATTGCAAAATCTTCATTAAAAGCATGGACAACCGAGAACAGAAAAATGGCATAAATAGTAGGGGTCCCAGACACCAATTTACACGTTTTAGGGCCAAATATGCCCCTTAGTCATAACCTAGTGTTATGACATTATGACTTGCAGTAGTACATATGTCATATACATGGTTACCTGCAGTATCTGTATTCCTGCAGTATTCCTGTTTTTGAAAATGTTGTCCCTGCCAATCCTTTAGAATCTGAAGATGTCAGAAGACTCGCTGAGCGACATTTTATTGCCCTCATTCCAGCAATTGAAACAAGAAAGAACCCCCAGAGAAGATGTGTATGTTCCAAGAGAGGAATGAGGCATGATACCCGCTATTATTGCTCACAATGCCCATCATTGCCAGCCTTATGTCTCCATGACTGATTTATAATCTTCCACACAGAACCACGTTTTTAGACTGTTTTGACATTCAAGCATTTGGTTTATTTAGTGACAGACACATCTGAGTAGAGCGGACTTAATAATTTCCGGGGGTAGGTGGGGGGATGTCTCCAGAGACACGAGCTGGGCACAATATATTGGGCACTACAATGACAATTTTGCAATTTTTGCTCTAAAACTTCCACTATGTGTTTCGGGAAATCATCCATGTAGTGAAAATGGTCACTATATCCATAGATGAATTCCCAGAGGGGTGTCATTTCCAAAACGGTTTCACTTCAGGGGGGATTCTGTTGTTCTGGCACTTAGCAGCTCTCCAAATTGCCATAACAGCAGAATCCCCCTGAAGTGACCCCATTTTGGAAATGACACCCCTCTGCGAATTCATCTATGGATGTAGTGACCATTTACCTATCTACCTATTTTCCAATGTAAAATCTGGGGTTAAAACAACATTTTAGTGGTAAAAATGTTATTATTTTTTCTTCACTGCTCAATGGTGTAATTTTCTATGGAGCAGCTGTGGTGTCAGTATGCTCACTGCACCACTAGAAGAATTCATTCAGGGAAGTATTGTATAAAATGCAGTCACTTTTGGGGGCTTATGCTGTTCTGGCACCTCAGGGGCTCCGACAATGTGACATGTCACCCACAAACAATTCCAGCAAAATCTGCTCCCCAATATGGCGCTCCTTCCCTTGCGAGCTCTGCCATGCGCCCAAACAGTGATTTAATGCTCAAGAGAAATTTCACAATAACTTTTGGCATCCAATTTCTCCGGTTACCCTTTGGAAAAGAATTGAGGGCAAAAAGATTTTTATTTTCACGGCTCTACGTAATTAACTTCTATGAAGTACTTGGGGATTCAAAGTGCCCACCACACATCTAGATAAGTTTCTTGGGGGGTCTAGTTTCCAAAATCGGGTCAATTGTTGGGGTGTTTCCACTGTTTAGACACCTCAGGGGCTCTGACAATGTGACATGTCACCCACAAACAATTCAAGCAAAATCTGCTCTCCAATATGGCGCGCCTTCCCTTCCAAGCTCTGCCGTGTGCCCAAACAGTAGTATTCCCCCACATATGGGGTATCGGCGTGCTCAGGAGAAATTGCACAACAACTTATATAGAGCAATTTCTCCTGTTACCCTTACGATAATGCAAAATATGGAGCTAAAAAGATTTATTTGTGAAAAATGTATTTTTTATTTTATTTCCATGGCTCTACATTATAAACTTCTGTGAAGCATCTGTGGGTTCAAGGTGCTCAATACACATCCAGATAAGTTCCCTAAGGGGTCTAGTTTCCAAATGGTGTCACTTGTGGGGTGTTTCAATGTTTAGGCACATCAGGGGCTCTGCGCGACATGGCAACCACTAATTATTCCAACATATTTTACATTCAAACAGCTAAATGGCGCTCCTTCCCTTCTGAACACTGCCATGTGCCCAGAGAGTAGTGTACAATCATATGCAGGGTATTGTGAGAAGCTGGAAAATAATTTGTAAGATCCATTTGTTTTCTATTATCCTTTGTGAATAATTCCAAAGTTATCACCACATAAAGTGACCACGTCAGATTGTAAAAATGGGGCCTGATTAAGAACACAAAACTGGAAGAGGTTAAATCAGAGGATTCTGGACACTACTGCAATCAAAACCTGACTATAGACAATAACATCTACTGAAATGCTCAAACTGAACAGTCTCCATCAGTAATAAATGAGCAGCTAGTGGTGAAACCTCTCTGGGGTAATTAGAGCACGGGGCTCGGTGACCTCACAATCTAAACTATCGGAAGATCCAATATTTTCTGTCAGATGAGTTTCAGGAAGAAATATTACACATTTAACCCCTTAACGACCGCCGATACGCCTTTTAACGGCGACAGTTAAGGGTACTTAACAACAGAAAAAGAGGAAAAAGTGAATAGCGCTCCCCAGAGTCGGATTTTCTCTGGGGTCTCGGTTGCTGAGGGTAGCCGAGACCCCAGAGAACATGATTTGGGGAGGATTTACCGACCCCCGAGTTGCAATCGCTGGTAATTAACGTTTACCGGCGGTCGCAACAAAGAAAAAAAAAAGCGATTTGCCATTTAATTTCTGTGTCCTCCGATGTGATTGCACATCAGAGGACAGAGAAATGGGGTCCCCGATCGCCCCCGATACTCACCTGTCTCCCCCAGTGCTCCTCGTGGCTGCCGATGGGCGCCACCATCTTGTTCCGGGAAAAAAATGGCGGGCACATGCACAGTGCGCCCGCTGCCCGGGACCTGGCAGATCTTTGGGGTCTCGGCTGCCGGGGGTAGCAGAGACCCCAAAAAACATGATCGGGGTCGTTTTTCACCAACCCTTGTTTTGCGATCGCCGGTAATTAACCATTTATCGTCGGCCGCAAAAAAAAAAAAAGTGATCTGTCATTCTCTGTCCTCTGATGTGATCGCACACAATAGAGACCCTGTTATACTTACCGGTGTCCCTGGGTCCTCCTGCTTCCTCTCCTGGCCTTCGGCTTCTTGCTCTGGTAAGAAAATGGCGGGCGTATGAGCAGTGCGCCCGCCGTGATCTGCCGGCCGGCAGAGGAAGATTCTTCCTGTTGTTTTAGTTTGGTCACTGTGAGATCCTATCACAGTGATCAAAATAAAAAAATAGTAAATAACCCCCCCCCCCTTTATCACCCCCTTAGTTAGGAAAAAATAATAAAATAAAAAAATGTATGTATTTCTATTTTCCAATTAGGGTTAGGGTTAGGGCTAGGGTTAGGGCTAGGATTAGGGTTAGGGCTAGGGTTAGAGCTAGGGCTAGGGTTAGGGTTGCGCTTAGGGTTGAGGCTAAAGTTAGGGTTAGGGCTAAAGTTAGGGTTAGAGTTGGGATTAGGGTTTGGATTAGGGTTGGCATTAGGGTTACGTTTGGAATTAGGGTTAAGGTTAGGATTAGGGTTAGGGGTGTTTTGGGATTAGGGTTAGGTTTGAGGTTAGGGTTGAGATTAGGATTAGGGTTGTGTTGGGTTTAGGGTTTTGATTAGGGTTATGGTTAGGGTTGGGATTAGAATTATGGATCGGGTTTTAGGGGTGTGGTAGGGTTAGGGTTGGAGTTAGAATTGGGGGGTTTAAACTGTTTAGGTACATCAGGGGGTCTCCAAATGAGACAGCCAATTTTGCGCTCAAAAAGTCAAATTATGCTCCCTCCCTTCTGAGCTCTGTTGTGCGCCCAAACAGTGGTTTACCCCCACATATGGAACATCAGCATACTAAGTACTATTTGGACAACAACTTTTGGGGTCCAATTTCTCCTGTTACCCTTCGAAAAATAAAAAATTGGGGGCTAAAAAAATCATTTTTGTGGAAAAAAAATGTTTATTTTCACGGCTCCACGTTATAAACTGTAGTGAAACACTTGGGGGTTCAAAGTTCTCACAACACATCTAGATCAGTTCCTTGGGGAGTCTAGTTTCCAATATGGGGTCACTTGTGGGGGGTTTCTACTGTTTAGGTACATCAGGGGCTCTGCAAATGCAATGTGACGCCTGCAGACCAATCAATCTAAGTCTGCATTCCAAACGGCGCTCCTTCCCTTCCGTGCCCCGATGTGTGCCAACACAGTGGCTCCTCCCACATATGGGGTATCAGCATACTCAGGAGAAATTATACAACAACTTTTGGGGTCCAATTTCTCCTGTTACCCTTCGAAAAATAAAAAATTGGGGGCTAAAAAAATCATTTTTGTGGAAAAAAATATTTTTTTTTTTGTTTTCACGACTCTGCATTATAAACTTCTGTGAAGCACTTGGGGGTTCAAAGTTCTCACCACACATCTAGATAAGTTCCTTGGGGGGTCTAGTTTCCAAAATGGGGTCACTTGTGGGGGGGTTCTACTGTTTAGGTATATCAGGGGCTCTGCAAACGCAACATAACGCCCGCAGACTATTCTATCAAAGTCTGCATTCCAAAACATCACTACTTCCCTTCCGAGCCCCGATGCGTGCTCAAACAGTGCCCCCCCTCACATATGGGGTATCAGCGAACCCAGGACAAACCGGACAACAAATTTTGGGGTCCAATTTCTCATGTTACCCTTGATAAAATAAAAAATTGCGAGCTAAAAAAATCATTTTTGAGGGGAAAAAAAGGATTTTTTATTTTCACGGCTCTACGTTATAAATTTCTATGAAGCACTTGGGGGTTCAAAGTGCTCACTAAACATCTACACAAGTTCCTTAATGGGTCTAGTTTCAAAAATGGCATCACTTGTGGAGGGTTTCTACTGTTTAGGTACATCAGGGGCTCTCCAAACGCGACATGGCGTCCGATCTCAATTCCAGCCAATTCTGCATTGTCAAATCAAACTGTGCTCCTTCTCTTCCAAGCTCTGCAGTGCGCCCAAACAGTGGTTTACCCCCACATGTGGGGTATCGGCGCATTCAGGAGAAATTGCACAACAAATTTTGTGGTTCATTTTCTCTTTTTACACGTGAAAATAAAAAAAATTGGTTCTGAAGTAAAATGTTTGCAAAAAAAAAGCACACATTGCGGATTAGGCTTAGGAATTTCTGGTGCGGATTTTGTCTCTCCGCACCTGCGGATTTGTCGCGGTTTTTGTGCGGTTTCGCAATGTTTTTTGTGCGTTTTGCTGCGGTTTTCTTGCGGATTTGCTGCGGTTTTTACCCCTACGGTTTTCTATAATGGAGTGGGTACAAAAACGCTGCGGATTCACAAAAAAGAAGTGACATGCTTCTTCTTTTAATCCGCAGCGATTCTGCAGCGGATTTTCTGCAAAGTGTGCACAGCATTTTTTTTTCTCATTGATTTACATTGTACTGTAAATCAATTGCGGATCTGCAGCGTTTCTGCACCTCAAAAAACGCTGCGGATCCGCAGCAAATCCGCAACGTGTGCACATACCCTGAATGTGGTTTTGAGCATCTTGAGGGGTGCAGTTTTTAGAATGGTGTCAAATTTGGGTATTTTCTGTCATGTACACCCCTCAAAGTGACTTTAAATATGATGTGGTCTCTAAAAAAAATGGTTTTGTAAATTTTGTTGTAAAAATGAGAAATCGCTGGTCAACTTTTAACCCTTATAACTTCCTAACTAAAAACAAATTTTGTTTCCAAAATTGTACTGATGTAAAGTAGACATGTGGGAAATGTTATTTATTAACTATTTTGTGTGACATATCTCTCTGATTTAAGGGCATAAAAATTCAAAGTTTGAAAATTGCTACATTTTAATTTTTTTTTGCCATATTTCCGTTTTTTTCATAAATAATCGCAAGTAATATCGAAGAAATGTTACCACTAACATGAAGTACAATATGTCACGAAAAAACATTCTCAGAATCAGCGGGATCCGTTAAAGCGTTCAAGAGTTATAACCTCATAAAGGGACAGTAGTCAGAATTGTAAAAATTGGCCCGGTCATTAAGTACCAAATTGGCCGTCACTAAGGGGTTAAAGAGAACTGTGTATAATAGTGCAGAGCGGAGATGTCTTAAAGGGAACCTGTCAGCAGGATTGTGCTCAGTAACTACAGACACTGTCAGGTCGGTGCCGTTATACTGATTACACCGATACCTGGTGATGAAATCCATCTTGTGGTTGTTGATTAATCTGTATTTGTAGTTTTCAGTTAATGAGATTCTCGTGCTCTGGGGCGGGGCTGTGGGCGGGGCTTTATGTGGTGCTCTGGGGCGGGGCTTTTTGTGGTGCTATGGGGTGGAGCTGTGGGCGGGGCTTTATGTGGTGCTCTGATTATATATGCATCTGTATTGGCTTATGACAGGTCGCTGATCCCTCACTACATGGGCTGACAGCCCCTCTGACTTTGGATCCTAGACCCCGTGGCATGAAGTGTGGTTCCGAACGCTGCCATGGAGACGGGATGTCGTCATAACAACATCAGGGTCTCCAGACCTGAGAGGCTTCCTGTCATGCACAGTGATGATCAGGAAGTCTCTCAGGTCAATGTATAGAAGGAGAATGTTGTGGTCTAGAGGCAAAATGGGGATCATGGTAATACGGCCGGACTACATCATCGATAAAGCAGCCACAGCCGGTGACTGAGAAGAATCTGTGACTTCTCTGCATTTAGTGGTTACTACTCACCTGGGTAGCCATATGTGGGAATCTCCTCTTTACACCACTCATCCCCCCTCACATATGTCTCTGTAGCATTAATATGCAAGGTGTCATCCAAAAGGCTAATTCTGTAAGTAACAATCCTTTGTGGTGTGTCTTAAAATCTGATGGTTCTTATCAAATGATATTGGATTTGCGGATATTTAACAAACACTCCCAATGTAGCACCAATTGTTGCAGATACTCATGACATGATGGCAAGGTTGAATACAGAGGCAAAATACTTCTCTGTAATGTTTTTTCAGTATACCTCTTGAAAAGAGTTGTCAGTACAAGTTTGCATTTACTTTCTTGGATGAGCAATATCTGTTTTGCAGGTTACTTGTTATGATCTGGTGGCCTTGGAGCAGCATGAGACGTACTCTGGAGAAGGTGGAACCTGTACTGACCGCAAATCCTGAACTTAACAGCGCAACTAGAAGTAGCCGTGGGGGGTACCTAACACTCCCTAGACCCCTCGACACAGCCTAAGAAATAACTACCCCTAAAGACAGAAACAGGAAACCTATCTTGCCTCAGAGAAAATCCCCAAAGGAAAGACAGCCCCCCACAAATATTGACTGTGAGAGGAGAGGGAAATAACATACGCAGAAATCAAATCAGGATTTAGCATAGGAGGCCATACTAGCTAAAAAGAAAGAATAGAACAGAGTACTATGCGGTCAGTATCAAAACACTAAAAAATATCCACCACAGAAAATACAAAACACCACATCTGACTAAAGACATGGAGGGTATATCTGCATCTCCAGAGAAATAGCTAGGCTGCAAAAAATCCTTCACAGACTAAGCTGGACAAGACAAAAACATGAAAATGCACAGAACTATAAGGTCCACAGCAGGTGGACAGCAAAAACAAAGCCAGGACTTATCTTTGAAGAAAAGCACAGCAAACAGGAGAGACCAGAAGGGATGTGAATCCTCCAAAAACAATGGACAACTGGCACTGACTAAAGGATCAAGCAAGGCTATATAGCCCAGCCCAAATTTCAAAAAATAGATACACCTGATAAATGCTGCGATCCAACTACCGCAGCACTACCATTCATAACCACCGGAGGGAGCCCAAGAGCAGAATTCACAACAGTACCCCCCCCTTGAGGAGGGGTCACCGAACCCTCACCAGAGCCCCCAGGCCGATCAGGATGAGCCAAATGAAAGGCATGAACCAAATCATCAGCATGAACATCGGAGGCAACAACCCAAGAATTATCCTCCTGGCCATAACCCTTCCATTTGACCAGATACTGAAGCCTCCGCCTCGAAAAACGAGAATCCAAAATCTTCTCAACCACATACTCCAACTCCCCATCAATCAACACCGGGGCCGGAGGATCAACAGAGGGAACAATGGGCACTACATACTTCCGCAACAAAGATCTATGGAACACATTATGGATGGAAAAAATAGGCTGGAAGGGCCAAACGAAAAGACACTGGATTGATAATCTCAGAAATCCTATAAGGGCCAATAAACCGAGGCTTGAACTTAGGGGAAGAAACCTTCATAGGAACATGACGGGAAGACAACCAGACCAAATCCCCCACCCGAAGCCGGGAACCAACACAACGACGACGGTTAGCAAAACGTTGAGCCTCCTCCTGAGACAACACCAAATTGTCCACCACATGAGCCCAAATCTGCTGCAGCCTGTCAACCACAGAATCCACACCAGGACAATCAGAAGGCTCAACCTGCCCTGAAGAAAAACGAGGATGAAAACCAAAATTACCAAAAAAGGCGAAACCAAGGTAGCAAAACTAGCCCGATTATTAAGGGCAAACTCGGCCAATGGCAAGAAAGCCACCCAACCATCCTGATCAGCAGACACAAAGCATCTCAAATAAGTTTCCAAAGTCTGATTAGTTCGCTCGGTCTGGCCATTTGTCTGAGGATGAAATGCGGAAGAAAAAGACAAATCAATGCCCAGCCTAGCACAAAAGGCCCGCCAAAACCTAGAAACAAACTGGGAACCTCTATCGGACACAATATTCTCCGGAATGCCATGCAAACGAACCACATGCTGAAAAAACAACGGAACCAAATCAGAAGAGGAAGGCAATTTAGGCAAAGGTACCAAATGAACCATCTTAGAAAACCGGTCACAAACCACCCAGATAACCGACATCCTCTGGGAAAACGGAAGATCTGAAATAAAATCCATAGAAATATGCGTCCAAGGTCTCTCAGGGACCGGCAAAGGCAAAAGCAACCCCCTAGCGCGAGAACAGCAAGGCTTTGCCCGCGCACAAATCCCACAGGACTGCACAAAAGAACGCACATCCCGCGACAAAGAAGGCCACCAAAAGGACCTACCAACCAAATCTCTGGTACCAAAAATCCCAGGATGGCCAGCCAACACAGAACAATGAACCTCAGAAATCACTTTACTAGTCCATCTATCAGGAACAAACAGTTTCCCCACTGGACAGCAGTCAGGTTTATCAGCCTGAAACTCTTGAAGAACCCGTCATAAATCAGGGGAGATGGCAGCGAGAATCACCCCTTCCTTCAGAATGCTGACCGGCTCAAGAACCCCAGGGGAATCAGGAAAAAAACTCCTAGAGAGGGCATCCGCCTTCGAGCCTGTCTAGGATTCAGCCGTTTGGCAGACTCGAGGTAAATCAGATTCTTATGATCGGTCAGGACCACAATACGGTGCTTGGCCCCCTCAAGCCAATGTCGCCACTCCTCAAATGCCCACTTCATAGCCAACAACTCCCGATTGCCGACATCATAATTGCATTCTGCAGGCTAAAACTTCCGAGAAAAGAAGGCACACGGTTTCATCAAGAAACCATCAGAATTCCTCTGAGACAAAACGGCCCCTGCCCCAATCTCAGACGCGTCAACCTCAACCTGAAGTGGAAGAGAAACATCCGGCTGACAGAACACAGGGGCAGAAGTACATCAGCGTTTAAGCTCCTGAAAGGCAGAAACAGCCGCAGAGGACCAATTCGTCACATCAGCGCCTTTCTTCGTCAAATCGGTCAGAGGTTTAACCACACTGGAGAAGTTGGCAATGAAACGACGATAAAAATTAGCAAAGCCCAAGAATTTCTGAAGGCTCTTCACAGATGTGGGCTGAATCCAATCATGAATGGCCTGAACCTTAACCGGATCCATTTCTATAGATGCGGGAGAAAAAATGAAGCCCAAAAAAGAAACCTTCTGCACGCCAAAGAGGCACTTTGACCCCTTCACAAATAAAGCATTATTACGGAGGATCTGAAATACCATCCTGACCTGTTTCTCATGAGACTCCTAATCATCGGAAAAAATCAAAATATCATCCAAATATAAAACCATGAACTTATCAAGATAACTCCGAAAGATATCATGCATGAAGGATTGGAACACAGATGGAGCATTAGAGAGTCCAAATGGCATCACAAGGTATTCAAAATGGCCTTTTTCCATTCATCACCCGCCTTAATACGAATAAGATTATATGCCCCTCGAAGGTCAATCTTAGTAAACCAGCTAGCCCCCTTAATCCTAGCAAACAAATCAGTAAGCAAAGGCAACAGGTATTGAAATTTGACCGTGCTCTTATTCAAGAGGCGATAATCAATACAGGGTCTCAAGGAGCCATCCTTCTTGGCAACAAAAAAAAAACCTGCTCCCAATGGTGAAGAAGATGGCCGAATATGCCCCTTCTCCAAAGACTCCTTAATATAGCTCCGCATGGCGGCATGTTCTGGCATAGACAGGTTGAAAAGTCAGCCCTTAGGGAACTTACAACCTGGAATCAAGTCAATAGCACAATCACAGTCCCTATGTGGTAGAAGGGAACTGGATTTGGGCTCATCAAATACATCCTGGAAATCTGACAAAAACTCAGGAATTTCAGAAGAGGGGGAAGAGGAAATTGACATCAAAGGAACGTGACCATGAAACCCCTGACAACCCCAACTAGTCACAGACATAGATCTCCAATCTAACACCGGATTATGTAGCTGTAACCATGGAAAACCCAGCACAATATCATCATGTAAATTATGCAACACCAGAAAACGACAATCTTCCTGATGGGCTGGCGCCATGCGCATGGTCAGCTGTGTCCAAAACTGAGGTTTATTTTTAGTTAACGGTGTAGCATCAATGCCCCTTAAAGGAATAGGGTTCTGCAAAGGCTGCATGGGGAAACCACAACGTCTGGCAAATTCTAAGTCCATTAAGTTCAGAGCGGCGCCTGAATCCACAAATGCCAAAACAGAAAATTATGATAATGAGCAGATCAAGGTCACAGATAACAGAAATTTAGGTTGTACAGTACTGATGGTAACAGAACTAGCGATTCTCTTTGTACGCTTAGGGCAATCAGAAATAATATGAGCAGAATCACCGCAGTAAAAACACAACCTATTCTGACGCCTGAATCTTTGACGTTCAGCTTTAGACAAAATCCTATCACACTGCATAGGCTTAGGGCTCCGCTCAGAGGACAACACCACAGTGTGCACAACTCTGCGCTCGCGCAAGCGCCGATCAATCTGAATGGCCAGAGACATAGAATCACTCAGACCAGCAGGCGTGGGGAACCCCACCATAACATCTTTAACGGTTTCAGAAAGACCCTTTCTGAAAATTGCCACCAAGGCATCCTCATTCCATTTATTCAGTACAGACCATTTTCTAAATTTCTGGCAATACGATTCTGCCGCTTCTTGACCATGACACAGGTCCAGCAAGATTTTCTCAGCTTGATCCACAGAATTAGGCTCATCATACAATAACCCCAAAGCTTGAAAGAAAGAATCAACATTAAGCAAAGCAGGATTGCCAGTTTCCAAGGAAAATGCCCAATCCTGTGGGTCACCATGCAGCAGGGATATGATGATTTTAACCTGCTGAATGGGATCACCAGAAGACCGGGGTCTCAATGCAAAAAACAGTTTACAGTTATTTTTGAAACTCAAAAATTTGGATCTGTCACCAAAGAATAAATCAGGAGTGGGAATCCTAGGTTCTAAGGCAGGAGTCTGAACAATATAATCTGAAATACCCTGTACCCTAGCAGCAAGCTGATCCACACGAGAAACTAACTCCTGAACACTCATGTTATTACTAGGTTCCATAGCCACCCAGAGATTAAGAGGGAGGAAAAGACAAAACAGGCTAAGGAAAAAAAAATGGCTCAAAACCTTTCCTCCCTTCTTCTGAGATGCATGTAACTCATTGTAGGCCAGTTGTACTGTTATGATCTGGTGGCCTTGGAGCAGCATGAGACGTACTCTGGAGAAGGTGGAACCTTTACTGACGGCAATCCCTGAACTTAACAGCGCAACTAGAAAAAGCTGTGGGGGGTTCCTAACACTCCCTAAACCCCTCGATACAGCCTAAGAAATAACTACCCCTAAAGACAGAAACAGGAAACCTATGTTGCCTCAGAGAAAATCCCCAAAGGAAAGACAGCCCCCCACAAATATTGACTGTGAGAGGAGAGGGAAATAAGATACGCAGAAATGAAATCAGGATTTAGCATAGGAGGCCATACTAGCTAAAAAGAAAGAATAGAACAGAGTACTATGCGGTCAGTATCAAAACACTAGAAAATATCCACCACAGAAAATACAAAACACCACATCTGACTAAAGACATGGAGGGTATATCTGCATACCTGTATGTCATCTCCTCCTGTATATAGTATGTACCTGTATGTCATCTCCTCCTTTATATAGTATATACCTGTGTGTCATCTCTCCTGTATATAGTATATATCTGTGTGTCATCTCCCCTGTATATAGTATATACCTGTGTGATCTCCTGTATTAGACCTCGTTAACACGTTATTTGCTCAGTATTTTTACCTCAGTATTTGTAAGATAAATTGGCAGCCTGATAAATCCCCAGCCAACAGGAAGCCCTCCCCCTGGCAGTATATATTAGCTCACACATACACATAATAGACAGGTCATGTGACTGACAGCTGCCGTATTTCCTATATGGTACATTTGTTGCTCTTGTAGTTTGTCTGCTTATTAATCAGATTTTTATTTTTGAAGGCTAATACCAGACTTGTGTGTGTTTTAGGGCGAGTTTCGTTTGTCAAGTTGTGTGTGTTGAGTTTTGTGTGGCAACATGCGTGTAGCAACTTTTTGTGTGTCGAGTTGCATGTGACAGGTTAGTGTAGCAAGTTGTGTGCAGCAAGTTTTGCGCATGGCGATTTTTGCGCGTGGTGAGTTTTATGTCTGGTGCCTTTTGAGTATGTGCAAGTTTTGTGTGAGGCAACTTTTGGATGTGTTGCAAATTTTGTGCATGTGGCAATTTTTCCGCATGTGCAAGTTTTGCGTGTGGCGAGTTTTCCATGAGGTGAGTTTTGCACTTGTGGCGAGTTTTGCGTGAGCCTATTTTTTGCATGTGGCGAGTTTTGCGCGTGGTGAGTTTTGAGCGGCGACTTTTGTGTTTCGACTTTTATGTGGCGAGGTTGGTGTATGTGTGGTGAATTGTGTGCTGAGGGTGGTATATGTGTTCAAGCACGTGGTAGTGTGTGGCGTATTTTGTGTGTGTGCTCATATCCCCGTGTGTGGTGAGTATCCCATGTCGGGGTCCGACCTTAGCAACTGATCGGTATATACTCTTTGGCGCCATCGCTCTCATTCTTTAAGTCCCCCTTGTTCACATCTGGCAGCTGTCAATTTGCCTCCAACACTTTTCCTTTCACTTTTCCCCATTATGTAGATAGGGGAAAAATAGTTTGGTGAATTGGAAAGCGCGGAGTTAAAATTTCACCTCACAACATAGCCTATGACGCTCTCAGGGTCCAGACGTGTGACTGTGCAAAATTTTGTGGCTGTAGCTGCGACGCCTCCAACACTTTTCATTTCACTTTTTCACCATTATGTAGATAGGGGCAAAATTGTTTGGTGAATTGGAAAGCGCGGAGTTAAAATTTCACCTCACAAAGTAGCCTATGACGCTCTCAGGGTCCAGACGTGTGACTGTGCAAAATTTTGTTGCTGTAGCTGCGACGCTTCCAACACTTTTCCTTTCACTTTTTTCCCCATTATGTAGATAGGGGCAAAATTGTTTGGTGAATTGGAACGCGCGGGGTTAAAATTTCGCCTCACAATATAGCCTATGACGCTCTCGGGGTCCAGACGTGTGACTGTGCAAAATTTTGTGGCTGTAGCTGCGACGGTGCAGATGCCAATCCCGGACATACACACACACACACACACACACACACACACACACACACACACACACACACATACACACATTCAGCTTTATATAGTAGATATATAACATCTGGACTACCTGTGGCTGTATTGGGGTACTATAATTGATTCTCATATCATAGATATTATGGCCCCATAAGCATTCTTGCTAAATATCTCTCCCCTTTATCGCCAATAATGCCAACATTTTTTGCCTACTGTGTTCTTTATTTTGTTTTTATATTTGTGGGGATTTAGGGTTCCTTTAGCATAGGAGCACCTCTGTCTAGTTAAAGCGGTTTCCCTAATCTGCGGGTAGTGGGTTTCCTTAGGGGATATAGGGTATTACAGGGCCCCCAGGGATAGCCGCCGTGGAGTGGGGCAGGGCCGTATTTGCCACTAGGCACTTGAGGGCACGTGCCTAGGGCGGCGGGATGCGGGGGGGCGCCCTTGAGCTAGGTTTTTTCTTTTTTTTTCTTTTTTTTTTTTTATAAAACTCCGGGGTCAAGTTTCCGCCCCCCCTCCTCCCTCCCTCCTTCCCGCCCCCCCTCCTCCCTCCCTCCTTCCCGCCCCCCCCCCTCCTCCCTCCTTCCCGCCCCCCTCCCTCCCTCCCTGAAGACGTAATACTCACCTTCCTCCAGCGGTGGCTGCAACAGCGCCTGCAGCGCGTCCTGTCTTCAGCGGTCACATGGTACCGATCATTAAGGGTGATGAATATGCGCATATTCATCACCCTTAATTAGCGCTACCATGTGACCGCTGAAGACAGGAAGGAAGACGCTGAGATGCCAGGAAGTTCTGTGCTGCGCGCCGGTGAGAGGTAAGTATGACAGGGAAAAAAAGTGGGGTGCCGTGCACACAGGGGGGAAGGATGGGGAGCCGTGCATACAGGGGAGAAGGATGGGGAGCCGTGCATACAGGGGAGAAGGATGGGGAGCCGTGCATACAGGGGAGAAGGATGGGGAGCCGTGCATACAGGGGAGAAGGATGGGAACCGTGCACACAGGGGAGAAGGATGGGAACCGTGCACACAGGGGAGAAGGATGGGGAGCCGTGCATACAGGGGAGAAGGATGGGAACCGTGCACACAGGGGAGAAGGATGGGGAGCCGTGCACACAGGGGAGAAGGATGGGGAGCCGTGCATACAGGGGAGAAGGATGGGAACCGTGCACACAGGGGAGAAGGATGGGGAGCCGTGCACACAGGGGAGAAGGATGGGGAGCCGTGCATACAGGGGAGAAGGATGGGGAGCCGTGCATACAGGGGAGAAGGATGGGGAGCCGTGCATACAGGGGAGAAGGAAGGGGAGCCGTGCACACAGGGGAGAAGGATGGGGAGCCGTGCACACAGGGGAGAAGGATGGGGAGCCGTGCACACAGGGGAGAAGGATGGGGAGCCGTGCACACAGGGGAGAAGGATGGGGAGCCGTGCACACAGGGGAGAAGGATGGGGAGCCGTGCACACAGGGGAGAAGGATGGGGAGCCGTGCATACAGGGGAGAAGGATGGGGAGCCGTGCACACAGGGGAGAAGGATGGGGAGCCGTGCATACAGGGGAGAAGGATGGGAACCGTGCACACAGGGGAGAAGGATGGGGAGCCGTGCACACAGGGGAGAAGGATGGGGAGCCGTGCACACAGGGGAGAAGGATGGGGAGCCGTGCACACAGGGGAGAAGGATGGGGAGCCGTGCATACAGGGGAGAAGGATGGGGAGCCGTGCATACAGGGGAGAAGGATGGGGAGCCGTGCATACAGGGGAGAAGGATGGGGAGCCGTGCACACAGGGGAGAAGGATGGGGAGCCGTGCACACAGGGGAGAAGGATGGGGAGCCGTGCACACAGGGGAGAAGGATGGGGAGCCGTGCACGCAGGGGAGAAGGATGGGGAGCCGTGAACGCAGGGGAGAAGGATGGGGGAGCCGTGAACGCAGGGGAGAAGGATGGGGGAGCCATGAACGCAGGGTGGGAGGATGGGGGAGCCATGAACGCAGGGGAGAAGGATGGGGGAGCCATGAACGCAGGGGAGGATGGGGAGCCATGAACGCAGAGTGGGAGGATGGGGGAGCCATGAACGCAGTGTGGGAGGATGGAGTATAAATATGGAGTATAAATACTGGGCCCTATAAGGGGGACACAGTGTGAGAGGACAGTGTGAAGAGGGGACCGGTATAGAAAGGAGAGGTCAGTGTGAAGAGCATGTACCATAAGAGGGACAGTGTGGGGGTCATACTTTGTGCAGACAATATAGTGAGGGGCAATTTTTTATTTGGGAGCATTATAATGACACTTGTATCTTTAAGGGCGTCATGTGGAGACTTTCTGCAAAAGAGCGGCGAAGATGGAAGTCTGCAGAGACGGCTGTGGATGAGAAAAAACTCATCATGGGATCTGGACAAGATGAAGAAAAGGAGAACGGCTCCAGAGGCGACGTCATCTATCAGGTACCTGGATGTAAATGTTATTTGTGATGCTAACTCTCATGTTTTTATATATGCTAGGAGATTTAAAGGGACACTGTCACCTGAATTTGGAGGGAAAAATTTTCAGCCATAGGGGTGGGGTTTTCGGGTGTTTGATTCACCCTTTCCATACCCGCTGGCTGCATGCTGGCTGCAATATTGGATTGAAGCTCATTCTCTGTCCTCCGTAGTACATACTGTACCTGCACAATCTGCAATCTTGCCTTGTGCAGGCGTGTACTATGGAGGACAGAGAATGAGCTTCAATCCAATATTGCAGCCAGCATGCAGCCAGCGGGTAAGGAAAGGGTGAATCAAACACCCGAAAACCCCGCCCCTATGGCTGAAAATTGTTCCCTCCAAATTCAGGTGACAGAGTCCCTTTTAAAGGGGATGTCCAGGCTTGTGATGAGTCTGCAGTCATTCTTTGTGACTGCAGACTTCTGAATTCTCACAGTGCACACTGCACGCTGTCAGGATTCTCTCATGCTGGGGATTTACATTAATGCGATCATGTGCTGACTAGACATGCGTGACCTCCGTCAATGAAAATGAACTGAGCGAGGCCGGGCACATCTAGTCGGAATGTGGTCAGAAGTATACAAATCACATACTTGTGCTGACATGACTGTCCACCGGCAAGGGAGAATCCTAAAAGTGTGCAGTGCATGCGTTGTGAGAATTCAGAAGCTGCGATGTCAGGATTCAGCTCTGCAAGTTCCAGTAGTCGTCACATGGACACGTCACTCATATGCGATTTTCAGACTTAGAGTATGTGTCCACGTTCAGGATTGCATCAGGATTTGGTCAGTATTTTACATCAGTATTTGTAGCCAAAACCAGGAGTGGGTGATAAATACAGAAGTGGTGCATATGTTTCTATTATAGTTTTCCTCTAAGGCTATGTGTCCACTTTCAGGATGGCCGGCGGTATCGCCGGAGCGGCTTAGCCGCTCTGCGGTAAGCCCCGCCCCCTTTCTGGGACGCGATGATGCCGGATGTGTTCACAGCACACATCCGGCATCATCGCACCCCACCATAGCGCCCTGTGCTATATCTTGCGGCGACGCAGCGTCGCCGCAAGATATACGGTCATGCTGCGATCTGAAAAGACGCGCAGCATGTCCGGAGTCGCAGGGCCACCGCGTGCGTGTTACCACGCATAGTGGAGACGGGATTTCATTAAATCCCCTCCACTATGCTGTAACATCTGGACGCTGCGTGTTTGACGTTGCGGCTCTATGCAGCGTCAGACACGCAGCGTTTCCTGCACGTGGAAACAGACCCTAATTGTTCCACTCCTGGTTTTGGCTTACAAATACTGATGAAAAATCCTGACCAAATCCTGATGCAATCCTGAACGTGGACACATACTCTTATGGTCCTGTGACAACGAGCTTCTCTTCTGCTTCTCTTAGTTTTTCACTGAACATTGAGAGCATTAGGGAGAGGAGCTCGTGGGCACATGACTGAGTGTGCAAATCACATATGTCCTTGGCGGAGGGGGGGCACCAAAATGAATTCTTTCCCCGGGTGCCAGAAACCCTAGATACACCTCTGCCGGTATCCTACTGCGAGCGGCGATTACCGGGTCCGGTGGAGGGAGGTCTGTGCACAGGCAGTGAGGCAGGGACTGAGGGTGTGCACAGAGAGGATGGAGACCCGGACACTGCCCGTCCCAGTCTACGCCGTAGCCTAGAGCCCTCATTATCATAGGAATATGTCAGTTAATAAATTGCTTTTCTGAAGCTTTATAGTGTAGTTATAGGTCAGGGAGGGTTGGATAGGGATGAGCTAGCAAGGTGCAGGGACAGGTAGTGATGGCTACTTGCGAACATGTGCGGCAATTGCGGTTTTGCACTTACGATGATACATAAAACACTGCTAGTAGTGTTTTTTCTCATTGCTGCAAGTACCGCATTTGCCGGATGGCGGCAAAACCGCAAGTGCCGCACATGTCTGTAAGTCCCATAGGGAATGAATGAGGCCGAATGCAGTGTTGCCCTAAGTGATCCATTACGCGGCAGATGCGGAAAAACTGTCGGATCTGCTGCAAAAGGCGACTTTCACATCAGCGATTTTTGCCAAAGTCACTGCCGATAGTGTTATACTCACCAAAGGGGGAGGCAGCACTAAAAGTGCCTAGGGCAGCAGAAACTCTAAATACGGCCCTGGAGTGGGGGCGCCATATCGTTTCCCCTATAGGGTGCCAACCCCCACAGGTAGGAAGGTGCGAGAATAGCATATATTAGGGACACCTAGTTTACCCATTTTTATTAAGTGTTTATGTGTGAGCACAGTGTATGTCTTTCGTTTATTTTGTGGTCAATTTTTGTGGTGTGAACCAATATGTGGGTTCTTAATAAAGATTTATAGTTTTTTTGTTAGGGATTGTATACGATTATATAAAAATACCCGCAGACAACAAAGAGTGTGGGTACATGTCGATCAATGCAAATTGTATGTTGCTGACTAATGATACTGCATTTCTTTTAGGAAGAAATGGATTCCAATAAGAGATGGAATATGAAACATCATGTCCTTGATACGAGGGATTCAACACCAATCCTTTAGGAGAAATAGACATTTCCCAGGAAATGCTACCATCTGATGGGAATTACATTTCTGCTACTTTGTACTATTTTCAACTGTGATCTACGCAGAATATATTTTACATCATGGAGCAAATACAAGTAAAGTGAATGAACCTTTCAAAAGAACTCTACGTTGACAGAAACCAAGAGGATCTAGTCTACAAAGCCTAATAGATGAAGACATACTGAACGATTCAGTAGATACTACTGGAATCATTTGAATGGGTTATGGTGTAAAATACCGCATTGAGCTACACTTCATACATGATACTGGCATAATATTACATGCTACCACAGGACCTAAGACTGGGTTTATTATTATTATTATTTAGATAGCACCATTAATTCCATGGTGCTGTACATGAGAAAGGGGTTGCATACAGAGGTATAGATATCGTTTACAGTTAACAAATTTACGATGACAGACTGGTACAGAGGGGAGAGGACTCTGCCCTTGCGGATTTACATTCTATGGGACAATGGGGAAGAGACAGAAGGTCAGGGGTGCGTCGGCTCTGGTGGTGGTGAGGTGGCCGCTCTGGTGGTGGTGAGGCGGCAGCTCGGGTGGTGATGAGGTGGCAAAATGGTTAAGGCAGGCTGTAGGCTTTGGCTACTTTCACACTGGCGTTTTTTTCAATACGTCGCAATGCGTCGTTTAGGGGAAAAAACGCATCCTGCAAAGTTGTTTGCAGGATGCGTTTTTGCCCCATAGACTAACATTAGTGACGCATTGCGACACATTGACACACGTTGCAACCATCGTGCGACGGTTGCGCCGTGTTGTGGCGGACCGCCGGGAGCAAAAAACATTACATGTAACGTTTTTTGCTGCCGATGGACCGCTTTTTCCGACCGCGCATGCGCGGCCGGAACTCCGCCCCACCTCCCCGTACCTTACAATGGGGCAGCGGATGCGCAGGAAAAATGCATCCACTGCCTCCGTTGTGCGGCGCATTCACCGCTAGCATCGGAACCTCGGCCCAATGCACTGCGACGGGCCGAGTCCGACGCTAGTGTGAAAGTAACCTTTCCTGAAGAGATGGGTTTTCAGGTTCCGTCTGAAGGATCTGAGGGTGGTGGATAATCGGACGTGTTGAGGCGTGGAATTGCAGAGGATTGGGGATATTCGAGAGAAATCTTGGAGGCGGTTGTGTGAGGCACAAATAAGTGTGGAGGAAAGTAGGAGGTCTTGGGAGGATTGAAGATTACGTGAGGGAAGATATTGGGAGATTAGTTCAGAGATATAGAGAGGGGACAGGTTGTGGATGGCTTTGTAGATCAGTGTTAGTGGTTTAAACTGGATTCGTTGGGGAATTGGGAGCCAGTGGAGGGATTTGCAGAGGGGAGAAGCAGGGGAGTAGTGAGAGAGGTGGATTAGCCGGGCCGAGTTGAGGACAGACTGGAGTGGTGCAAGAGAGTTAGAGAGGAGGCCACAGAGGAAGGTGTTGCAGCAATCGAGGTGGGAGATGATGAGGGCATGCACAAGAGTTTTAGTAGATTGTGGGGTGAGGAAGGGATGGATTCTGGCAATATTTTTGAGTTTGAGGCGACAGGAGTTGGCAAGAGTTTGGACGTGCGGTTTGAAGGACAGGGCAGAGTCAAGAGTTACCCCAAGGCAGCGGATTTCAGGTGCTGGAGAGATCGTGATGCCGTTTACCATAAAAGACAGATCAGGTAGGGGGGATACGCGAGATGGGGAAAGATGAGTTTGGGTTTGTCTACACTGAGTTTTAGGAAGCGAGAGGTGAAGAAGAAGGATATGGCTGATAGACACTCTGGGATTCTCGACAGCAGAGAGGTGACATCTGGGTCAGAGAGGTAGATCTAAGTGTTGTCCGCATACAGGTGGTACTGGAAGCCATGGGATTTTGAGTTGTCCTAGGCCAAGGGTATAGATAGAAAAAAGTAGGGGCCCTAGGACAGAGCCTTGAGGAACTCCAACAGAGAGAGGGTGGGATGAGGAGGTAGTGTGGGAGTGGGAAATGCTAAATGTGTGGTCGGAAAGATATGAGGCAATCCAAGACAGTGCAAGGTCTTTGATGCCAAGGAAAGAAAGAATCTGTAGCAGTAGGCAGTGGTCGACTGTGTCGAAGGCAGAGGACAGGTTGAGAAGGAGGATGGAGAACTGTCTATTAGCTTTGCCTGTAAGTCATTGGTAATTTTTGTCAGGGCAGTTTTGGTGGAGTGGTGGGGGCAGAAGCCAGATTTGTGGTTGTCAAGTAGAGAGTTAGATGAGAGGTGGGAGGAAAGTTGAGCATGGACATGCTCCTCAAGGAGTTTTGAAGCAAACGGGAGCAGCGATATGGGGTGATAGCCGGGCATAGCAGTTGGGGCAAGGTTAGTTTTTTGAGGATGGGTGTGATGGTGGCATGTTTGAAGGCAGAAGGGAAGGTACTAGAAGATAGCGATGAAATTCAAAAACTGTAAAGTGTGGCATGCAATCTTATTCATCCCCTTTACTTTCAGTGCAGCAAACTAACTCCAGAAGTTCATTGTGGATATCTGAATGATCCAATGTTGTCCTAAATGCCTAATGATGATAAATATAATCCATGTGGGTGCAATCAAGTCTCCGTATAAAAAAAAGGGGGAAACAGTACAAAAAAATCCAAAAAATGAACTTTAATGCCCAACGGCGTGACGACGTTTCGGATGCACAATCCTTTTTCAAGCAATGAATACAATCAAAGTGCAGGTATATGTAGGTGCACATATCAACTCAGTGAATCAAGTAATCATAAAATATACAGTGTACATAGGAAAATTCATATGATACAAAAAGTGCTCAGTTCATATGTAAATAACCATTCGTAAAATATCATTAATAAAATAGTACATATCAAATACTGTGCAAAATACAAGTGATATTTTATAAATAGTTAAATGGCTTCAGGTGTTACATCCTAATGGGAACCGCACTCACGTGTGTTAGGAGTCGAGTTTCCTCTGCTGCACAGGGGGAATCTCGATCCATGTCTGCTGCGGTCTCCCATTCTGTTTCGGCCGCAGTGGGCTCTGCTCAGCGGAGGCGTCGCTCCCAGCGTCTCACTGGGACTGATTCTGTGCAAAGGGTTACTGCTGCCTTTTCTGGCTCTCCTGTTGTACCCTGCACTGATCTGCGGCGAGCGGGCTTCTCTGGGACTAAGTCCTTATTTGTACACACTGAGCATGCCCAGGGCAAGATCTCCCGTTGGAGATCAAGGGTCACATGCTCAGGTACTGCAGCACATCCCATTGGTCCTCTCGGCAGGTCCTGAAAGGGCAAAACTTTTGGAGCTGCTTCCTGTGCTGCAACTATATAAACTGCGCATGACCGCACGGCCATGCGCTAGTATTGTCTTGATAATATGTGTGTGTGTTGTGTGTGAAAGTCGCTCTTTAAAATACCCTCCCTATTGGATGACTGTTCGCGGAAGGTGTATGTTTGCTATCTAGCGCCCGACTTATCCAACAGCACGTTACACACATAAAAGCGTCTAGTTGCTGTGACCGCCTGTACGGCGCCGTGCGCTTCCTCTGCGCTTTCCTTACCCAAGCCTGGGTGGTTAGTGGCGTTCGTCAGTGTGGCACTGCATGCACTCTCGTGCCTTTATATACTATTTTAATAGTTTCCTTACACACCCAGTTGCGGTGTTGTGCCAGCAAGTGGTCTAATCGGACTTCAATCCTGTGTTGGGTTTGTGTTCGCTGACTTCTTGCTCGCGCTCTATGTGCGGTACCGCGGTCCTGTGACTCAACAGGATCGCTTCCTTCACGCAGGGTGAAGTTAACCCGTGCGTGTATACTTTTAGTACCGCCATATAGTCCGTCTTACTAGCAGCAGGGTTTTTACCTGCACGGTGGACCTCGGACTGCGAACGCACCTAGTTTCATATCATCTATACTTGGTGCGTTCCGCCAGTCCTTAACAACGTGTTTCAAGTACCGCTGCACGTCATGTCTTCGGCATCCAAACATTCCCATTGCACATGTCTTTGATGTCACTATAACCTTCCCATAGTCCCGTGCATCCGCGCATACGCACGGACCAATATTAGACCTATTGGATGAGGCTAAACACCGCAAAGCATTTCCATATCTTCTAGATCGGCGGTTTTGGAGAAAAAAGCACATACAGTATAAAATATACAGATGGCATTAATTAATCAATAAAGGCTTATGTGTCAAATGTCCATAACTACAAAAAAGTGCCTTTATATAATCAGTGTTTTATGCAGACAAGGATATACAGTGCATAGAATACAGGAAATATACAGACGGCATTAATTAATAAAGGCTAATATATCAAATGTCCATAGCTGCATAAAAAATGCCTTTTATATAATCAATATCCATACAGACCAGGATATATAATACATACAATGCAACATAATATAGAGCATATCATTCCAGGCAGGACATGAGTCTCGAAGTGTCACCTGGTATGAGAATATCCCAACAATTAAGTGGGACATCCCGTACCCCTGTGTGGAAAGGAGGGGAGTGAGATTAAAAGCATTTTGGATGAAGCTTTACATGAACATATTGATAAATGTCTATTTGATTTTTTGACTAGTGAACATCCTACTACACCTGTTATATACACTCTCCCAAAAATTCATAAGTCTCTCGCAGATCCTCCAGCAAGACCCATTGTCTCAGGATGTAGTTCCATTTTGTCTAATATTGGAATCTATTTGGACAGAGGACTTAATCCAGTTGCCAGTCGCACTGATTTCTTCGTCAGGGACACTATTGATTTTTTTGGAGAAAATTAATCAAACTAGTATATCAGGAGAGATAATTGTAGCCCCTTTTGGTGTAACGTCATTATATACTTCCATCAACCATGCTCGAGGGCTAAATGCAGTAGATAAAAAGTTAATTACTACTGAATTTTCTGAACAGGCAAAAAAAATTATTCTACAGCTTCTAAAATTGGTTTTGACTAAAAACTATTTTTTATTTGGAGATGACTAGTATCTTCAGCTACACGGAGTTGCCATGGGCACAAACATGATGCCCACGTATGCTAATTTAGTTTTGAGTGTTCTTGAGGAGGATTTCATCTGTGTCCCACCACTTCAGTTATGTTGCTGCGTGGTGGAGATACATAGACGACATCTTCCTCATTTGGACTGGAACAGAAACAACGCTCCTCGAGTTTCATGAATTCATGAACACCATTGATGAGACAATTAAATTTACCTTAGTACACTCATACACCAATATACAATGTTTACATGTGGATGTAAGAGTTGTGGGTGATGGTTTTGCCACACAGCTATATACTAAAACAACTAACATAGTAACATAGTTAGTAAGGCTGAAAAAAGACATTTGTCCATCCAGTTCAGCCTATATTCCATCATAATAAATCCCCAGATCTACGTCCTTCTACAGAACCTAATAATTGTATGATACAATATTGTTCTGCTCCAGGAAGACATCCAGGCCTCTCTTGAACCCCTCGACTGAGTTCGCCATCACCACCTCCTCAGGCAAGCAATTTCAGATTCTCACTGCCCTAATAGTAAAGAATCCTCTTCTATGTTGGTGGAAAAACCTTCTCTCCTCCAGACGCAAAGAATTCCCCCTTGTGCCCGTCACCTTCCTTGGTATATAAACAGATCCTCAGAGAGATATTTGTATTGTCCCCTTATATACTTATACATGGTTATTAGATCGCCCCTCAGTCGTCTTTTTTCTAGACTAAATAATCCTAATTTCGCTAATCTATCTGGGTATTGTAGTTCTCCCATCCCCTTTATTAATTTTGTTGCCCTCCTTTGTACTCTCTCTAGTTCCATTATATCCTTCCTGAGCACCGGTGCCCAAAACTGGACACAGTACTCCATGTGCGGTCTAACTAGGGATTTGTACAGAGGCAGTATAATGCTCTCATCATGTGTATCCAGACCTCTTTTAATGCACCCCATGATCCTGTTTGCCTTGGCAGCTGCTGCCTGGCACTGGCTGCTCCAGGTAAGTTTATCATTAACTAGGATCCCCAAGTCCTTCTCCCTGTCAGATTTACCCAGTGGTTTCCCGTTCAGTGTTTAATGGTGATATTGATTCCTTCTTCCCATGTGTATAACCTTACATTTATCATTGTTAAACCTCATCTGCCACCTTTCAGCCCAAGTTTCCAACTTATCCAGATCCATCTGTAGCAGAATACTATCTTCTCTTGTATTAACTGCTTTACATAGTTTTGTATCATCTGCAAATATTGATATTTTACTGTGTAAACCTTCTACCAGATCATTAATGAATATGTTGAAGAGAACAGGTCCCAATACCGACCCCTGCGGTACCCCACTGGTCACAGCGACCCAGTTAGAGACTATACCATTTATAACCACCCTCTGCTTTCTATCACTAAGCCAGTTACTAACCCATTTACACACATTTTCCCCCAGACCAAGCATTCTCATTTTGTGTACCAACCTCTTGTGCGGCACGGTATCAAACGCTTTGGAAAAATCGAGATATACCACGTCCAATGACTCACCGTGGTCCAGCCTATAGCTTACCTCTTCATAAAAACTGCACCTTTTCTTCTAAAAGGGCCACTAGTCTACACTTCTGACAGGTGAAATTGGATTCTTCTTCTGGTCGATCTGTGAACATGTAGCACATGCTGCAGCTCACCATGTAGGTTGTCACATCTGCCATGTTGCTCCTGGATCCTGCTGACTTGCTGTTTGTTTTCCTTCTTGTGTAATCTACTCAGCCAAGCTTTCTTGCAATAATGTCCTACAGGCAAAAATTTGCGCGCCGTAAGGCGCGCGGTTTGGTGATGCTTTCCAAGCAGCTGGTCCCGGCTGTACCCAACGATCTTCTTGCTGAGGGAGACTCTTCGCTTTTCCCAGAAGG
This sequence comes from Ranitomeya imitator, assembly GCF_032444005.1. NCBI lineage: Eukaryota > Metazoa > Chordata > Amphibia > Anura > Dendrobatidae > Ranitomeya > Ranitomeya imitator. The sequence goes on from NC_091283.1 coordinate 318,394,957, forward strand.
CACCTGGAATATGCAAATTATCCTCCTCAAGCTTGAATCCCTGGTTTGGTGATGCTTTCCAAGCAGCTGGTCCCGGCTGTACCCAACGATCTTCTTGCTGAGGGAGACTCTTCGCTTTTCCCAGAAGGCACCTGGAATATGCAAATTATCCTCCTCAAGCTTGAATCCCTGGTTTAGTGATGCTTTCCAAGCAGCTGGTCCCGGCTGTACTCAACGATCTTCTTGCTGAGGGAGACTCTTCGCTTTTCCCAGAAGGCACCTGGAATATGCAAATTATCCTCCTCAAGCTTGAATCCCTGGTTTGGTGATGCTTTCCAAGCAGCTGGTCCCGGCTGTACCCAATGATCTTCTTGCTGAGGGAGACTCTTCGCTTTTCCCAGAAGGCACCTGGAATATGCAAATTATCCTCCTCAAGCTTGAATCCCTGGTTTGGTGATGCTTTCCAAGCAGCTGGTCCCGGCTGTACCCAACGATCTTCTTGCTGAGGGAGACTCTTCGCTTTTCCCAGAAGGCACCTGGAATATGCAAATTATCCTCCTCAAGCTTGAATCCCTGGTTGCTGATTGGAGCAATTTACTATGATTCAATAGTCAACATTCTGAAAAGATGAAAGAGGCAAGTCCTTTTAGCCAGCTGATGAGAGTTAAACGTATTGAGTGATGAAAATTCACAGGAGAGATCAATGACAAATATGATTCTAAAAATTTCTGGTAGGGGCTACCCTAAAAAATTTTTAAAGCATCAATAGCATAGAGTGGATGAAATGACTAGAGAGGATTTATTTAAAAAAAAGAAAACTATTAAAAAACCTAGCCGTATTCCCTTTGTCACAACATATTGTGAGAAGAGTCAAATTACTGCAAAAGTGATCCACAAACATTGGGATATTTACGTAATAGATGTTTGACACATATTGAAGAATTTATAAAACCTCCTATCTTTTCTTACAAAAGAAACCGTACTATTGGTTCAAGTCTGGTGAAATCTGACATTGGATCTTTTAAGAGGCCTTATCAGACTACATTGACTGGGAGTGACAGAAGGGGATGTTTCCCCTGTTTGTCATGCGTTAATTGTTGTCTGATGATTAAAGGTTCCAAGTTTTCACACCCTATTACAAATGAGGAATTTAATATTAGACATTTCTTGAGGTGTGACTCTGACTACGTCGTGTATTTATTACAGTGCCCTTGTTCCTTGTGGTATGTCGGTGAGACTTATGTGATTTTAAAACTAGAATTAATCAACACCGACCATATCATAAGGAAGAAGAGGATGGATTTGCCAATTTCAAAGCATTTCACTGAAAAATTCCATACAGAGAAGCAATTGCGATTTCGTTGTATTGACACAGTAGCGGTCATGAGGAGAGGAGTAGACCGTATTCAGATGTTAAAGAGAAAAGAACTTGAATGGATAATGAGACTGAATACTTTGAAGCCATATGGTCTTAATGTTGATTTCAAACTTGGTCAGATCACTTAGTGATGTATACTGATTTATTGCCTCATTATAATTGTCAGTTATGTATATGTTATTAATATAATTTTTGTTTGTATTTATTTTTTACCTTAGGTTCTTCATCTTTGGGATTGACACACTCACGTGTTCTCTTTATTTAATTTATCTTTTTCATTGTGCTTGTCTGTGATTTTTTTATATTAGTATATCTGATAAATGCTACGGAAGAGGGGGAATTCATATAATAATAAAGACATTTGCATTTTTCTAGGCTATAAGATTTGCATTACTTGTTATATATAGAGGATACGCCATTAAAAGATCTGGGTCCTTTTCTGTTGCTGTTGTGATGGGTGGATGGTGGGAATTGATACTCCCTTCCATTCCATCTTGTCCGACTTAAATATGGGGATATTCCCTTATCTAATGACAATCTTTGAACTCATGTGTCTTTATGTCACGGATCCTATTTCTTGAGGTGTGTTGTTTGATATGTAGAGGGGATGAATATATTGTACAGGATGTTTGGGTCCTGATTCTGTCACTAAGGTGGGGGTGGCTGGTGGGGATTCTCACTCCCCTCCTTTCCACACAGGGGTAATGCCCCACTTAATTGTTGGGATATTCTCATACCAGGTGACACTTCGAGACTCATGTCCTGCCTGGCATGATATGTTCTATATTATGTTGTATTGTATGTACTATATATCCTCGTCTGTATGGATATTAATTATATAAAAGGCATTTTTTATGCAGCTATGGACATTTGATATATTAGCCTTTATTAATGCCGTCCATATATTTCCTGTACTCTATCCTCTGTATATCCTTGTCAGTATAAAACACTGATTATATAAAGGCACTTTTTATGTAGTTATGGACATTTGACACATTAGCCTTTATTGATTGATTAATGCGTCTGTATATTTTATATGTGCATTTTTTTCAAACAGCCGATCTAGAAGATATGGAAATGCATTGCGGCGTTTAGCCTCATCTAATATGGCATCGTAGGTCTCATGTTGGTCCGTGCGCATAAATGGATGCACGGCACTATGGGAAGGTTACAGGGACATCAAAGACATGCGCAATGGGAATGTTTGGATGCCGAAGACATGGCGTGCAGCGGTATTTGGAACATGTGAGTGCGGTTCCTATTGGGTTGTAACACCTGAAGCCATTTATCTATTTATGAAATATCACTTGTATTTTGCACAGTATTTGATATGTACTGTTTTATTAATGATATTTTGCGAATGGTTATTTACTTATGCACTAAGCACTTTTTGTATCATATGAATTTTCCTATGTACACTGGATATTTTAAATATTTTATGATTACTTGATTCACTGAGTTGATATGTGCACCTATATATATCTGGACTTTGATTGTATTCATTGCTTGAGAAAGGATTGTGTATCCGAAACGATGTCACTTTTTGGATTTTGTTTGTTACTATCATAAGGAGCCTTCTTGATTGCTGGTTGGGAATGCGTGCACACTGTTAAGGTATTTTTCTGCTGCTGTTCCAAATTTTCCTATCTATCGATGTATCTATCTATCGATGTATGTATCTATCTATGGATGTATCTATCTATTGATATGATAGATATATACGGTACAGACCAAAAGTTTGGACACACCTTTTCATTTAAAGATTTTTCGGTATTTTCATGACTATGAAAATTGTAAATTCACACTGAAGGCATCAAAACTATGAATTAACACATGTGGAATTACAGTGGGGCAAAAAAGTATTTAGTCAGTCAGCAATAGTGCAAGTTCCACCACTTAAAAAGATGAGAGGCGTCTGTAATTTACATCATAGGTAGACCTCAACTATGGGAGACAAACTGAGAAAAAAAATCCAGAAAATCGTATTGTCTGTTTTCTTAACATTTTATTTGCATATTATGGTGGAAAATAAGTATTTGGTCAGAAACAAAATTTCATCTCAATACTTTGTAATATATCCTTTGTTGGCAATGACAGAGGTCAAACGTTTTCTGTAAGTCTTCACAAGGTTGCCACACACTGTTGTTGGTATGTTGGCCCATTCCTCCATGCAGATCTCCTCTAGAGCAGTGATGTTTTTGGCTTTTCACTTGGCAACACGGACTTTCAACTCCCTCCAAAGGTTTTCTATAGGGTTGAGATCTGGAGACTGGCTAGGCCACTCCAGGACCTTGAAATGCTTCTTACGAAGCCACTCCTTCGTTGCCCTGGCGGTGTGCTTTGGATCATTGTCATGTTGAAAAACCCAGCCACGCTTCCTCTTCAATGCCCTTGCTGATGGAAGGAGGTTTGCACTCAAAATCTCACGATACATGACCCCATTCATTCTTTTATGTACCCGGATCAGTCGTCCTGGCCCCTTAGCAGAAAAACAGCCCCAAAGCATGATGTTTCCACCACCATGCTTTACAGTAGGTATGGTGTTTTGATGGATGCAACTCAGTATTCTTTTTCCTCCAAACACGACAAGTTGTGTTTCTACCAAACAGTTCCAGTTTGGTTTCATCAGACCATAGGACATTCTCCCAAAACTCCTCTGGATCATCCAAATGCTCTCTAGCAAACTTCAGACGGCCCCGGACATGTACTGGCTTAAGCAGTGGGACACGTCTGGCACTGCAGGATCTGAGTCCATGGTGGCGTAGTGTGTTACTTATGGTAGGCCTTGTTACATTGGTCCCAGCTCTCTGCAGTTCATTCACTAGGTCCCCCAGCGTGGTTCTGGGATTTTTGCTCACCGTTCTTGTGATCATTCTGACCCCACGGGGTGGGATTTTGCGTGGAGCCCCAGATCGAGGGAGATTATCAGTGGTCTTGTATGTCTTCCATTTTCTAATTATTGCTCCCACTGTTGATTTCTTCACTCCAAGCTGGTTGGCTATTGCAGATTCAGTCTTCCCAGCCTGGTGCAGGGCTACAATTTTGTTTCTGGTGTCCTTTGACAGCTCTTTGGTCTTCACCATAGTGGAGTTTGGAGTCAGACTGTTTGAGGGTGTGCACAGGTGTCTTTTTATACTGATAACAAGTTTAAACAGGTGCCATTACTACAGGTAATGAGTGGAGGAAAGAGGATACTCTTAAAGAAGAAGTTACAGGTCTGTGAGAGCCAGAAATCTTGATTGTTTGTTTCTGACCAAATACCTATTTTCCACCATAAAATGCAAAAAAGATGATAAAAAAACAGACAATGTGATTTTCTGGATTTTTTTTTCTCAGTTTGTCTGCCATAGTTGAGGTCTACCTATGATGTAAATTACAGACGCCTCTCATCTTTTTAAGTGGTGGAACTTGCACTATTGCTGACTGACTAAATACTTTTTTGCCCCACTGTATATACTTAAACAGTCTGAAAATATGTCTTATATTCTAGGTTCTTCAAAGTAGCCACCTTTTGCCTTGATAACTGCTTTGCACACTCTTGGCATTCTCATGAAGAGCTTCATGAAAATACAGAAAAAAATTTAAATGGGAAGGTCTGTCCAAACTTTTGGTTTGTACTGTAGATAGATATAGCTATCTATCTATAGCTATAATCGTAGATAGATATATTGATAGATAATACCAAGCCTGATGTTTAGTAATGAGCATAATAAAATGGTTCATAAAGACACACACACAAAATCTGCATTAGACTAGGGTCACACTTGCGAGAAACTTGTGCCGAGTATTGAGGTGCAAGACTCGTGCGAGTTTCTCGCAAGTGTGACCCCGGCCTAACGCAGATTTTATGTGTGTCTTATCTAACTCTTTATGTACCATTTTATTATGTTTATTGCTAAACATTAGGCTTGGTATTATCTATCTATAGATATATCTAAATAGAAAAAAATCAGGCAGCACTCCAGTTCAAGAAAAATTGTGGACTTTAATCCAGCACCAAGTGGTGCAACGTTTCGACCTCACAACACGGTCTTTGTCTATCTATCTATAGTGTAGATAGGTAGATATATGTATAGATAGACAGATATATCTATAGTGTTAGAAAAAAATAACTTTCTTACTTTAAGTAAGAGCACGGTGAGGATAGAAAGGAAAGCAATATTGAATTGTGTGGATAAAACAAATCTTGTTTAATGTTCATTCAAAAAATTGATTACAAAAATGAAGAAAAGTAAGTTCATAGCACACAAAAATATGTATTCGATTATAGAAGGGAAAACAAGCATTCATTGGTTCTTACATATGGTCTTGAGGTTGTTGTGGTCTGGGTTGGAGATTCTCAAGGTATGAGAGATCTGTCTGAACAGGAGTTAGGTCGGCTTATATACTATTTTGACCCATAGACTTACATTGGTTTCTATTTTTCCTGTCTCATAACCACATATGGTGATCTGCCGCTATATTCATAGTCTCTACCATATTAGAAGAACACTAGTAACTTATGGAATATGCTTATTAGTTATTTGTACATTACCTCATTTTGAAATACTTAAGCCTATGAGAACCATTTACTATCTCCAAATAGACACATATTGACAGTTCTGACAAAAGCCCTATAGTTCTGACAGAGAACAGCTATGTCTACCAAAGTCCTCAGAATAACTCAGTCGCCCACTAACCAGAGTCTCTGCTTGCTAGTTAGACTCTACATGTTAAGAAATCTTTATTGTGTTATTGTTATATTAATATTTTACAGTCCACCCCGATTATGATTTGAGAAATATTATAATCAACCCTAAACTCATTCTCTCACCATTCGTATCATATTCACTTTTTATTCGGAAAACCTTGTATCAAAACCTGTGTTGAATATCATCTGAATTTTCAAAACTATTGTAAAAAAAAAATTATATCAGAGTTCTACTTTTCCGTTTTAACATCTCTCTTAAAATATCGTCCTCCTTTTTCATTTGTCTTTATCTTTTTATAAATTATCTTAATTGTACACATAACTATTTGATACATTATACATAGCAAAACTATAATAAATATAATAACAATCAGATTAGATAATACATTTCCTGCTGCCATTGAAGATTGTGACCAACTAGTTAGTGATTTTCCTAAATTTCTCCACCAAGATGCGCCTGACATACTCATCCATTCATGTTTAACACCATTTAAATTCCCTTGCTCATGTCTGAATACAATTTGTTTCTTTTAATTGTTTTGTTAACACATTTAACCAACCCTTGTCTTTCTTTATCTGATTTGTCCACATATCCCAAGGAAAATTATTTATTTGTGACAATTTGAACTGTATCGGAAGGATTTTCAGATTTCTTGAGACTGTTGATGTAATATTTATACTTCCTTCTTTGTGAGAGTTTTCACATTTCCCTCAATATAAACCTATTGTCAGACTTTCAGCATTTACACAAGATGAAAAGAATGCAGAAACAACTTATTTTTCTGACATAACTTAGAAACAATTCTTGTTAGCGCTTACTGGTGTCACCAAGTCCTAGATCGTGTGTACATTCTCCACTCTGGCATGACATGAGGTATGATTATTGTTAAGATCAGGTGACCTTGGAGCAGCATGAAAACTTTCACTGGAGTAAGTGGTAACTATACTGACCGCAAACCCTGATCTTATCACCGCAACTAGAAGTAGCCGTGGGGTGTGCCTAACGAAACCTAGACACCTCGACACAGCCGGAGAACTAAATAGCCCTAAAGATGGAAATAGGAATACTATCTTGCCTCAGAGCAGAACCCCAAAGGATAGGCAGCCCCTCACAAATAATGACTGTGAGTAGTAGAGGAAAAGACAAACTCAGGCAGAAAACAGGATTTAGCAAAAGAGGCCAGTTCTAGCTAAATAGGAAAGGATAGGACAGGACATTAAGCGGTCAGCATTAAAATCCTTCCAAAATATCCACAGCAGAAAATACAAAAATAAACTCCACCACCTAACTAAAGGTGTGGGGCGTATATCTGCAACTCCAGAGAATCCAACCAGACTGAGAAAACACTGACACAGTCTAAGCTGGACAATAGAAAAACAAACGAACACCACTGAAAATAAGCACACAGCAAGTGTGCCACAGGAAAAGAAACAGACACTTATCTTTGCTGAACTGGCAGCTAGGCAGGAGAGGCCAGGAGAGATCCAACACTTCCCAAGAAACATTGATAACTGGCCAGGAGTAAAGAGTCCAGCAAACCTAAATACCCCAGTCAGAATTGCAATCAGCAGATACACCTGTGCAAGACTGCAGCCCAGGGACAACTGCATTACCATTAACAACCACCGGAGGGAGCCCAAAAGCAGAATTCACAACAGATTATGGAAACATGAATGATAAATGACTTTATCCTGTCCAGGTAGACACATTACCTTAGAAACAAAATTTAAGTATGAGGAATGTCTAATTGTTCAATGTTTGTACCATCAAATGCAAAATCTGTGTCCTGTAATTGATAATATAGCAATTGTGTATGACTAACAGGAATTCCCAGAACAGTTATAGGGAAAAGGATTTCTTCTCTTTCTGACACTGGCATCAGTGATGTCATTATTATTATTATACATTTTTATAGCGCCATGGCGGTTTACATGTGAAAAGGGGCAAATATAGACAAGTACAATAAACATGAGCAAAAACAAGGCACTATCAGGTACAGAAGGAGAGAGGACCCTGCCCGCGAGGGCTCACAGTCTACAGGGGATGGGTGAGGATACAGTAGGAGATGGTAGAGCTGGTCGTGCGGAGGTTCAGTAGGTTCCTACACAGATGTTCTGTTCACATCCTAACCACTTATTTACCCACAAATCTGTAGGATTTAATGGGAAATTAAATTCTGTAGGCAAATTTCTCATTAATCCTAAAGGTGTAATTCCACTTTGTAATGCTTGTGCAATCATTTTCAGATTGGTGGAATATTCTATTAAAGCTAAAGTAGCATCTTGCATATGTGATACACAAGAGCCCAATACAGCAGCAGTGTTCGACACCATCTTTTCAAGGACTTGATCCAAACTTTTCTGAATCTTTACACCTTTACTTCCAATATAACCAATATTTCCCAGATCTGATTTAAGTATATGAATATCCATAGTGGTAATTAGACTTCCCACTGTTCCTGATTCCTCCAAAATACCTTCTAACACTGCCCTCTTTCTTCTCACCTGTGGTGAAGTTCTTTTCCCAAACCATTGTTCTATTCCCATTTCCATGTTAATGAGATGTGATTGACACTGGGGATATCAAGAAGAGATTTTCCAGTTAGACAGGTTAAAAGTCCATATCAAAAAAAGTCCACTTCATCTCGTAATAGAGGTTTAAATTGGAATTGGTTGATTTAGAAAGGAGTAGATGGTTGAAACCATGTCTGAGTGCACACATTATCTACTGCTGACCATACATTTACATCTTTATATTATTTGTAATTATTTTTTGTTAAAACGCAACAATGGTAAAGTCCAGAATCCTTAGGAGATATTATATACAGAAAAAATAAAATTCTTATTCAACATCTCACATTACAGGATTGACCTCTGTGTATAACATTTGTTGGGTCATTTGAAAACTTCCCCAAAATAATCTATTTAGGGTCCATGTTAACCCCTTTACCCCCAAGGGTGGTTTGCACGTTAATGACCGGGCCAATTTTTACAATTCTGACCACTGTCCCTTTATGAGGATATAACTCTGGAACGCTTCAACATATCCCAGTGATTCTGACAATGTTTTCTCGTCACATATTGTACTTCATGATAGTGGTAACATTTCTTTGACATTACCTGCATTTATTTGTGAAAAAAACGGAAATTTGGCTAAAATTTAGAAAATTTTGCAATTTTCCAACTTTTAATTTTTTTGCAATTAAATCACAGAGATATGTCACACAAAATACTTAATAACATTTCCCACATGTCTACTTTACATCAGCACAATTTTGGAACCAAATTTTTTTTTTGTTAGGGAGTTATTAGGGTTAAAAGTTGACCAGCAATTTCTCATTTTTACAACACCATTTTTTTTTAGGGACCACATTTCATTTGAAGTCATTTTGAGGGGTCTATATGATAGAAAATACCCAAGTGTGACACCATTCTAAAAACTGCACCTCTCAAGGTGCTCAAAACCATATTCAAGAAGTTTATTAACCCTTCTTGCGCTTCACAGGAATTTTTGGAATGTTTAAATAAAAATGAACATTTAACTTTTTTTCACAGAAATTTTAATTCAGCTCCAATTTGTGTTATTTTACCAAGGGTAACAGGAGAAAATGGACCCCAAAAGTTGTTGTACAATTTGTTCTGAGTACACCGATACCCTATATGTGGGGGTAAACCACTGTTTGGGCGCATGACAGAGCTCGGAAGCGAAGGAGCGCCATTTGACTTTTCAATGCAAAATTGACTGGAATTTAGATGGGACACCATGTTGCGTTTGGAGAGCCCCTGATGTGCCTAAACATTGAAACCCCCCACAAGTGACACCATTTTGGAAAGTAGACCCCCTAAGGAACTTATCTAGATGTGTGGCGAGCACTTTGACCCACCAAGTGCTTCACAGAAGTTTATAATGCAGAACCGTAAAAATAAAAAATCATATTTTTTCACAAAAATTATTTTTTCGCCCCCAATTTTTTATTTTCCCAAGAGTAAGAGAAGAAATTGGACCCCAAAAGTTGTTCTACAATTTGTCCTGAGTAAGCTGATACCCCATATGTGGGGGTAAACCACTGTTTGGGCACATGGGAGAGCTCGGAAGGGAAGGAGCGCCGTTTGACTTTTCAATGCAAAATTGACAGGAATTGAGATGGGACGCCATGTTGCGTTTACAGAGCCACTGATGTACCTAAACATTGAAACCCCCCACAAGTGACACCGTTTTGGAAAGTAGACCCCCTAAGGAACTTATCTAGAGGTGTGGTGAGCACTTTGACCCACCAAGTGCTTCACAGAAGTTTATAATGCAGAACCGTAAAAATAAAAAATCATATTTTTTCACAAAAAATTATTTTTTCGCCCCCAATTTTTTATTTTCCCAAGAGTAAGAGAAGAAATTGGACCCCAAAAGTTGTTCTACAATTTGTCCTGAGTAAGCTGATACCCCATATGTGGGGGTAAACCACTGTTTGGGCACATGGGAGAGCTCGGAAGGGAAGGAGCGCCGTTTGACTTTTCAATGCAAAATTGACAGGAATTGAGATGGGACGCCATGTTGCGTTTACAGAGCCACTGATGTGCCTAAACATTGAAACCCCCCACAAGTGACACCGTTTTGGAAAGTAGACCCCCTAAGGAACTTATCTAGAGGTGTGGTGAGCACTTTGACCCACCAAGTGCTTCACAGAAGTTTATAATGCAGAACCGTAAAAATAAAAAATCATATTTTTTCACAAAAATTATATTTTCGCCGCCAATTTTTTATTTTCCCAAGGGTAAGAGAAGAAATTGGACCCCAAAAGTTGTTGTACAATTTGTCCTGAGTACGCTGATACCCCATATGTGGGGGTAAACCACTGTTTGGGCGCATGGGAGAGCTTGGAAGGGAAGGAGCGCTGTTTGACTTTTCAATGCAAAATTGACAGGAATTGAGATGGGACGCCATGTTGCGTTTGGAGAGCCACTGATGTGCCTAAACATTGAAACCCCCCACAAGTGACACCATTTTGGAAAGTAGACCCCCTAAGGAACTTATCTAGATGTGTGGTGAGCGCTTTGACACACCAAGGGCTTCACAGAAGTTTATAATGCAGAGCCGTAAAAACAAAACAAAAATTTTTTCCCACATAAATTATTTTTTAGCCCCCAGTTTTGTATTTTCCCGAGGGTAACAGAAGAAATTGGACCCCAAAAGTTGTGGTCCAATTTGTCCTAAGTGTGCTGATACCCCATATGTGGGGGGAACCACTGTTTGGACGCATGGGAGGGCTCAGAAGGGAAGGAGCGCCATTTGGAATGCAGACTTAGATGGAATGGTCTGCTGGTGTCACATTGCGGTTGCAGAGCCCTTAATGTACCTAAACAGTAGAAACCCCCCACAAGTGACACCATTTTGGAAATTAGACCCCCTAAGGAACTCATCTAGATGTGTTGTGAGAGCTTTGAACCCCCAAGTATTTCACTTCAGTTTATTACGCAGAGCCGTGAAAATAAAAAATCTTTTTTTTCCCACAAAAATTATATTTTAGCCCACAGTTTTGTATTTTCCCAAGGGTAACAGGAGAAATTGGACCCCAAAAGTTGTTGTCTATTAGTCCTGAGTACGCTGATACCCCATATGTTGGGGTAAACCCCTGTTTGGGCACACGGGAGAGCTCTGAAGGGAAGGAGCACTGTTTTACTTTTTCAACGCAGAATTGGCTGGAATTGAGATCGGACGCCATGTCGCGTTTGGAGAGCCCCTGATGTGCCTAAACAGTGGAAACCCCCCAAATTATAACTGAAACCCTAATCCAAACACACCCCTAACCCTAATCCCAACAGTAACTCTAACCACACCTCTAACCCAGACACACCCTTAACCCTAATCCCAACCCTATTCCCAACCGTAAATGTAATCTAAACCCTAACCCTAACTTTAGCCCCAACCCTAACTGTAGCCTTAACCCTAGCCACAACCCTAACCCTAACCCTAGCCCTAACCCTAGCCCTAACCCTAGCCCTAACCCTAACCCTAACCCTAGCCCTAACCCTAGCCCTAACCCTAACCCTAGCCCTAATCCTAATGGAAAAATGGAAATAAATACATTTTTTTAATTTTTCCCTAAGAGGGTGATGAAGGAAGGTTTGATTTACTTTTATAGCGGGTTTTTTAGCGGATTTTTATGATTGGCAGCCGTCACACACTGAAAGACGCTTTTATTTTTTGCATTACAACATTTTGAGAGCTATATTTTTTCCATATTTTGGTCCACAGAGTCATGTGAGGTCTTGTTTTTTGCGGGACGAGTTGATGTTTTTATTGGTAACATTATCGGGCACGTCACATTTTTTGATCGCTTTTTATTCCGATTTTTGTGAGGCGGAATGACCAAAAACCAGCTGTTCATGAATTTCTTTTGGGGGAGGCGTTTATACCGTTCTGCGTTTGGTAAAATTGATAAAGCAGTTTTATTCCTCAGGTCAGTATGATTACAGCGATACCTCATTTATATTTTTTTATGTTTTGGCGCTTTTATACGATAAAAACTTTTATAGAAAAAATAATTATTTTTGCATCGCTTTATTCTCAGGACTATAACTTTTTTATTTTTTTGCTGATGATGCTGTATGGCGGCTCGTTTTTTGTGGGACAAGATGACGTTTTCAGCGGTACCATGGTTATTTATATCTGTCTTTTTGATCGCGTGTTATTCAACTTTATGTTCGGCGGTATGATAATAAAGCGTTGTTTTTTGCCTCGGTTTTTTTTTTTTCTTACGGTGTTTACTGAAGGGGTTAACTAGTGGGCCAGTTTTATAGGTGGGGTCGTTACGGATGCGGCGATACTAAATATGTGTACTTTTATTGTTTTTTTTAAATTTAGATAAAGAAATGTATTTATGGGACTAATATTTGTTTTTTTTCATTATTTAGGAATTTTTTTTTTTTTTTTACACATTTGGAACATTTTTTTTAAACTTTTTTACTTTGTACCGGGGTTGACATCACAGATCGATGATCTGACAGTTTGCATAGCACTCTGTCAGATCACCGATCTGACTTACAGCGCTGCAGGCTTCACAGTGCCTGCTCTAAGCAGGCGCTGTGAAGCCACCTCCCTCCCTGCAGGACCCGGATGCCGCGGCCATGTTGGATCCGGGCCTGGAGCAGGGAGGGAGGTAGGGAGACCCTCGCAGCAACGCGATCACATCGCGTTGCTGCGGGGGTCTCAGGGAAGCCAGCAGGGAGCCCCCTCCCTGCGCGATGCTTCCCTATACCGCCGGCACACCGCGATCATGTTTGATCCGGGGGTTAATGGGGTTGTGCCGGGGGTTAATGTGGCGGGGCGGTCCGTGACCGCTCCTGGCACATAGTGCCGGATGTCAGCTGCGATAGGCAGCTGACACCCGGCCGCGATCTATCCTGTCGAGGTGGGGTGGGCCTTAATTCCAACCGACGGGATAGTACGTCATAGCAATCGGCCGCGCTCACGGGGGGAGTGTGGCCGATCGCTATGACGTACTATCCCGTCGGTTGGAATTAAGGCCCACCCCACCTCGACAGGATAGTATGTCATATGGGATTAAGGGGTTAATGGAGATTCTGAATGTAACTCTAACCTTGTGTTGCATTTTAATAATAAAGGAGATATATTTTCTTGATTATGTACTGCTTGTGGTGTAACCCTTACTTGTGGAGCTATAGTATTTGTTACTGTACCTGTACAGTACTGGTTCTTCTTGTACTGGTTATCTGGAAGTTCCATGCTAACCAAATATCTGTTTTGGATTTTCCAACTTTCCCTTTTGTGATCAGATCATTTGTAATATCACCTGACCACACAGCTTTTTCTTCACCTCTTATCTCTATATTCCACACATCTGTAGGATTACATTCCCATGTGTCTGTCTTATTATTATGTATAGAATCTCCTTGTACCTGTGTGAACCCAGTCTTACTTCCAGTAGTAGAATGTAATATGCCAGTGTTGTGTATGAAGTGTAGTTCAGTACAGCATTTTACACCATAACGCATGCAAATGTTTCTGGTAATATCTACTGAATCGTCCGGTATGTCTTCATCTATCAGCTTTTGTAGACTAGATCTTCTTGGTTTCCGTGAATGTAGAGTTCTTTTGACAGGTTCATTCACTTCACTAGTATTTGTTCCATGATGTAAAATATCTTCTGTGTAGATCACAGTTGAAATAGTTCAAAGTAGCTGTCTCGGATCCCTACTCCGTGGTGTCACTTATTCGTCACGTGCCTGCTCTCACACGTGACTTGGGGTTGTGCCTGCAAGGGTTAATCTATCTCCCCACTCTCAGTCCCAGCATTCAACCTTGGTCCTATGCTGTAATGAGAGCATAAATCACACACTGACCCAGGCCACACACCCGCTCATACGCGCTGCCACCACTCATCGAATACACAGATGATGAGTACTGGAACTAATAATACTAATAAAAATATGTCTATCACTCATAAAGCTCACACACCTTCTGGCTATGGATTCTTTTAGAACATTCAAGGTTCAACTTGTTAAAGTTTTATACTTTAATAGCAAAAAGTTCAATGCTTACAATAAGAAAAAGGTATAAAAATATGATAATAAAAAGACATACAACTTATGCAAACAATGTCAAAATAAACAGGAGAAAACTTACAGAAATTATCTAACTGATAGTTGCTTTCTGCTCCCTGAGGGAAGGAAGAATGTAGATTGGATCACATCAGCTTCTCAGGCTGCCCCCATCATGTGAACACAATTCTCTGTCTGCAGCCTAAATTTATAACTTTGGTCTGAGGTCAGGTTTCTAGACTGATCTCCCAGGTTAATATCATAATTGCGGTCTGTTTGATTGGGCACGGCTGCTCTACTAATGAATATATATTATTTTCCTCTGGAGACACGTGTGAGATGGTTCCCAGGGATAGCTTCCCTCAGGCAGCAATTTAGCATCTCCCCTCCAAGACCTCAGAGGTGCCAAATGCTGCTTTTCTTTTCGGCCCTAGCTAGACCTCCTGCTGAGATCTGGAGACAGAATTTCTACTATTCCCAAGGAAGTACCTATTAACACCTAGGTGCGACTTGCCTCTCATGTACAGCACCATGGAATCAATGGTGCTATATAAATAAATAATAATAATAATAATAATGTTACATTATCACTAGTCACACATATAACCCTAGACATATGTCCCTACCCACTATCTACAGTGCCTACAAGTAGTATTCAACCCCCTGCAGATTTAGCAGGTTTACACATTTGGAATTAACTTGGCATTGTGACATTTGGACTGTAGATCAGCCTGGAAGTGTGAAATGCACTGCAGCAAAAAAGAATGTTATTTCTTTGTTTATTTTTTTTTTTAAATTGTGAAAAGTCTTTTCAGAGGGTCATTTATTATTCAACCCCTCAACCCACCAGAATTCTGTTTGGTTCCCCTAAAGTATTAAGAAGTAGTTCAGACACAAAGAACAATGAGCTTCACATGTTTGGATTAATTATCTCTTTTTCCAGCCTTTTCTATTTAAGACCCTCCCCAAACTTGTGAACAGCACTCATACATGGTCAACATGGGAAAGACAAAGGAGCATTCCAAGGCCATCAGAGACAAGATCGTGGAGGGTCACAAGGCTGGCAAGGGGTACAAAACCCTTTCCAAGGAGTTGGGCCTACCTGTCTCCACTGTTGG
Source organism: Ranitomeya imitator (assembly GCF_032444005.1). Taxonomy (NCBI): domain Eukaryota; kingdom Metazoa; phylum Chordata; class Amphibia; order Anura; family Dendrobatidae; genus Ranitomeya; species Ranitomeya imitator. The sequence goes on from NC_091283.1 coordinate 318,410,678, forward strand.
GAGCATCATCCAGAAGTGGAAGGCTTATGGAACTACTGTTAGCCTTCCACGGCCTGGACAGCCTTTGAAAGTTTCCTCCCGTGCCGAGGCCAGGCTTATCCGAAGAGTCAAGGCTAACCCAAGGACAACAAGGAAGGAGCTCCGGGAAGATCTCATGGCAGTGGGGACATTGGTTTCAGTCAATACCATAAGTAATGTACTCCACCGCAATGGTCTCCGTTCCAGACGAGCCCGTAAGGTACCTTTACTTTCAAAGCGTCATGTCAAGGCTCGTCTACACTTTGCTCATGATCACTTGGAGGACTCTGATACTGACTGGTTCAAGGTTCTCTGGTCTGATGAGACCAAGATCGAGATCTTTGGTGCCAACCACACACGTGACGTTTGGAGACTGGATGGCACTGCATACGACCCCAAGAATACCATCCCTACAGTCAAGCATGGTGGTGGCAGCATCATGCTGTGGGGCTGTTTCTCAGCCAAGGGGCCTGGCCATCTGGTCCGCATCTATGGGAAGATGGATAGCACGGCCTACCTGGAGATTTTGGCCAAGAACCTCCGCTCCTCCATCAAGGATCTTAAGATGGGTCGTCATTTCATCTTCCAACAAGACAACTACCCAAAGCACACAGCCAAGAAAACCAAGGCCTGGTTCAAGAGGCAAAAAATCAAGGTGTTGCAGTGGCCTAGTCAGTCTCCTGACCTTAACCCAATTGAAAACTTGTGGAAGGAGCTCAAGATTAAAGTCCACATGAGACACCCAAAGAACCTAGATAACTTGGAGAAGATCTGCATGGAGGAGTGGGCCAAGATAACTCCAGAGACCTGTGCCGGCCTGATCAGGTCTTATAAAAGACGATTATTAGCTGTAATTGCAAACAACGGTTATTTCACAAAATATTAAACCTAGGGGTTGAATAATAATTGACCCACACTTTTATGTTTAAAATTTATAAAAATTTAACTGAGCAACAAAACTTTTTGGTTTGTAAGATTTATGCATCTGTTAATAAATCCTGCTCTTGTTTGAAGTTTGAAGGCTCTAACTTATTTGCATCTTATTAAACCTGCTAAATCTGCAGGGGGTTGAATACTACTTGTAGGCATTGTATATATATATATATATATATATATATATATATATATATATATATATATATATAAATACACACACACATAGTTCACCACAGTAGCAGAAATGTGAAGGATTAGTGTTGTGAATATTTTTCTGCCCAATGATGACAGAAGTATCCTAGGAGTGATACCTTTATTGGTTAACCAAAAAATAATATGTTTGCAAGCTTTCAGAGCACAGTGGCTCCTTCTTCAGGCAAGATTACAAATAGATTAATAAGAAACAAGCACATTTAAAGAATAGTACAGGAGGACATTTGTTAGGGGGTGGGAAGTGTGATGACTCCATAGATAAGCCAAGGTAAATTAGGCATGTTCTTAAGGTACCTTCACACATAACGATATCGTTAACGATATCATTGCTTTTTGTGACGTAGCAACGATATCGTTAAGGAAATCGTTCTGTGTGACAGCGACCAACGATCAGGCCCCTGCTGGGAGATCGTTGGTCGCTGAGGAAAGTCCAGAACTTTATTTCGTCGCTGGACTCCCTGCAGACATCGCTGGAGCGGCGTGTGTGACACCGATCCAGCGATGTCTTCACTGGTAACCAGGGTAAACATCGGGTTACTTAGCGCAGGGCCGCGCTTAGTAACCCGATGTTTACCCTGGTTACCAGCGTAAAAGTAAAAAAAACAAACACTACATACTTACCTACCGCTGTCTGTCCCCGGCGCTCTGCTTCTCTGCACTCCTCCTGCACTGGCTGTGAGCGTCGGTCAGCCGGAAAGCAGAGCGGTGACATCACCGCTCTGCTTTCCGGCCGCTGTGCTCAGTCAGTGCAGGAGGAGTGCAGAGAAGCAGAGCGCCGGGGACAGACAGCTGTAGGTAAGTATGTAGTGGTTTTTTTTTTTACTTTTACGCTGGTAACCAGGGTAAACATCGGGTTACTAAGCGCGGCCCTGCGCTTAGTAACCCGATGTTTACCCTGGTTACCCGGGGACCTCGGGATCGTTGGTCACTGGAGAGCTGTCTGTGTGACAGCTCTCCAGCCACCAAACAGCGACGCTGCAGCGATCAACATCGTTGTCGGTATCGCTGCAGCGTCGCTGAGTGTGAAGGTACCTTTACAAATGGAGAGGCAGTGGGAATAATGTTCTTAGTTATCTGGAGTCCATCTGGTGGAGGTGTCAATTGTATCCATGTAGTGACTCATAAATCCAGGTGTTAAATTGAGTCCTAGTTTCTACTAATTAAACATCTTCATTAGTTTGTATTCCCAAATTTTTCTATCCCTGTGGTCCTTAAAATTACCTTTTAGTATTAAGACTTTTAAGTCTGTCATATTGTGTCCAGGTCCCACCGGTGTGTCCACTTCATTCCTGATTGTGTGTCTGTATAGATTCATCCTAGTTTGTAGTCTTTGCATAGTTTCCCCAATATAGATACTTCCAGGGCACCTCGTACATTGTATCATGTACACCACATTGGAGGATGTACAAGAAAAGGAACCCATGACCTTATAGTCCTGATTTGTGTTTGGTACACGGACTATATTTGTTGGTAATATGTGGGTACACGTTTTGCATTTTTTATTGTTACAGGGGAATGTGCCAGTCACTGATAGTGATGAGAGCACACTTCTGACAAGCAGATTCCTTAAGTTAGGGGGCTGTTTATAGGAGAGAAGTGGTAGTTCTGGGAATATGTCTTTCAATTTGTAATCTCTGTGGAATATGGGTCGGAGATCAGCACCAAATTTCCTTAGGATTCTCATGTGGGGGTTGTATGTGACCACAAGAGGTACCCTGTTGTTATCCTCTCGCAGTTTGTAATCCAGGAGGCTGTTTCTTGGGATCCTTGTAGCCCTATGGATCTGCTCATCTATTACCAGTGGATGGTATCCTTGTTGTAGGAATGTATTCCTCAGTGATCGCAGCTGTAGTTCCCTGTCTTTGCTGTCTGAACAGATCCGAATATATCTCAGAGCTTGACTGTAGATGATGGATTTTTTTGTGTATCTTGGATGAAAGCTGATCCATCTAAGATAAGCCGGACGTCCGGTGGGCTTGTGGTAAATGGATGTCTGTATGGCATTGTCCTTGATGTATATGGTCATGTCCAGAAAGTGTATTTGGGTCTTTGGAGGAAAGAAAAGCCATACAAGCCTTAAGAGACAATAACAATATCATCATCAAACCAGCTGACAAAGGAGGAGCTGTAGTCATCATGAACACGACAGATTACATCCAGGAAGCAAACAGACAACTCTTGGATATAAAATACTACACTCCACTTCAGTGACATCTGACCAAAAAATACACAGAGGAACTAACACATATCATCAATGGATTTGATTCCACTTCATCCTCACTGCTGGAACTAATACCAGACAATCCCCAAACAGGTACCTTCTACATGTTGCCTAAAATACATAAAGAAGGTAATCCTGGGAGGCCTATCACCTCTGGTATTGGGACTTTAACTGAGAATATCTCAGGTTGGGTGGAGAACATTCTGAAACCCTTGGTGAGGCGCACACCCAGCTATATCCAGGACACCACGGATATTCTTTGCAAATTGTCAGTGCTGGGCCCACTTCCAGAAAACACACTACTAGCCACCATGGATGTAGAGTCTCTCTATTCCAACATTCCTCATGAGGATGGAATCGCAGCATGTAAATATTTCCTGCAAAAGAACAATCTAGCCACAGAACCAACACTGCAATTTATCAGGTTTGTGCTCCATCACAACTATTTTTCTTTTGGGAAGAATTTATACCAACAGTGTATTGTCAGCGCCAAGGGAAGCAAAATGTCCCCACAATATGCTAATTTATTTATGACGAAACTAGAGGAAGAATTTTTGTCATCTTGTTCTGTTAAACCTTTTGCATACTTCCGCTACATTGATGATCTGCTAATAATCTGGACAGGCTCAAAAGATGATCTACTCACCTTCCACGATAACTTCAACAAGTTCCACCCAACCATCAAGCTCACCCTCAACGTTTCAAAGACCCAAATACACTTTCTGGACATGACCATACAAATCAAGGACAATGCCATACAGACATCCATTTACCACAAGCCCACCGGACGTCCGGCTTATCTTAGATGGAACAGCTTTCATCCAAGATAAACAAAAAAATCCATCATCTACAGTCAAGCTCTGGGATATATTCGGATCTGTTCAGACAGCAAAGACAGGGAACTACAGCTGCGATCACTGAGGAATACATTCCTACAACAAGGATACCATCCACTGGTAATAGATGAGCAGATCCATAGGGCTACAAGGATCCCAAGAAACAGCCTCTTGGATTACAAACTGCGAGATGATAACAACAGGGTACCTCTTGTGGTCACATACAACCCCCACATGAGCATCCTATGGAAAATTGGTGCTGATCTCCAATCCATATTCCATAGAAATCACATATTGAAAGACATATTCCCAGAACTACCACTTTTCTACTATAAATGGCCTCCTAACTTAAGGAATCTCCTTGTCAGAATTGTCCTCTCATCACTATCAGTGACTGGCACATTCCCCTGTAGCAATAAAAAATGCAAAACGTGTACCCACATATTACCAACAGATATAGTCCGTGTACCAAACACAAATCAGGACTATAAGGTCACGGGTTCCTTTTCTTGTACATCCTCCAACATGGTGTACATGATACAATGTACGACGTGCCCTGGAAGTATCTATATTGGGGAAACCATGCAAAAACTACTAACTAGGATGAATCTACACAGACACACAATCAGGAATGAAATGGACACACCTGTGGGAAAACATTTCTCTGGATTTGGACACAGTATGACAGACTTAAAAGTCTTAATACTAAAAGGTAATTTTAAGGACCACAGGGAAAGAAAAATTTGGGAATACAAACTAATGAAGATGTTTAATTCGTTGACACTAGGACTCAATTTAACACCTGGATTTATGAGTCACTACATGGACACAATTCACACCTCCACCAGATGGACTCCAGATAACTAAGAACATTATTCCCACTGCCTCTCCATTTGTAAGAAAATGCCTAATTTGATTACCTTGGCTTATCTATGGAGTCATCACACTTCCCACCCCCTAACAAATGTCCTCCTGTACTATTCTTTAAATGTGCTTGTGTCTTATTAATCTATTTGTAATCCTGCCTGAAGAAGGAGCCACTGTGCTCTGAAAGCTTGAAACATATTATTTTCTGTTTACCCAATAAAGGTATCACTCCTAGAATACTTCTGTCATCATTGGGCAGAAAAATATTCACATAGATTTTTCTGGCTAACACGGTACCACAATACAATTTGTTATTGTACATCAAGGATTAGTGTTGTATTCCTTCTATCAAGGACATGGTGTTTCATATTCCAGCTGTTACTGCATTTCATTTAGGAAGAAATGGATTTCAATATCATTATTTTGCAACATACAATTTGCATTGATCAACATGTACCCACATTCTTTGTTGTCTGCGGGTATTTTAAACCACTTTAGATGTTCCTTGTCCAAAAATCATAACAGGTTTCAATGATCTCAAAGGGACCTTCCTAATTACTTTTCCAAGGTTAATTCTTCCTGAAAGTTATAATCATCACTAGAGCCCCTTTCTTGAATTTGGATTCATATGGTGGCTCCATTCTCTGCATTCTTGATGCAGCATGTGGAAAAATTGTTTTCAAGCTTTCCGGCAACAATTGTAACCATTTGCACCTTGCAACAGCATCTTTTTGAGGTGTGGACAAAAATGGCTCATGTGGAAAAATCAATGGCATTTTTCTTCCTATAAGTTCTAAAGGAGTAAATTGAGTTGTGGAATCATTTGTTCCTCTCACACTCAACAGTACAAAAGGTACGGCATCAACCCAAGTATTGCCTTTGTCCAATAACATCTTGGCAATTTTGGATTTTATTGTTCAATTCATCCTTTCCACAATACCAGCTGACTGTGGATAGTAAGGTACATGGAACTGTTGTACACTGTCATAATCCAGACCGGGATTTGAGTTTTCCCTCTTTCCCGGTCTGGTCATGTCAAGATTTAACTTTTCCCAGCCTCAGTCTGGGCTCAGGCTGGCTATTTATCGCAGCTGCTTCCTGCAGGCATTGTCAGTTATAGTTTTTACTAGGGCTGCTGCAGCTGACTCCGATTGCTCTGATTTGTCCTGCTGCGTTTGCTATCTGAACCCGTGTCTCTGTTTTCCCCTATTCCCATCTTCACTCAATGTTTCCCTTTAGTGTGCAAACTCCCTGGTTTTGACTTGGCTTTCATCCTGACCTGCTTCTGTCTTTTGTCTTCTGGCTTATCTGCTACTGACAGTTACTGATCCCCTGGCTTGTCTCTGACTGTAAGTTTGCTTATTCCTTGGTACTGCGCTACAGTCTAGGATCTGACCCGGCGTGTTTTATTATTCTGCTGCCCCTCATTTTAGCCTCACTGCTGCACTGCAGGTTAGCTCTGTTTAGGTGCCGTCCTGCTTCCTCTCTACTGCCATCTAATGGAGCCTGCACCTACCTGCATTGCACTATAGCGGACCAGAAACAGTTTTTTTGCTCTCTGCTCTGCTTTCTATGGATCTGCTCAGTACTTTGGGGATCAAATGGCTAGTTTGACACAAATGATGCAGGATCTGTCTGTGGAACATAGGGCCTTGCCCATGTCTCAAACACCTGCAATGAGAGCTTTCTGACATGGTAAAATCTTTGCAGGGATATTCTTCCCAGTCTATCTGTAAGCACCCTGACACACTCAGGCTCCCGGATACCTTCTCCAGGAAAAAGGATAGGTTTCATCCGTTCAAGGAGAGTTGTAAGCTATTGTTTTCTCTTAGACCTCGATCTTCTGGAGCTGGATTGAGGAGGGACCTCAATCGTGGGCTTTCTCTTTACCTGCTTCTGCCCCTGAACGTGTGTCTGTGGATAAGTTCTTTGAGGCCTTAGGACTTTTGACCAGTCTGACCGGGTCAGAAAAGCAGAGGACACAATCACGAGTCTTTTTCAGGGTAAGCTCTCGGCCGAATGGTACTGCTTTGAGTTCCGTCGATGGTCCACGGAAGTGTCCTGGAATGACTCTGTGCTAAGATGTCAGTTCAGCCATAAACCACAAGAAAAAAGATATAGGCCATAAGGAGGGGATCACCATACATGCATGGATGTAAAAATTCCTATATTAAGATACAAAATAATAATAATAATAATAATAATTTTATTTATATAGCGCCAACACATTCCGCAGCGCTTTACAATTTATAGAGGGGACTTGTACAGACAATAGACATTACAGCATAACAGAAATCACAGTTCAAAATAGATACCAAGAGGAATGAGGGCCCTGCTCCCAAGCTTACAAACTATGAGGAAAAGGGGAGACATGAGAGGTGGATGGTAACAATTGCTTTCGTTGTTCGGACCAGCCATAGTGTAAGGCTCGGGTTTTCATGTGAAGCTGCATGAACCAGTTAACTGCCTAAGTATGTAGCAGTACAGACACAGAGGCTATTAACTGCATGAAGTGTATGAGAACATGATCCAAGGAACCTGATTATGTTTTTTTTTTTTTTGAATGGGCCACACAGGGATAGTTAGGTTAATGCATTGAGGCAGTAGGCCAATCTGAACAAATGAGTTTTTAGGGCGCGCTTAAAACTGTTGGGATTGGGGATTAATCGCATTAACCTAGGTAGTGCATTCCAAAGAGTCGGCGCAGCACGTGTAAAATCTTGGAGACGGGAGTGGGAGGTTCTGATTATTGAGGATGCTAACCTGAGGTCATTAGCGGAGCAGAGGGCACGGGTAGGGTGGTAAACTGAGACCAGAGAGGAGATGTAGGGTGGTGCTGAGCCATGGAGCGCTTTGTGGATGAGGGTAATAGTTTTGTACTGGATTCTGGAGTGGATGGGTAGCCAGTGTAATGACTGGCACAAGGTAGAGGCATCGGTGTAACGGTTGGTGAGGAATATGATCATGGCAGCAGCATTCAGGACAAATTGGAGAGGGGAGAGTTTGGTGAGAGGGAGGCCGATTAGTAGAGAGTTACAATAGTCCAGACGAGAATGAATATGTGAAACCGTGAGAGTTTTTGCAGAGTCGAAAGTAAGAAAATGGCGAATTCTAGAAATGTTTTTGAGATGCAGATAAGAAGAGCGAGCCAGTGATCGGATGTGGGGGGTGAATGAAAGCTCGGAATCAAGTATGACCCCAAAGCAGCGGGCATGTTGCTTTGGAGTAATGGTGGAACCGCACATGGAGATGGCAATGTCAGGCAAAGGTAGGTTAGTAGAGGGAGAGAACACGAGGAGTTCAGTTTTTGACAGGTTCAGTTTCAAATAGAGGGAGGACATGATGTTAGAGACAGCGGTAAGACAAAACACACAAACAACATTAAAAACATTAAAAATAGTCACACATGTGACATAACTAGACATAACAAGAAGCTCATAATAAAGCTAACCACCATAAGTTAGATAACATGTGTGCTGTTGTGAGTTCTGTTTTTGGGCTCCCTCTGGTGGTTACTGATGGTACTGGGTGACTTGTGTTCTCTGCAGTCTCTGGTGTCCACCTGTTCCATCAGGTTATGGGAGTTTCCTATTTAACCTGGCTTTTTTGTCATTTCCTCGCCGGCTATCAATGTAATCAGCGTGTCTTTTTACCTCTGCTCCCTGCGTCTGTTATCTTCAGGACAAGCTAAGTTTTGATTTTCCTGTTCCACGTTTTGCTTAATTTTTGTCTTAGTCCAGCTTGCAGATATGTGATTCCTTGCTGCTGGTTGCTCTAGTGGGCTGAAATTACTCCTCATGTTCCATGAGTTGGCACATGAGTTCAAGTAATTTCAGGATGGTTTTTTGAAGGGTTTTTCGCTGACCGCGCAGTTCACTTTTGTATCCTCTGCTATCTAGCTTTAGCGGGCCTCATTTTTGCTGATTCTATTTTCATAACTACGTATGTGCTTTCCTCTCATTTCACCGTTATTACATGTGGGGGGCTGCTATTTCTGTGGGGTGTTTTTCTGGAGGCAAGTGAGGTCTGTGTTTCTTCTAATAGGGGAAGTTAATCCTTCGGCTGGCGCGAGACGTCTAGGAATCATCGTAGGCACGTTCCCCGGCTACTGCTAGTTGTGTGTTTAGGTTCAGGATCGCGGTCAGCTCAGGTTCCATCACCCTAGAGCTTGTTTTGTTTTTGTGCTTGTCCTTTTGTGATCCCCTGCCATTGGGATCATGACAGTATAGCCGGCCTAAAAAAATTGGTCATCGTTTTGGCTGAAGTAGGAGGAAAAGTAGTCTGAGGAAGTTTTTTTTTTTTTTTTTTTTGCAGCTTGACTGCTTCTTTCCTCCTCTTAATCCTTGAATGGCTCTGACCTCAGCTGTTTATCATGGACGTCCAGAGTTTGGCTTCCAGCCTGAATAATCTTGCTGCTAAGGTTCAAAATATACAAGATTTTGTTGTACATACGCCTATGTCTGAACTTAGAATTCCTATCCCAGAGTCTTTTTCTGGAGATAGATCTAGTTTTCTGAATTTTAGGAACAATTGCAAGTTGTTTCTTTCCTTGAAATCTCGCTCCTCTGGAGACCCTGCTCAGCAGGTCAAGATTGTTATATCTTTCCTGCGGGGTGACCCTCAGAATTGGGCATTTGGATTGGCACCAGGGGATCCTGCGTTGCTCAATGTGGATGCGTTTTTTCTGGCATTGGGTTTGCTCTATGAGGAACCTAACCTAGAGATTCAGGCTGAAAAAGCTTTATTGGCTCTATCTCAGGGGCAAGATGAAGCAGAAATATATTGTCAGAAATTTCGGAAATGGTCGGTGCTTACTCAGTGGAATGAGTGCGCTCTGTCTGCAAAATTCAGAGATGGCCTTTCTGAGGCCATTAAAGATGTTATGGTGGGGTTCCCGGCGCCTACAGGTCTGAATGAGTCCATGACTATGGCTATTCAGATTGATCGGCGTTTACGGGAGCGCAAACCTGTGCACCATTTGGCGGTGTCTTCTGAACAGGCACCTGAGATAATGCAATGTGATAGAATTCAGTCCAGAAGTGAACGGCAAAATTATAGGCGGAAAAATGGATTGTGTTTTTATTGTGGTGATTCAGCTCATGTTATATCAGCATGCTCTAAACGCACAAAAAAGGTTGATAAGTCTGTTGCCATTGGTACTTTACAGTCTAAGTTCATTCTGTCTGTGACGCTGATTTGTTCATTATCATCCATTTCCGTCGATGCCTATGTGGATTCAGGCGCTGCCCTGAGTCTTATGGATTGGTCATTTGCCAAGCGATGTGGGTTTAGTCTGGAACCTCTAGAAGTTCCTATTCCTTTGAAAGGAATTGACTCTACACCTTTGGCTATGAATAAACCTCAGTACTGGACACAAGTGACCATGCGTATGACTCCCGTTCATCAGGAGGTGATTCGCTTCCTGGTACTGTATAATTTACATGATGTCTTAGTGCTTGGTCTGCCATGGTTACAAACTCATAACCCAGTCCTGGACTGGAAAACAATGTCTGTGTTAAGCTGGGGATGTCAGGGGGTTCATGATGATGCATCTCCGATTTCTATCGCTTCATCTACTCCTTCTGAGGTTCCGGTATTTTTGTCTGATTATCGGGAGGTTTTTGAGGAGCCTAAGCTCAGTTCGCTTCCTCCTCACAGGGATTGCGATTGTGCTATAGATTTGATTCCTGGCAGTAAATTCCCTAAAGGTCGTTTGTTCAATCTGTCAGTGCCAGAGCATACTGCTATGCGGAATTATGTTAAGGAGTCCTTGGAAAAGGGACATATCCGTCCATCTTCGTCCCCTTTGGGAGCAGGTTTTTTTTTGTGGCCAAAAAAGATGGTTCCTTGTGGCCTTGCATAGATTATCGTCTTTTGAATAAGATTACAGTCAAATATCAGTATCCTTTGCCATTGTTGACTGATTTGTTCGCTCGCATTAAGGGGGCTAAATGGTTCACTAAGATTGATCTTCGGGGTGCGTATAATCTTGTGCGGATAAGGCAGGGTGATGAGTGGAAAACCGCATTTAATACGCCTGAGGGCCATTTCGAGTATTTGGTGATGCCTTTTGGACTTTCTAATGCTCCTTCTGTCTTCCAGTCTTTTATGCACGATATATTCCGTGAATATCTGGATAAATTTATTATCGTGTATTTGGATGATGTTTTGGTTTTTTCTGATGACTGGGAGTCTCATGTTCAGCAGGTCAGGAAGGTGTTTCAGGTCCTGCGGGCCAATTCTTTGTTTGTAAAGGGTTCTAAATGTCTCTTTGGAGTCCAGAAGATTTTTTTTTGGGGGGTATATTTTTTCCCCTTCTACTATTGAGATGGATCCCGTCAAGGTTCAGGCTATTTGTGACTGGACGCAGCCTACATCTCTTAAGAGTCTACAGAAGTTCTTGGGCTTTGCTAATTTTTATCGTCGCTTCATAACTAATTTTTCTAGTGTTGTTAAGCCTTTGACGGATTTGACTAAAAAGGGTGCTGATGTTACTGATTGGTCTCCTGCGGCTGTGGAGGCCTTTCAGGAACTTAAGCGCCGGTTTTCTTCTGCTCCTGTGTTGCGTCAGCCAGATACGTCACTTCCTTTTCAGGTTGAGGTTGATGCTTCCGAGATCGGAGCGGGGGCGGTTTTGTCACAGAGAAGCTCCGATGGCTCAGTGATGAAGCCATGTGCGTTCTTTTCTAGAAAATTTTCGCCCGCTGAATGGAATTATGATGTTGGTAATCGGGAGCTTTTGGCCATGAAGTGGGCATTTGAGGAGTGGCGTCATTGGCTTGAGGGTGCTAGACATCGTGTGGTGGTCTTGACTGATCACAAAAATCTGATGTACCTTGAGTCTGCCAAGCGTCTGAATCCTAGACAGGCTCGTTGGTCACTGTTTTTCTCCCGTTTCAATTTTGTGGTTTCATACCTGCCAGGTTCAAAGAATGTGAAGGCGGATGCTCTTTCTAGGAGTTTTGTGCCTGACTCCCCTGGAAATTCTGAGCCCACTGGTATCCTTAGGGATGGGGTGATTTTGTCTGCTGTCTCCCCAGACTTGCGACGTGCTTTGCAGGAGTTTCAGGCGGATAAACCTGATCGTTGTCCGCCGGAAAGACTGTTTGTTCCGGATAATTGGACCAGTAGAGTCATCTCCGAGGTCCATTCTTCTGTGTTGGCAGGTCATCCTGGAATATTTGGTACTAGAGACTTGGTGGCCAGGTCTTTTTGGTGGCCTTCCTTGTCGAGGGATGTGCGTTCTTTCGTGCAGTCTTGTGGAGTTTGCGCTCGGGCTAAGCCTTGCTCTTCTCGGGCCAGTGGATTGTTGTCACATTTGCCTATCCCGAAGAGGCCTTGGACGCACATTTCCATGGACTTTATTTCGGATCTCCCTGTCTCTCAAAAAATGTCCGTCATATGGGTTGTGTGTGACTGCTTTTCTAAGATGGTTCATCTGGTACCCTTGCCTAAGTTACCTTCCTCCTCTGAGTTGGTCCCTCTGTTTTTTCAAAACGTGGTCCGTTTGCATGGTATTCCGGAGAACATCGTTTCTGACAGGGGATCCCAGTTTGTGTCTAGATTTTGGCGGACGTTCTGTGCTAAGATGGGCATTGATTTGTCCTTTTCGTCTGCATTCCATCCCCAGACGAATGGCCAGACGGAACGAACTAATCAGACTTTAGAAACTTATTTAAGGTGTTTTGTTTCTGCTGATCAAGATGACTGGGTTTCCTTTTTGCCGCTTGCCGAGTTTGCCCTTAATAATCGGGCTAGTTCTGCTACCTTGGTTTCTCCTTTCTTTTGTAATTCAGGGTTTCATCCTCGTTTTTCCTCTGGTCAGGTGGAGCCTTCTGATTGTCCTGGAGTGGACATGGTGGTGGATAGGTTGCATCGGATTTGGAGTCATGTGGTGGACAATTTGAAGTTGTCCCAGGAGAGGGCTCAGCAGTTTGCTAATCGTCGTCGCCGCGTGGGTCCTCGACTTCTTGTTGGGGACTTGGTGTGGTTGTCTTCTCGTTTTGTTCCTATGAAGGTCTCTTCTCCTAAGTTCAAGCCTCGGTTCATCGGTCCCTATAGGATTTTGGAAATTCTTAACCCTGTGTCGTTTCGTTTGGATCTCCCGGCATCGTTTGCTATTCATAATGTGTTCCATCGGTCGTTGTTGCGGAAGTATGAGGTACCTGTCGTTCCTTCGCTTGAGCCTCCTGCTCCGGTGCTGGTGGAGGGTGAATTGGAGTATGTTGTGGAGAAGATCTTGGATTCTCGTGTTTCCAGACGGAAACTCCAGTATTTGGTCAAGTGGAAGGGTTATGGTCAGGAGGATAATTCTTGGGTGATTGCCTCTGATGTTCATGCTGCCGATTTGGTCCGTGCTTTTCATAGGGCTCATCCTGGTCGCCCTGGTGGTTCTCGTGAGGGTTCGGTGACCCCTCCTCAAGGGGGGGGTACTGTTGTGAGTTTTGTTTTTGGGCTCCCTCTGGTGGTTACTGATGGTACTGGGTGACTTGTGTTCTCTGCAGTCTCTGGTGTCCACCTGTTCCATCAGGTTATGGGAGTTTCCTATTTAACCTGGCTTTTTTGTCATTTCCTCGCCGGCTATCAATGTAATCAGCGTGTCTTTTTACCTCTGCTCCCTGCGTCTGTTATCTTCAGGACAAGCTAAGTTTTGATTTTCCTGTTCCACATTTTGCTTAATTTTTGTCTTAGTCCACCTTGCTGCTGGTTGCTCTAGTGGGCTGAAATTACTCCTCATGTTCCATGAGTTGGCACATGAGTTCAAGTAATTTCAGGATGGTTTTTTGAAGGGTTTTTTGCTGACCGCGCAGTTCACTTTTGTATCCTCTGCTATCTAGCTTTAGCGGGCCTCATTTTTGCTGATTCTATTTTCATAACTACGTATGTGCTTTCCTCTCATTTCACCGTTATTACATGTGGGGGGCTGCTATTTCTGTGGGGTGTTTCTCTGGAGGCAAGTGAGGTCTGTGTTTCTTCTAATAGGGGAAGTTAATCCTTCGGCTGGCGCGAGACGTCTAGGAATCATCGTAGGCATGTTCCCCGGCTACTGCTAGTTGTGTGTTTAGGTTCAGGATCGCGGACAGCTCAGGTTCCATCACCCTAGAGCTTGTTTTGTTTTTGTGCTTGTCCTTTTGTGATCCCCTGCCATTAGGATCATGACAGTGTGCAATTATATACAATAACTCTATAGGCAGCGCACCAGCATTGATAAAAACTCAAATTCACTCACACCAGATAGGCGTCCAGAACATCCCCACATAATCCACATAATGAGCCCTCCCTACAACAGACCCAACATATTTCAATAAAGATACATCAAAAAGGGGCTTACCAAATATAAGCACCATACAAAATAGTCCTTATAGCCCAAATTCGGAGCAGAGTAAAGAGATGGGGGCTGGGAGGGCAATCAATTTAAGTGTGGGAAGATAATATGGGTATATGATAATTAATAGGATAGCTGCCCATAGATAAATTCAAGTGACAGCTATGATGCGATGCAATCAGATAGAGCGCACATGTGATCTGGTAGGCAGAAAGAACCCTACGTGTGTCGCCACTCCAGGTGGCTTCGTCAGGGGTTATCGCTACCTGTGTGTAGTATCCTTCTTATACCAAATAATAAAGTCATCAAATAAATTGCAGCTGTGCTGCTTTACCTGGGAAACGGCGAAGCAATCAGGCCGGAAGAATCCATTTCATGCACCGGATATATAGAGCTATGCCTCACAACAAACTGCACATGCGTCAGCCACCATATCGCCGGATATACATCAGCAGAGTATCTGCCGCAAGATTATCATATGGTGGCTGACGCATATACTCGGTCATTGCGCATGCGCTGGGGTCCATAATACAAAAAAGTGCACCCTGGTTACTGGAATCAAATCAAATGACAGTTGTGATGCCCACATAAAGTCGGGGTACCTATGCTGAACTCTATTGCATAACATAATAATGCATATATAAAAAAAGGCCCTGTGCACAAAAATGATGCCACACAAAGAACTGCGCATGCGTCAACAGCCATCTCGCCCACATAGAGTCATGGCGACTGCGCTGGGAATATCATTGCGGCTTAGTTGCCATAGCAACCTTTAAACCCAGATGTGGCATATGCGGTGGTGGCCATAATGCTATGGGTGCTCGGTCTGATTTCAGAATGAACCACAGCGCAAATATTATTATTGTCTGTGCCGAGTGCATTGTGCATTTTTTCACGCTTTAGCGAATGTTTCCAGTTTTTACAGGACTTTTTCCTTAAACATGAGAATTCTTCATATGTCATCACCATAATAGTGATAACGATCTATTGTCTTTCCATTTTTTCTTTCTTTGTTTCCCCTTTTTATAGTATTCTTTCTTTTTCTCTTGGCATATGGTTCGTGTGTTTTCATGTCATGTTGTGTCATTAATCTATGCAGCGAGATTACCTGCATTTTACAGTTTTTTCTCTTTTTCTTTCAGCACACGGGCGGGAACTAAGATCAGGACGCTATCACACAGCGCATGCGTGATTCTTCGGGCACTCGGCTCCCTTCGGTATCTTTCGGCTCTTTCAGAGCCTTGGCGCACTTAGCGTCACGCACTGAGCTCACACACCTGTTTTATTTTACCGGGTCTATAAAAACCAGCAATATACCTCACACTCTCACCTCCACATTGAGCGGTCACAGACTCCTCCCGGACCTCCACACCGGACTCATAAGCGGCGTCTTTCTGCTAAGGTAATATCCCTGTATAGGCTCCCTCACTGTCTCAGTGGGAGTGGATGTATCATGTTATTTTTTCTAAGTTCCCTTTTTATGTCTTTACAGTGGGAGTTCCACCCTTGCTTTATATACTTATAAGTAAGAACTTTTTCGTTTACCTAAAACACACAAGTGGTGTCCATATAGATTTATTAGGAGGTGCTGGTAACACATATAGTTTCTTTTTATTACTTCCCCTTGAGTATATACGTGTCCATATATCAGTTTACCATGGGGTGCCGACGATTTACATTACTCCACATCATATGACTCTAAATTATTTCTTATTTTTTCCATTATTTTATTTTGACTATTTTCCCAGAGATAAAGGGATTATTTCCTTTTATACTGCTCCTTAGAGGCTATTTTTCCTTCGATATTTTCGTCAGGTTCAATTTATCTTTGCAATTTTTTCTTTGCAATTTTTTCTTTGCAATTTTTTCTTTGCATTTTTTTCTTTGCAATTTTTGATGTTTTTCACTTGCTACATGGGAGAAATTTATTCTACTTATTGTTCTTCTTCTTATTATTTTTTTCTTTTCCCTTTAGTTTTACCATTTCCAATCTATGTTATAGACAACAATATGTTATTAAGTCGAAATGAATTTGTATATGTTGGTGGCTCCAGATTGCGCTCATAAATATACGGAGCTATGCATATTTTATGCATAAATCTTTTCATTGTTATGTTGTTGGTGTTATGCCATTTTAAGTTGTGTTTCAACTATATATTTGTTTATGTATGTTACAGACAGCGATCTCTTGAAAAGGCTTTACAATTATATGCCGAAACGTTGAGACTACATATAAGCTGTTTAAAGTTTCTTTTGCATGTGGAACCCACCAACCTTTTTTCCTTTGGAATAAAATTGATGAACAATTAAATATACGCATTTTTATTGTGTGCCGGGGTTTCTATTTTTAGATAATATTTGATTTTTTCTCCTGGCACCTCTACAGTACAGTCGAGCACCCTCTTATTCATATATCGAATATTGCTATTTTTTGGAGGGTTGCACCTGTTTGGTCACTAAGGGCATAATATACTCATGATGGCCTTTTCTACCCTGTCCTATAACCAAGATGAAGCATCATCAATTGTATCTCAAATTACCACACCCGGTACTTTTTTACACACTCCATCAGAGAAATTACGGACCAGAGATCTGGAGAAGGATTTAAAACGTTTCACAGCATTGGATTTACACAGCATCACTCTGGCGGAATATCATCGCGTCCAATGTATTCCTAGGGGACTTAGGGTTCCACTTAGACCCACCCTTTTTCAGGATAACACGGAATTTTGTGGTAAATTTGAGGCTATACTCAATAAATGTTCAATGGACTTAATTGTGTTAACAATTGACTTTTTGCAGAAGGAAATTTCCGATCTAAAGGTGAAGATTTCTTCGACTGAGCAGCAACTAAAAAGTACCTCCACACCAGAGGACTTTAAATCATTGAAAGAAAAAATGGATAAGACCATCTCCGATTTACGGGATAATCTACAAAACAGAAAGAGGAATAAGTTTCTACGTGATACGGAGGACTGTAAGAGTAATCAGGTTTATCGGTGGCAATTCTCAAATTATTCTAGAAATCGCAGACCAACAAGACGGGATTATAGTCCTTTTTCTACAAGTTCTGATAGTGATTTCGGAACAACACGCACATCTTTTTTAGAGCAACGTCAAAGCCGCCAATTCAGAGGAAAACGCGGAGGGGGAAGCGGATACGGACCAGAACAACGTCGCATGACTACCAGATCTCAGGTACTGAGGACACTAACAATATAGTGTATAACATCTCTTCGCAATGCCTTTCCCCCACAGAATTGACTGTCCTACAAAAAGGACTTACTATTTGTCCTGTTCCGAGATTTAACACTTTTCAACTAGATCAGGAGCTGCATCTTTTTTTAGGAATGTTAGACTAAAGGTCCATTTCTCCAATATCCCTGACAATACCTCGACAAGAGTTACTTCTCCTGAATCTAGGTTTTCCTTGGACTCTTTGAGACTACGGGTCCGGAGTTCTTTCCAACCTCGTCGTACACACCATCCAGTAGAGACTTATATTCACTTTGTGGAAAAAGATGTCAAACGGGTTCTTGAATCCATAGAACGGGGACAAGTTCACATCAAACAGAATTTAACTAGGGATGAACATAATGCCTTAATCTCCCTAAGAAATAATAAACGACTAATAATAAAACCGGCGGACAAGGGGGGCTCAATAGTGGTATTAGACCGGGACTATTACATACAGGAGATATATACACAGCTTGGTGATGTAGATACTTACCAATTGGTTAACAGTAATCCGTCTTTTGAGATAGCGAGAGAGATAAAGGAATTCATAACTCATTATTTGACATTGGGAATAATTGATGAGAAATTGGGCAATTATTTACTCAATCAACATCCTGTTCTACCTGTTTTTTATACTCTCCCCAAGATTCACAAACATCCTTCGCGTCCTCCAGGACGACCTATAGTTGCCTCCACTAATTCTCTATTGTCTCCACTTGCTATTACACTGGAGAAAATATTGTCCCCCCTTGTCCCCCTCATTAAATCATATTTGAAGGATACTTCCGACTTTCTGAAGTCCCTCCGGGACTTAGGACCCATATCCGAAGGTTGCCTATTGGTGACCATGGATGTGAATAGCCTGTACACGAGTATCAACCACGAGGATGGTATAAGAGCGGTTTTGTCCTTCCTTACTGAACATACAAATTTTTCTCATCATCAACGAGATTTTTGTAGAGATATACTTATATTAATTCTAACTAAAAACTTTTTCATCTTTGAGGATCAGTTTTTTATTCAAAAGAGGGGAACTGCCATGGGGTCCAATATGGCACCCCCGTATGCCAACATTTTTATGGACAGCTTTGAAAAGGCGTATGTTTATTCACACCCTAGCTTCCAGTCATCAGTGAGTTATTGGCGTAGATACATAGATGACGTCTTTTTAATATGGACGGGTGACATCGAAACCCTTGTCGCATTTCATCAGGATCTCAATTCCAGTTTACCAGGCCTTACATTCTCTATCTCCCATAGTAGATCTTCTATGAATTTCTTAGATACCATGGGGAATGTGAATAGTGAGGGATTCTTAGAGACAGATTTATATGTCAAGCCCACTGACCGTAATAGCTTGCTTAGGTATGACAGCTGTCACCCACAACATATTAAAAAACCTTTACCTAAATCTCAACATGATCGTGTCGAAAGAATAGTATCCAAACCAGAGATTAGTCGTATGAGACATAAAGAAATGGATTTAAAGTTTCTCAGTAGGGGCTATCCACCTCATATTCTGTATACACAACGTAACACTACACGATCTCAGAGGGATCAGAACACTTCCCGGTTAGCTTTTGTGAATACTTATCATCCCTTTAATAATCTCATCAACACATGTGTGACTCGACATTGGGACATTCTCAAAAAGGATTATCCACATATTAAGGAGTTTAACTCCATACCAATTATTAGTAACAAGAGGTGTCCTAGTATAAGAGATAAATTGGTTAGAGCAGATGTGGGTTCCTCCAAGAGAGAATTAACACAGAGAGTTTTTTCCACACCCCGGAATGGAACTTTTCCTTGTTTGGGCTGTCTCCAGTGTTCCAATATAATTAAAGGAGATTCCTTTACACATCCTCGCTCAGGGAAAAGATTTTCAATTAAAGGTCATTTCACATGTAATACTACGTTCGTTGTGTACTTAATTAAATGTCCGTGCGGTCTCGGATATGTTGGTGAGACTACCCAACATATCCGAGACTGCATCTCACAACACAAATCAACTATTAGGAGCTGTAAAACTCTACTTCCAATTCCGGCTCATTTTATACAGAATAACCATACAGTGGCCCAACTGAGATATCAGGTGATAGAACATGTGCCATTAGCCAGAAGAGGGGGAGATAGGATCAAGAAGTTGAAAGAGCGGGAATCCTTTTGGATCCATACGCTCCAAACCCTTACTCCTTTAGGACTTAATAGGGAGTATGAGGTGTCGTATTAAGTTTTTCTTTCCCGTATGATGTCTCAGATATAATATCTCAGATAGACTATAATATCTCATATATGATATAACCCATGCATTATATAGGATAAAACTGGTTGTATGTTTTTGTATTGTAATAATAAATGGTTTAATGTTGTAACATAAAAATATATAATGTTATTATACTATTACAGTACCTGACCTAGTGGTTCCTTGTCTCTATGTATTCAGGAACCCGTTAGTAGTATGGATTAAGGGTTCTTTTTCACGCTTTAGCGAATGTTTCCAGTTTTTATAGGATTTTTTCCTTAAACATGAGAATTCTTCATATGTCATCACCATAATAGTGATAACGATCTATTGTCTTTCCATTTTTTCTTTCTTTGTTTCCCCCTTTTATAGTATTCTTTCTTTTTCTCTTGGCATATGGTTCGTGTGTTTTCATGTCATGTTGTGTCATTAATCTATGCAGCGAGATTACCTGCATTTTACAGTTTTTTCTCTTTTTCTTTCAGCACATGGGCGGGAACTAAGATCAGGACGCTATCGCACAGCGCATGCGTGATTCTTCGGGCACTCGGCTCCCTTCGGTATCTTTCGGCTCTTTCAGAGCCTTGGCGCACTTAGCGTCACGCACTGAGCTCACACACCTGTTTTATTTTACCGGGTCTATAAAAGCCAGCAATATACCTCACACTCTCACCTCCACATTGAGCGGTCACAGACTCCTCCCGGACCTCCACACCGGACTCATAAGCGGCGTCTTTCTGCTAAGGTAATATCCCTGTATAGGCTCCCTCACTGTCTCAGTGGGAGTGGATGTATCATGTTATTTTTTGTAAGTTCCTTTTTATGTCTTTACAGTGGGAGTTCCACCCTTGCTTTATATACTTATAAGTAAGAACTTTTTCGTTTACCTAAAACACACAAGTGGTGTCCATATAGATTTATTAGGAGGTGCTAGTAACACATATAGTTTCTTTTTATTACTTCCCCTTGAGTATATACGTGTCCATATATCAGTTTACCATGGGGTGCCGACGCTTTACATTACTCTACATCATATGACTCTAAATTATTTCTTATTTTTTCCATTATTTTATTTTGACTATTTTCCCAGAGATAAAGGGATTATTTCCTTTTATACTGCTCCCTAGAGGCTATTTTTCCTTCGATATTTTCGTCAGGTTCAATTTTTCTTCGCAATTTTTTCTTTGCAATTTTTTCTTTGCATTTTTTTCTTTGCAATTTTTGATGTTTTTCACTTGCTACATGGGAGAAATTTATTCTACTTATTGTTCTTCTTCTTATTATTTTTTTCTTTTCCCTTTAGTTTTACCATTTCCAATCTATGTTATAGACAACAATATGTTATTAAGTCGAAATGAATTTGTATATGTTGGTGGCTCCAGATTGCGCTCATAAATATACGGAGCTATGCATATTTTATGCATAAATCTTTTCATTGTTATGTTGTTGGTGTTATGCCATTTTAAGTTGTGTTTCAACTATATATTTGTTTATGTATGTTACAGACAGCGATCTCTTGAAAAAGGCTTTACAATTATATGCCGAAACGTTGAGACTACATATAAGCTGTTTAAAGTTTCTTTTGCATGTGGAACCCACCAACCTTTTTTCCTTTGGAATAAAATTGATGAACAATTAAATATACGCATTTTTATTGTGTGCCGGAGTTTCTATTTTTAGATAATATTTGATTTTTTCTCCTGGCACCTCTACAGTACAGTCGAGCACCCTCTTATTCATATATCGAATATTGCATTGTGCCCCCATCAGCCTCGCAGCACAGACATGTACGAACTATAAAGACATTTATACATCGTCATTTCAAAAACCTGACCGGCACATCCAAACATAGACTAAGTGTGAACAGGTGCTGAACCTAGAGTCGCCAACTCATATATAGTTAAGTAAATAAGGCAGCACACTGCAGCACTAAAACATGTAAACTTGAAAACACGAAATTTAAACTGCATTACTGCACTAGAAATATGAAAAATGAGAGCTTTTAGCGCATAAAAATGGCCAATTTTATGTGTACCTGGTAGCCCCTTTACGGCATCTCTCTTATACCAGGTCCTAAAACTTGCCTTACCTCGCTGAGAATAAACGTCTCCATCTGGATGGGTACATGTGAAAACCTCTTCCTAGACTAAAATTCTCTCTCTGTGGAGGGGTATTGGACCTGCTGTAATTAAAACACCTGAAGCTAGGAGGCGGAGTGCACGATCAGAAGGCTAAAGAATACATTTCAAAAACCTGACCGGCACATCCAAACATAGACTAAGTGTGAACAGGTGCTGAACCTAGAGTCGCCAACTCGTATATAGTTAAGTAAATAAGGCAGCACACTGCAGCGCTAAAACATGTAAACTTGAAAACACGAAATTTGAACTGCATTACTGCACTAGAAATATGAAAAATGAGAGCTTTTAACGCATAAAAATGGCCAATTTTATGTGTACCTGGTAGCCCCTTTACGGCATCTCTCTAATACCAGGTCCTAAAACTTGCCTTACCTCGCTGAGAATAAACGTCTCCATCTGGATGGGTACATGTGAAAACCTCTTCCTAGACTAAAATTCTCTCTCTGTGGAGGGGTATTGGACCTGCTGTAATTAAAACACCTGAAGCTAGGAGGCGGAGTGCACGATCAGAAGGCTAAAGAATACATTTCAAAAACCTGACCGGCACATCAAAACATAGACTAAGTGTGAACAGGTGCTGAACCTAGAGTCGACAACTCGTATATAGTTAAGTAAATAAGGCAGCACACTGCAGCGCTAAAACATGTAAACTTGAAAACACGAAATTTGAACTGCATTACTGCACTAGAAATATGAAAAATGAGAGCTTTTAGCGCATAAAAATGGCCAATTTTATGTGTACCTGGTAGCTCCTTTACGGCATCTCTCTTATACCAGGTCCTAAAACTTGCCTTACCTCGCTGAGAATAAACGTCTCCATCTGGATGGGTACATGTGAAAACCTCTTCCTAGACTAAAATTCTCTCTCTGTGGAGGGGTATTGGACCTGCTGTAATTAAAACACCTGAAGCTAGGAGGCGGAGTGCACGATCAGAAGGCTAAAGAATACATTTCAAAAACCTGACCGGCACATCCAAACATAGACTAAGTGTGAACAGGTAATGAACCTAGAGTCGCGAGTTGGCGATCTAGGTTCAGGTTTTTGTCATTTTGGTCTTAGATTACGTTGGGCACAAATGAGACATGATTGAACAATACTTTGTACTGTCTTTTCCCAGTAACATTTCTCTCTAAGAATGCCTAACAATGTCTGTTGGCCCAAATGACCCAAACTTTCATAATTATATCTTGTGAACTAAACTTGTATATGTTTTGGTACAACACGATGCAACTTTCCGTTTAAGTCATGACACAAAACCCTGTTTTCATAAACAAAGGGAGGTTTTGGATCAACCCGGGAAGCAACAAGAGATGTCTTTTGCTTGTTCTTCCGCAAAAGAAGGGATATGTGTGTTTGTTCTTAGACCTGCTGAAACCTCTAGAGGTTCAGGTTCAAACACTTCTCCTGTCAGGGCTGCCTCTTTGGCTAAAATATCTGCGGTGGCATTTCCAACAGATAATTCGTCATCAGGTTTTTATGGGCAGGGATTTGACAATAGCAAAACCATTAGGTTTTTTTGATGCGATCTCAAAAATAGTTTTCAGTGAGTCACTATGTACAAGAGTCTTATTAGAAGAATCAACATAGATTATTTGCCAGTTTGGGAAAAAGAGGTTGCCAGTGATCTAACAATATAGGAGCTATCACTGTAGATTACAATGGGACACTGATCATCAGCTTTGTTCAGCTGTTGTACCATTTTTACCGTTTCTAGCTCTGCCCTTTGAGCTGAAAAATGACTCGGTAATTTGTGTTTTACAACCGGTCCTGTTTTGGGATAAAAAATGGCATAGCCCAAATAATAGTGCCCATCTGAATAGAATCTGGAACCATCTACAAAAATGGGTTCATCTGTTGCCTCTGCCTTCCATCTGAAAAGCGATGGACTAGAATCCTGAAAAGAGTGTAAATCATGAGTTTGCCCTTCATATTGCCTCAACTGGGGAAGAACATATTTGGCTTTATAATCAACCTCAATTTGTTGGGAGACAATTACACTAAACAAAGAGCAAATCTCTGTGACATACCTGGGATATTGTTCACAAAAAGAAGTTTTAGTGTAGAATGAGGAGTTTGTAAAGTGATTTTGTTGAACCCAACAATGTGTTCAGTTGCTATAACTGCAAAGTACATCTCTACCAATTGTCTTGCACAGGTCTCAAAACCTCTTTCAACAGGTGAGAGAAGCTTAGAAAAATAGCCCCAAATTCTCCTCTCTTCTCCCTACAACTGTAACAGCACAGCAGACACAGATGTCTCTGATGTGTGTACTTGCAAAGCAAATGGAGCCGAAGGATCTACTGTGGACAAAGCAGGTGCATTTTGTACATTAATTTTCATTTGTTCAAATGAGATTTGTTGTTCATCACCCCAAGGACCAAAGTAATCACTATTTTCACCTTTTAAAAGATCATACAACGGCCTGGCCTTGTCTGCAAAATTTTCATTGAGTCCCTTGAAAAGTTCATAAGACCCAAGAAATGTCGAAATGCCTTGTGTGATGTTGGAATTGGTAGAGAAGCAATTGCCTCTATTCTTTCCTGCAGTGGCTGTCTTTTTCCTGAACTCAACAACACTCCCATTAGTATGTCTTGGAATGTGGGAGGAAACCGGAGTACCCGGAGGAAACCCACGCAAACACGGAGAGAACATATAAACTCTTTGCAGATGTTGTCCTTAGTGGGGTTTGAACCCAGGACTCCAGTGCTGCAAGGCAAGAACTAGTGATGAGCGAGTGTACTTGTTGCTCGGGTTTTCCCTAGCACACTAAGGTGATCTCCGAGTATTTGTTAGTGTTCGGAGATTAAGTTTTCATCGCCGCAGCTGAATGATTTACAGCTACTAGACAGCTTGATTACATGTAAGGATTCCCTAGCAACCAGGCAACCCCCACATGTACTCAGCCTGGCTAATAGCTGTAAATCATTCCGCTGAGGCGATGAAAAATTAATATCCGAACACTAACAAATACTCGGGAAAACCCGAGCAAAAATACACTCGCTCATCACTAATAAGAACCATCAGATTTCAAGACACACCACAAAGGATTGTTACTTACAGAATTAGCCTTTCAGGAAGATACCTTGATCTAGCAAACCCTGTATGATCTTTGACATAGAATCAATTAATTCTGGAGGTAATGTATACTGACGCTGTGATGGAGGATCTCGCCTTTACACATTTACAACATCCTTCATTGTACCAACTTCATTCCTGAACAGAGTCCAAAGAGAAGGAAACACTGTACAATTTCTGTCAGTAACTCATCACCACCAGTTTCAGGCCTCAAAAGGTCTGATGATGACACAACATCATTTAAGCAAATACTTCAAATATGGCTATAATCACTAGGGTCAATGACTACAGGTTTATAACCATTAAAATCTTTCCAGATCACTTGATTTCCTAGATCTTTCCTCTCCTGGATTGATCCAACTGTCAATGGATGTTCCTCTGTGTCTTTACTGTAATCCTCAGATCTCCAAGTGGATGGGACACATGCAGGTTTTTATAGTTGGAGACACAAATCCTCACTCGTCTGTAGATTGTCTGATCCGTGTGACTTGAAATAGTGGAATTCCTATGCCTTGAACAACAGGTGTCTTTACAAAGCTCTCCTCTCCCACGTGCAAGGGAAAAGCATCCACACAAAAATCAGATTTGGCTGGCTCACCAAAATGTTAGAAAGAAAATAACACTTTCTTTCTATTTTAAGTAAGCACGGTGAGGATAGAAAGGAAAACAATATTGAATTGTGTGGATAAATCAAATCTTGTTTAATGTTCATTCAAAAAGTGATTACAAAAATAAAGAAAAGAAAGTTCATAGCACACAAAAATAAGTATTAGATTATAGAAGAGAAAACAAGTATTCATTGGTTCTTACATATGGTCTTGAGGTTGATGTATTCTGGGTTGGAGATTCTCAGGGTATGAGATCCATCTCACCAGGAGTTAGGTCGGCTTATAAACTATTTTGACTCATAGACGTACAGTACAGACCAAAAGATTTTTCTGTATTTTCATGACTATGAAAATAGTACATTCACACTGAAGGCATCAAAACTATGAATAATAATCTTATAATAATAATAATAATAATAATCTTTAACACATGTGGAATTATATACTTAACAAAAAAGTGTGAAACAACTGAAATGATGTCTTATAATCTAGATTCTTCAAAGTAGCCACCTTTTGCTTTGATGACTGCTTTGCACACTCTTGGCATTCTCTTGATGAGCTTCAAGAGGTAGTCACCACGAATGGTCTTTCAACAATCTTGAAGGAGTTCCCAGAGATGCTTACCACTTGTTGGCCCTTTTGCCTTCACTCTGCGGTACAGCTCACCCCAAACCATCTCGATTGGGCTCAGGTCTGGTGACTGTGGAGGCCAGATCATCTGGCGTAGCACCCCATCACTCTCCTTCTTGGTCAAATAGCCCTTACACAGCCTGGAGGTGTGTTTGGGGTCATTGTTCTGTTGGAAAATAAATGATAGACCAACTAAACACAAACCAGATGGAATAGCATGCCGCTGCAAGATGTTTTGGTAGCCATGCTGGTTCAGTATGCCTTCAATTTTGAATAAATCCCCAACAGTGTCACCTGCAAAGCACCCCTACACCATCACACCTCCTCCTCCATGCTTCCCCGTGGGAACCAGGCATGTAGAGTCCATCCGTTCACCTTTTCTGCGTCGCACAAAGACACGGTGGTCGGAACCAAAGATCTCAAATTTGGACTCATCAGACCAAAGCACAGATTACCACTTGTCTAATGTCCATTTCTTGTGTTCTTTATCCCAAAGAAGTCTCTTCTGCTTGTTGCCTGTCCTTAGCAGTGGTTTCCTAGCAGCTATTTTACCATGAAGGCCTGCTGCACAAAGAACTCTGTGTGTGGCATTGACCAGGTCTCTAATCTGAGCTGCTGTTAACCTGCGATTTCTGAGGCTGGTGACTCGGATAAACTTATCCTCAGAAGCAGAGGTGACTCTTGGTCTTCCTTTCCTGGGGTGGTCCTCATGTGAGCCAGTTTCTTTGTAGTGCTTGATGGTTTTTGCCACTGCACTTGGTGACACTTTGAAAGTTTTCCCAATTTTTTGGACTGACTGACCTTCATTTCTTAAAGTAGTGATGGCTACTCGTTTTTCTTTACTTAGAATTTGTATTATGGCAAGAAAAAAGCAGCTAACATTAGGACTATCAGCTGTGTATCCACCAGACTTCTGCACAACACAAATGATGGTCCCAACCACATTTATAAGGCAAGAAATCCCACTTATTAAACCTGACAGGGCACACCTGTGAAGTGAAAACCATTCTCGGTGACTACCTCTTGAAGCTCATCAAGAGAATGCCAAGAGTGTGTAAAGCAGTCATCAAAGCAAAAGAAAGCTACTTTGACGAATCGAGAACATAAGACATAATTTCTGTTATTTCACACTTTTTTGTTAAGCATATAATTCCCACATGTGTTAATTCATAGTTTTTATGCCTTCAGTGTGAATGTACAATTTTTATAGTCATGAAAATACATGAAAATCTTTAAACGAGAAGGTGTGTCCAAACTTTTGGTCTGTACTGTACATTGGTTTCTTTTTTTCCTGTCTCCTAACCACATATGGTGATTTGCCGCTATGTTCATAGCCTCTACCATATTAGGAGAACACTACTAACTTATGGAATATGCATATTAGTTATTTGTACATTACCTCATTTTGAAATACTTAAGCTTATAGTCTATGACCTCTGATAACCATTTACTATTGCCAAATAGCCATGTATTGACAGTTCTGACAAAAGCCCAATAGTTCTGACAAACAAAGAACAGATGTCCTCAGAATAACTCAGTCACACACTAACCAGAGTATCTATTTGCTAGTTTAGCTCTGCATATGTTAAGTAATCTATATTTTTATTATTAAAATACTAATATTTTACAACTCCTGTCTGAAAGATGCCCTGACTTATTTAGCTAAATGTTTTCTTGCTAAAAGTGTGTCTTATAATCCCCAAAATACAATAAATTCTAAAGTAATTTACGACTGTGATGTGTTATTGTACAATTTGTCAATAACATATATAGTTTCTCCCCGTCTGAGTTATTTTTGATGGTTAACCAAAAATGGTTTTCCAGTAATTCAGTTTTCACACTAAGCATGATAATGGCTTCTCCCTGGGTGGGATTTTTGATTTTGTCAACTACTTGGACAAACTCTTCTTATTCCTTATGTTTGGTGCAGGTAAAATAAAAACACTTATTCACATCTTCCATACTGGTGCTGTTCCAGTGGTGTCAGCACTAGCATTCAGTGAGTCACTATCCCCACATTTGGACACATGGAACAATAAAAAAAAGTCAGAAAGCATACGTCCGGAGGCGGGGACAGTGAATGGGTGCTGACTGGGCGCTGCAAAGACATTGGCTTGTAAGGTGAGTATAAGTGTTTTATTTTAACAGTTCCAAAACATGAGGCATGACAAGGAGCTGTCAAACTAGTGGACAACCCCTTTAAGAAGATAACATTTTTAGTTAAATAACATTCTGATCATGAAAAAGGCTTCTCCCCTGTGTGACTTCTCTGATGTTTGTTTAGAGTTGATTTCCTTGTAAATCGTTTCCCACATTAAGAATATGAAAACGGTTTCTACCCTGTGTGACTGCTCTGGTGACTAAGAAGAGAAGGTTTCTTCCCAAAACTTTTTCCACATTCTGAACATGAAAAAGGCTTCTCACCTGTGTGAGTTCTCTGATGTTTAATAAGCAGTGATTTCAGGCTAAAACATTTCCCACATTCTGAACAAGAAAAAGGCTTCTCCCCTGTGTGGGTTGTCTGGTGACTGACAAGATTTGATTTACGGGTAAACCATTTCCCACATTCTGAACAGAAAAATGGCTTCTCCCCTGTGTGGGTTTTCTGGTGACTGACAAGATTTGATTTCTGGATAAAACATTTCCCACATTCTGAACATGGAAATGGCTTCTCCCCTGTGTGAGTTCTGTGGTGCTTAACAAAATCAGATTTATGGTTAAAACATTTCCCACATTCTGAACATGAAAATGGTTTCTCCCCTGTGTGGGTTCTCTGGTGGGTAACAAGTTGCACTTTCCGGTTGAAACATTTTCCACATTGTGAACAGGAAAAAGGCTTCTCCCCTGTGTGAATTCTATGGTGCAAAACCAAAGCTGATTTCCCGATTAAACATTTCCCACATTCTGGACAGGAAAATCGCTTCTTCCGTGTGTGATTTCTCTGGTGCCTACCAAGATCTGATTTCTGGTTAAAACATTTCCCACACTTTGAACAAGAAAACCTATTCTCTGCATGAATTTCTGGATGTTTAAGAAAATTCTTTTCAAGAAGAAAACTATTCCCATATTCTGAACATGAAAATGGCTTATTTGCTTTAGAATCAGCTTGTTTTTTAATGTTTATTTTGTGACTTTGATTTCCATTTGTAGTCGGTAATGAATCAGAAAACAGGACCTGTTTCAAAGGATCAGATGACAGATCTTTGCTGTGAAGGAATGATGGTATACCCGAAATAATGGCATTCACTTTAGTTGTATCCTGTGGGATCTCAAAATCATCTGATTTAAAAATTGAGGATGTCACCTGTCCCGCTGATCTGGTACAGTCATCTGCAAAATATAAACCAATTATTATTTTTTAATAAAATATCCTTGAATCTGTTATTGTTCAACATTTCTGCTTAAACTGTCAGTAAAAATGTCAAGTTATATAAAAAAAACTGAATTATTCTTCAAGACAATGAAAGTTTACAGTCTAATAAGAAACTGCATGCCATGAACCAATGGAGCATGGTGTTCAACTGCTTGTCCATTCTGTCTCCCAAATATGGAATAAAAAGCCACCAATGTTATGTAGATGAAAATAATATCAATAAAAACTTCTATTCATCTAAAAAAAAAAAAACTAGTCCCCAATCAGGTCCACCATCTGTCAGTGGAAAAACAGAGTGTAACGCAATTCCTAGGGACTTTGGGTGCTAACTTGGTCCCTAGAGCTAGGGGTGACCTGTCCCTAGGATTACTCCTGAAGGTGAAGATGCCAGATTCACGTATCTTACTAAGCACCTCAAAGGCTCTTGAAAAGCAACATGGCTTCCGTAAACCAATCCAGCAATATCAGCTCTCCCAAAGTCATATCTTCCCCTCACTTCTGAGCCTTGCAGTGTGCCAAACCACATTTAGCATCCATGTATTTGGCATTATTATAGTGAGAAGAAGCCACTTAAATTACGGTGGAGCACAATCTAATCACTACGTTTTTACTCTCCAACATCCACTGTGTGCTAATTTTCGGAAAGGTACTGTGGAGTCTAAATAGTCACTTCTCCAATAGATTAATTCATTGAGGGTTATAATTTCCAAAATGGAGTCACTTTTTGGGGATTTCTACTGCTTTAGTTTTCTGCCATTCTGTCATATTAAAGGGACACTGTCACCTGAATTTGGAGGGAACAATCTTCAGCCATGGAGGCGGGGTTTTTGGGTGTTTGATTCACCCTTTCCTTACCCTCTGGCTGCATGCTGGCTGCAATATTGGATTGAAGTTCATTCTCTGTCCTCCATAGTACACGCCTGCGCAAGGCAAGATTGCATTGTGCAGGCATGTACTACGGAGGACAGAGAATGAACTTCAATCCAATATTGCAGCCAGCATGCAGCCAGCGGGTAAGGAAAGGGTGAATCAAACACCCAAAAACCCCGCCTCCATGGCTGAAGATTGTTCCCTCCAAATTCAGGTGACAGTGTCCCTTTAAGGCTTGTGAAAATGGTATATCCCATCTCCTCTGGGATCTGCTCCTGCGTAGTCTACTTCTGTCACCATGCACGGCCTTATTAATTCTGCAGGCAGCGCTGGTGAGGAGATGTCAGAACCAGAAGCTCTGGGAGATGTAGGCTCTGTCTGGCCACTAAGATTAGGGTGCTTGGGATGTGTAATACCATCAAGTCTGGCAGTGTGGGTGTGTATGTGCTGTCCAGCTGCAGTAATCTGCCCCTTGCTTCAGCCAATTGGAAAGCATCACATCCTACTAAAGGTTGAACCATATTGCCAAAAGCTGCCAGATACAGCCTTGTTCTCCTCTGGTTTAGTCCTCTGTGCTCAGCTCCTGGCTTGTGTAGAATTTCCTGTTGCGAAGACCAGCCATTTACAGACTCCTCTTGTGTATTCTGATTTTGTATTTTCTCTGTCCTGCAGGTTGTGACCTGGCTACCTATTCTTCCCATTTCACGCCACAGAACAACAAGTATCACCATGGCCCAAGCCTAGGGGTCTCTGTGTAAGTCCAGATCCATGTAGAATGAGCAAAACTGACTATTTTAGTGAAAGCTCTCTAAGGTGGGATGATACATATATGATTGGAATACAAGGCTAGAAGGATGTATAGAAAAGCGTATATCTGCACAGAGATTGAAGCTTCAGAGACTGGGAGTGCTGTGGAAACTGTTTAGGTAAGAATACAAGGACAGAATAATAGAAGGGACATGATTGTAGGCATTTACTGCAGGCCGCCTGTGCAAGCTGAAGATATGGATGAACTCTTTATGCATCAAATAGCCAAGTTCTCCAAAAAATGACAGTTGTCATAGGAGATTCCAAATATCCAGACATTTGTTGGGAATCTCTCTCGGGCAAAACTAACAGGTCAAGCAAATTCTTATCCTCTCTTGCTGACAATTTGACCTTCCAAAAGGTAGGAGAGAAAACAAGGGGATCTGCTACCTTGGGTCTGATCATTATAAACAGGGAGGGAATGGTTGAGGAGGTAAGAGTGGCTGGGACCCTAGTAGGTAGCGAGCAACCATGCTATTTTAGAATTTCAGAAAGGCAGATTTTAAAGGGACTCCGAAAGATAATCGGAGGGATCCAATGGCTGGATATCCTTAAGGACAAAAATGTCCAGGAAGGAAGGGAAATCTTGAAAAATGAGATTCTCAAAGCACAATCGTTAACAATTCCGAAAAGAGGGAAGAATAGGAAGCATTTAAGGAAACCAGGATGGATGAACACAGAACTTAAACACATTCTAAAAAGGAAGAAAGAAATGTTTATCAAATGGGAAGAGGGAGGCATATCTAAAAGAAGAATATAATGCTGTCTGCCGAACCTGCAGGGCACAAATCAGATTTGCTAAAGCTGAAAATGAATTAAGGCTTGCAAGGGACGTCAAAAGCAATAAAAAAAGGATTTTGGCGATATGTCAAAAGTAAAAGAAAAGTGAAAGATGCTATAGGATTTGTACAGGATGGAAATGATGAAATGGTAAGAAAGGATGTTGAGAAGGCCAAACTTTTAAATTCCTATTCTGCATCTGTTTTCTCTCAGGAAAGAAATGTAACATCAACTGTTACAGTTGAGGAAACACTTAGCTAACATAAATGAATTCAAGTCTCCAGGTCCAGATGAATTACACCCCAGAGTACAGAAGGAGATAGCAGAAGACATTTTTGAACCACTCTCCATAATCTTTAAAAAATCTTGGAGAACAGTAGAAGTCACAGAAGACTGGAGAAGAGCAAATGTTGTTCCTATCTTCAAAAAGGGGAAGAATGTGTACCCAGGGAACTATAGGCTGGTGAGTCTGACGTGTATACCAGGACAGATCTTTGAACAAATTATTAAACAACATGTATGTAAGTACCTGGATAAGAATGATTAAACAGAGTCAGCATGGGTTTGTTCATGTCCGACTAACTTAATTTCCTTCTATGACAGAATCACTGACTGGGTCAATAAGGGAAATGCTGTAGATATAATATATCTTGACTTCAGAAAAGCATTTGACAAAGTAGCTCACACAATCCTTATTGAAAAAAATGACTAAGTATGGAATGGACAAAGCCACTCTTAGGTGGACTCAAAACTGGCTTATTGATCGGACCCAAAGAGTGGTCGTAAATGGCTGCACATCCAGTTGGAGGAATGTCTCAAGTGGGGTAACACAGGGCTCTGTCCTGGTCCCTGTATTGTTCAACATTTTTATGAATGATTTAGATGAAGGAATTGAGGGTAAACTGATTAAATTTGCTGATGACTCAAAGCTAGTACTACATCTGGGCGATAAAAATAAAAAAAAAGCATATACAGAATGGGAGGAATAGGGCAAAGCAACAGCACACATGGAAAAGACTTGGGTATACTAATAGATCACAGACTGAACAGGAGTCAACAGGAGTGGCCTA
Organism: Ranitomeya imitator; assembly: GCF_032444005.1. NCBI lineage: Eukaryota > Metazoa > Chordata > Amphibia > Anura > Dendrobatidae > Ranitomeya > Ranitomeya imitator. The sequence goes on from NC_091283.1 coordinate 318,443,931, forward strand.
GGAAGCGATGTGAGCAGATGTGAGATGTGTGCCGGATCTCTTTCCTTGCACCGTCTGCCATTAAGCATTCCAGAGGCGCCGCCGAATGCCTATACCGTGCGCAGGAATGCCCGGGAACCCGGCGAGCAGAGTTGAACAAGCGGGGCCAGGTGGAGATAAGTCTTGCCTGGCATTGACGCGCTGCAAACAGAAGGCGGGAGGCGCGAAGATCCAAGATGGCGCCGAGTCAGCGGAGGAGGCGGCAAGGGCAAGCGCTGCGTATCGCAAGAAGCTGGAGGTGATAGCCAAGCTGGAGCGGTTCGCAAGGACGGAGGAGGCTGGTAGACTGCTATTGAAGGCTGAAGGTGAGGGGTCCGGAGGACCGGGGGACCCTGGGGAACAGTTAAAAGGAATAGATAGAGCACAGAGTGGTTTGGTGGAGCAGGAGTCCCCTGAGAGAAGTGATGCAGCTCATGAGAGCGGAGCCATATCTCCTGCAGAAATCACCTCACAGGCTGGTTCGGCTGTGTCTATGGAGATAACAGATAAATGGAGGAACCGAGGCTGAAAGATATATTTTCAGTGGTGGTATACTGTAAATCTGCTCTAGCCACTCTGAACCTGCGAGTTGATGATATGAAAGAAAAGATGGTGTCCCTTAACTCAGCTTTGCGCAAAGTGGAGAAGAGAGTTGAGGTGGTGGAGGAACGTGTTGGGAGTGTGGAAGATCAGATGAATGAACTGTTAAAAAGGGAAAAAAAGTACATTCAGCGTATCGCAGAGTTGGAATTTAAAACCGATGATCTGGAAAATCGGTCCCGCAGCAATAATTTGAAAATGATTGTGCCAGAAAATGTGGAAGGGAGTTATCCCACTGATTACATTGAATCGTGGCTGAAAAATACTGTGGGGGCGATAGCCTCACTAGATTATTTGCCGTGGAAAGGGCACACCGGGTCCCTACCAGAGCTCTGCCCCCGGGTTCTGCCCCGAGAGCTATCCTGGCCAAATTCTGAATTACTGTGATCAGGATATCCTGCTGAGGAAGGCCAGGAACTGTGATGGCTTAACCATTGATAGGAACCGGATCTCCATCTACCCTGACTACTCTGCAACGGTCCAAAAACTTAGGATGAAGTTTGGAGAGGTCAAGAGGAGACTGCGAGACCTGGGCCTGAGTTACTCAATGATTTACCCGGCTAAACTCAGGGTGGTGGATATGGATCGGGTGCACTTTTTTCAAAATCCAGAGAAGGCCACACAATGGCTGGACCTTAATGCTTAGCATATTGGAGTGGAGCGGACCCGTTGAAGTTAGCTTTAAGTGTCCGTAGGACGGATGTTAACTCCTGAAAAGTTTTAAGTTGATTTCAATTTGACTGTATTGGTCACTTTTGATATGACATGTTTTATTATTGTTTTAAAATGGTTGTGTTCGGCAGCGCAATGATCAGTTAATTTTGATTTAGGTGGGAGGGAGAGAGATAGTAGGGAAAGGGTTGTATTTCTAGGCTGTAAAACAGCGTTCCCAGATTTCGTATAGAGAGAGTAAGTTTGATTTATACTCACAGTGTTTATAAAGTTCCTGAAGGGGCAAGGGTGAGAAGTTAGGGGGTTGTTTCAGTTGGGATGGTTAAAGATAGGTTGGTAAAGGGGGGGAGGGTAGGGGAGGGGGAAGGTTTAGAGACCTTAGCGGGCCTGAATCAATTTATTGTCCCTATAAGAAATAATGGGCGGTAACATTATAATTTTAAGTTGGAATGTCAGGGGTCTTGCAAATGCTACAAAGCATACAGCAATATTTCAATATGTGCTGAAACAGAGGCCCTCAGTAATATGCTTACAGGAAACTCACCTGGCATAGGAAAAAGTAGCTATGTTGCAAAATAGATGGGTGAGAAAGGCGTATCACTCGACGTTCTCAACTTACACCAGAGGAGTGTCAATACTGCTACATACAAGTGTCCCGTTCGAGGAGATCGAGGTTATAATTGATAAAGATGGTCAATATGTGTTTATAGTATGTAAGATATTTAATAGATTAATGTGTATTGTGTCATTATATATTTCTCTGCCGTACTCCAAGAAAAAAGCTACAGGAGATTCTGGAAATATCTGGTAGATGGGATGGGGTTCCTCTCCTTGTAGTGGGTGATGTGAACAATATAGCTAATGACCACTGGGACAAGGGTAGGCATGCTTTGTTGAGAGAGGACAGGAATATTACCCCCAAAGGGGAATTATCTAAGGGAAATAGGATGGATAGATTTATGGCGGGTACGTAATGTCGATAAATATACTTATTCTTGTTATTTGGTGACATACGGCTCCCTGTCTCGTATAGATGTAGCTTTGGGAAATGAAGGGATGAATAATTTAATACAAGAGGTGGAGTACAGGCCTACAGTAATATCGGATCATAGCCCAGTATTGGTATCATTACAATTGGCACACCAGGGTAAATTAGGGGGCATGGGAAGGAAAATTCATCCTTCCTAGTTACAGCTATTTGATATGGAAATGGTGGGGAAGGAACTTGTGGAATTTTTTAGGATAAATGAAGGGAGTGCAGGGAGTCAAGCAGTACGGGATACTATGAAGGCGTACCTAAGAGGAATCCTATTTCGGGACATTTCAAGGCATAAAACCAAGATAAGGCTGTGATGGATGAATTGAAGGCAGCGGAGGAAGCATTAAGCACTCAATGTACAAGGGACACGCAAAACCGAATGAAGGCTGCGCAGGCAGATGTCAATCAATTGCATATGCGCAAAGCAGAAAGGTTGAAAGTATTTAAAAAGGAAACATTTTACTCGGAGGGGGAAAAGGTGGGACATTTGCTCTCAGTAGTGGCCTCTGCGCAGCGGGATTCTTCTCATGTATATTCCATAAAATCAGAGGAGGGAAAAGTGGTTACTCAGGGGGAACAAATTTTAGAAGTCTTCCGGAAATTTTATAGTGAATTATATTCCTCTAGGGTGCAAAAAGAAAAAGAGGAGTTAAATAGATATTTGGAAGAGGTCAATTTGCCTAGAGTAAGTAAAGAGGATTGTGAGTGGATGGATAAACCACTTGGGGAGGAAGAATTGAAGGTGGCTCTGGTAGACGTGGTGGGGGGCAAGGCTCTGGGGACAGATGGCATTCCGGCAGAGGTTTACAAAATTCTTAACGCAGAATTAATGACTAAATTGGATCGGGTATTTAATGAGTCGTTGGAAAGGCTGCCCCTGGTCCAGGTTCCGGAGAGCAGGGTCTCCCATGGCCATACATACCCGTACCGGAAAGGGAATGCTCAAGTCGGCACTCCCCCTGAAGGCCACTTTCTCGTGCTGCCTACCCCAACAGCCCTCTATGGTGTGGCACCTCCAGCACACCGGACCTGACCGACGAAGGGGAAACCCCACTTCCAGAACCGGCCGGCCGAACCTGGGAACTGTATTCAGTCTTCACCTTTCTTCTTAATGCAAGTCTGTAGGGTCCCCTGTCAGGGACAGGAAACCAACTAATGCGGGAGAGAGGTGCCGCCCTTTTATCTCTGTAGGTTTCCTGTCCCTGAAGGGCGGATCCCCTCTCTCGTTAGTGCTGTCATGACGACTGAATAAAATGGCCTTATATGCGGATGATATCTTGCTATTCTTGGAGGATTCGGAGGAGACCCTGAGCAACGCGGTGGCTATAATTTTTAAAATGTTACTTGAGTTAAAATAATGTAAATGAGAATTACTTGTAATATTCTGCCATTTCTAATAAAAATCTATCTGATTAAAAAAAGAACAGGAATCAACAGTGTGATGCAGCAGCAAAAAAGGCAAATGCTATTCTGGGATGTATTAACAGAAGCATACAGTCTAGATCACGTGAAGTCATTATTGGCCTCTACTCCTCTTTGGTCAGACCTCATCTGGAATACTGTGTGCAGTTTTGGGCACCACATTTTAAAAAAGACATCAACAAACTGGAGCAAGTTCAGAAAAGAGCAACCAGAATGGTGACTGGTCTGCAAACCATGTCCTATGAGGAACGATTACAGGATTTAGGAATGTTTAGCTTGCAAAAAAGAAGACTGAGAGAAGACTTAATAGCTGTCTACAAATATCTCAAGGGCTGTCACATTGTAGAAGGATCATCTTTATTCTCATTTGCACAAGGAAAGACTAGAAGCAATGGGATGAAACTGAATGGGAGGAGACACAGATTAGATACTAGAACAAACTTTTTGACAGGGTAATGAATGAGTGGAATAGACTGCCACGAGAGGTGGTGAGTTCTTCATGAATGGAAATCTTCAAACAGAGGCTGGGATGACTTAGTTAATCCTGCTTTGAGCAGGGGGTAGGACCACGAGGTCCCTTACAACTCTACCATTCTATGAAGGTAATTAGAGTATGTGGCTTTGTGACTCTTGGGAATTAAATTATCGTAGGGTCCAATATTTTCTATCAGATGAGTTTCAAGGAGAAATATTAGGCTGGTTTCACACTTTCGTCTCGTAGCAGCGTACTTCCTTCCTCCATGAAGCTCCGCCTACTGCCGGCTGCGTCCAGCGTTTCCCTGCGTACCTATCTTTAATATTGGGTACGCAGGGTCATGTGTTGGATACGGATGTAGCCACATGCGGCGATTTTGCGTTCCCATTCGGTCGCCGCACACCTCAAATTGCCGCAAACAGATACATCCGCATCCAACGCATGACCCTGTGTACACAATATTAAAGATAGGTACGCAGGGAAACGATGGACGCAGCCGGAAGTAGGTGGGGCTTCACGGAGGAAGGAAATACGCTGCCATCTGCAGCGCTACGAGATTGATAAATGTGACATACTAAAAAGCGAAACGTACGTTGGGGCGCTCTTGGATGCGATCTAGTGCCACTTCCCCCATCTATCCTTTGGTGAGTGTTGTTCCTGCTGCATATTTGCACATTTTTGACCACTTCGTCAGAACATAGATAATTTTTTTTTGTTTGTTTTGTTTTTGGAACATACTTTCCCCTTTACCTCTCACTATGTATTATGTACTATTGGGGCATAGGTGGCGCTATTGATCTGGCACATCATCTGGTTTTAGTATCAATTTTTGGAATATATTTATATGACTTGATATGTTTTTGTAATAAAGCTTACTATTTTTTAACCCTAAATACTCCTGTTTCCTCTGATCTTCTATGTTTATATGGAGTGGGGTAACTTTGTTCCCTATGGCGTAACTGTACGCAATATCTAAAGCATTATGTGGTTGTCTGGTACCCTGTTTATCCCAACAACAACGTATCTATGAGGTTACAACTTCAACACTAAGCCGGAGTTGCACTCATTTATGGTGGAATATTGGAGCTACTATGAGTCCTGACCAGAACAGTAGAGAAAGTATTAGTGCTCCTCATTTCAGGAGAGATTGTGCAGTAATCTGATATCCTTATGATCTAAGACATAATGTGATTTATTACGTGTAATGAATCCATGAAACCAGGGCTTGAGCCATGCCAACACATCTTTTGCGCAAGTGAATTAACTTATATTACATTTATCAGTCATGCACAGCTTAGAGATGTATCTTGGTACAGGTGTAATTTTTTTTTGTAGTTTATCACAATCCTGTGTAAAGTAAATATGTTTGAAAAGAAATTGAAAAGTCAGGATAAAGGGAAACTTTGTTGTTATTGTACAGAAATTCACACTTGGCCTCACCGCATATTCAATGCTGTTGATCATAAAACTGAAGTGTTGTCAGAAAGACTGGACCTGGTCTTGTAGGGACCATATGAGCACATTCAGCAGCACAGAAGGGAGAAAAGGTAGATTCATCCAATAAGATATCAGGGATCTAGGAAACCAACATCATCATTACCCTCCGCTTTCTCTAGGAGGCCCATCATAATATTTTTCTTCAAGTTATTTTCTAACTTGTCAACACCTTCTATGTATGCTGTCATTTGGCTTTGTAGTTTACAGATCTGGGCAGGTAACGATCTGCATCTTCTAATCTCAGGGGGTAGATGGATCCTCCAGGTTGTAAGTTCTATAGAAAAGGTCTTTCAATGCCCAAAGTGATTTGAACAGTTTTGGGTGGATGAGAATGTTGTGGTCCAGAGGCAAAATGGTGATCACTTGATTGTGATATGGAATACATCATCAATAAAGCAGCCCCAGCCGGTGACTGAGAAGAATCTGTGACTTCTCTACATTTAGTGGTTACTACTCACCTGGGCGGTTATCTGCAGGAATCTCCTCTTTACACCGCTCATCACTAATCACAGATGTCTCTGTAGTATTAATATGGGTCAGATCTTTACCCTGAAACAAATATTGTAAAAGTCACAGACAGATGGAGAAGTCACACCTATGATCAGCTCTAATCCTGCCATCTCCACCGTTCTCATTACACAAGTATAAAACATATAATACTGGTGGATAAAACAAGACTGAGCACAAGACCTTCACAGCCATCTACACATCATAGGGGAGATCTCCTGACACCTTCTCTCTATCTACCTGATGATCCTGAGGAACATTGGGATCTTCTTGTTTATAGTCCTGTGGAAGAAGAGGACGGGGACATCTCTCGGGTGTTGTCCTCTTACTGGATAGATCTGGAGGAAACACATACAGGGACTGAATTCATTCTTTACATACAGATAATTATAGACCGTGTGTATTTAGTCCTATTACCTGGTGATGTGAGGGGCTGGGGAACCTCCATCATGACGTCCTTGTACACATGTTTGTGTCCTTCTAAATACTCCAACTCCTCCATGGAGAAATAGACGGCGACATCCTGACACCTTATAGGAACCTGACACATACAATGATACAGTCATCCCCCCAATCCCTTCAAAGCTTTAGCATATAATGTCCCAGCATTCCCAGCAGTGTCACCTCTCCAGTCAGCAGCTCAATCATCTTGTAGGTGAGTTCTAAGATCTTCTGGTCATTGATGTCCTCATTTACCAGAGGGTGAGGTGGAGGCCCCGAGCTTGGGCTCAGGGGTCTTCCCAATCCCTCAGACACAGGGTCCTGACAGCGCTCACTAGAGGTCTTTTTCACTACTGTGTAATCCTGGTTATGAAAACACATTAATAAATCTCACTACAGACATTTCCAGAGTCCTCACCTCTCCAGTTCTGTCCGTTATTGCCATAGATAAGAATGATGTAATGTGACGTCATCAGAATCTCTCACCTCTCCAGTAATCCGGAAGAGGATCTCTAGGGTGAGGTGTAATATCCTCTCCGCCATCTTGTCTCTGTCCATATCTATCTTGATGGGAATATCAGGAAAATTCTCATATATAGAATACTAGCTGTTTCCAGCCAGCTAACGCTCGGCACGCTCATTGCTATCTAATTAACGCTGCTGGTGATTAAACTAAAATAAATAATGACAACATTCAACAGAGCTTACGCAGGTGGTAAATTAACTTAAAATGAAGTTAATAACAATAATAATCATTACAAATCTGAATAATACTAATAATACATTTTATTCACAGTGTAAAATAAAAAACAAACTGGATTCAGTAAGATGTGCATTTTTTATTCATTCCAGCATCTAAACAAATTTCATAACAAAACATAAATTAAGTTAAAATTTCTCTGTAAACACAATTAAATGTATAGTCATTTTCGTCATTTTCAAAGATCTTTCCTTGACTTCTACCAGGTACAATTTAATGTGTGGGGACGGGATTGTGTGTGGTAATGTGGTGAGGGGGATTGTATGTGATAATGTGGGGGGGGGGGGCGGGATTATGAGTGGTAATGTGGTAGGGGGGCGGGATTATGTGTGGTGATGTGGTAGGGGGCAGGATTATGTGTGGTAATGTGGTGGGGGGCGGGATTATGTGTGGTGATGTGGTGGGGCAGGATTATGTGTGGTAATGTGGTGGGAGGCGGGATTATGTGTGGTAATGTGGTGGGAGGCGGGATTATGTGTGGTAATGTGGTGGGGGGTGGAATTATGTGTGGTAATGTGGTGGGGGATTATCTGTGGTAATGTGGTGGGGGGCAGGATTATGGTGTGGTAATATGGTGGGGGTGCGATTATCTGTGGTAATGTGGTGGGGGCGGGATTATGTGTGGTAATATGGTGGGGGGCGGGATTATCTGTGGTAATGTGGTGGGGGCGGGATTATGTGTGGTAATGTGGTGGGGTCGGGATTGTATGGTAATGTGGTGGGGGTGCGGGATTATCTGTGGTGATGTGGTGGGAGTGAGATTATGCATGGTGATAAGGTGGGGGGGCCGGATTATGTGTGGTGATGTGGTGGGGGGCGGGATTATGAATGGTGAAGTGGTGGGGACGGGATTATGCATGGTGATGTGTTGGGGAGCGGGATTATGCGTGGTGATGTGTTGGGGGGCGGGATTATGCAAGTGATGGGTGGGGGGCGGTATTATGTGTGGTGATAGTGTGGGGGGCGGGATTGTGTGTGGTGATGTGTTGGGGGGCGGGATTATGTGGGGATGTGGTGGGGGCGGGATTATGTGTGGTGATATGGTGGGGGCAGAGCTACTGTGCAGGGGGCGGGATTAGTGAGAGTGATGTGGGGGGTGGGATTAAGGGTGGTGATGGGGCTGGGGGGTGGGATTATGGGTGGTGATGGGGTGGGGGGGCGTTTTTATGGGTGGTGATGGGGCGGGGGGCCGTTTTTATGGGTAGTGATGGGGTGGGGGGCGGGATTGTGTGTGGTAATGGGGTGGGATTGTGTGTCGTAATGGGGTGGGGGTGGGATTGTGTGTGGTAATGGGGTTGGGGGCAGGATTATGTGTGGTGATGTGGTGGGGGGGCGGGATTGTGTGTGGTAATGGGGTGGGGGGCGGGATTATGTGTGGTTATGTGGTGGGGGGCGGGATTATGTGTGATGATGTGGTGGGGGGGCGGGATTGTGTGTGGTAATGGGGTGGGGGGGCGGGATTGTGTGTGGTAATGGGGTGATAGGCGGGATTGTGTGTGGTGATGTGGTGGGGGAGCGGGATTATGTGTGGTGATGGGGTGGGGGCGGGATTATGTGTGGTGATGTGGTGGGGGGCAGGATTATGTGTGGTGATGTGGTGGGGGCGGGATTATGTGTGGTGATGTGGTGGGGGGCGGGATTATGTGTGGTGATGTGGTGGGGGGCAGGATTATGTGTGGTGATGTGGTGGGGCGGGATTATGTGTGGTGATGAGGTAGGGGGCTGGGTTATGTGTGGTGATGTGGTGGGGCGGGATTATGTGTGATGTGGTGGGGGGCAGGGTTATGTGTGGTGATGTGGTGGGGGCGTGATTGTGTGTGGTGATGTGGTGGGGGGGCGGGATTGTGTGTAGTGATGGGGTGGGGGCGGGATTATGTGTGGTGATGTGGGGGGCAGGATTATGTGTGGTGATGTGTGAGGGCTGGGATTATGTGTGGTGATGTGGTGGGGGGCGGGATTATGTGTGGTGATGTGGTGGGGGGCGGGATTATGTGTGGTGATGTGGTGGGGGGCAGGATTATGTGTGGTGATGTGGTGGGGAGGGATTGTGTGTGGTAATGGGGTGGGGGGGCGGGATTATGTGTGGTGATGTGGTGGGGGGTGGGATTATGTGTGGTGATGTGGTGGGGGGCGGGATTATGTGTGGTGATGTGGTGGGGGGCAGGATTATGTGTGGTGATGTGGTGGGGGAGGGATTGTGTGTGGTAATGGGGTGGGGGGGCGGGATTATGTGTGGTGATGTGGTGGGGGTGGGATTATGTGTGGTGATGTGGTGGGGGGCAGGATTATGTGTGGTGATGTGTGGGGGGTGGGATTATGTGTGGTGATGTGGTGGGGGCGGGATTATGTGTGGTGATGTGGTGGGGGGCGGGATTATGTGTGGTGATGTGGTGGGGGGCAGGATTATGTGTGGTGATGTGGTGGGGCGGGATTATGTGTGGTTATGTGGTGGGGGGCTGGGTTATGTGTGGTGATGTGGTGGGGGCGTGATTGTCTGTGGTGATGTGGTGGGAGGCAGAGCTTCTGTGCAGGGGGCAGGATTAGTGAGTAATCACGATGCCTCTTATATACATAGATTTTCACTGAGAGGATCCGATATTGTAGAGACCTGAATGAGAAGATGAGCCGATGTAACATCATAAGAATCCTGTGTAATAATACAATTACTGGAGATAATAAGGGAAACATATGAGGAGATTTATTATTTTATAGTATTTAGTTTTCTTCTTACATCTACTAATAAAACCTATATATTTAGGCCACAGACAACAAGCAGTTTCTTCCTCGGAGTCGGCAGCTGAATACGTTTCTCATAGACTCATCTTCCATAACGCTAATTCTCGTCTCATTTACCGACCCTGGAATCGGCATTAGCAATACTGCAGGAGATATTCATTACACGTGACAGGAGAAATAACTACTTCATGATGAGGACGACATCTTCATCTTCTACTACGGCTCTAGAAACATATTTGTCCAGAGTCCGTCACTGAGTCCATCACCACCGGCCGTCTATATGAAGGTTTCCCGTCTTCCCCACACTGTAATCTTCTATCATGTTAGATCTCAGATCTGATTCACACACAGAAGTTTGAGGCTTTTATAAAAGATTTTTTGTTTGTACAAACACCGCGGACAGAAATGATTTGATACCAAAATCTCCATGTAGAGTGTTTATATGTACGGCACATGCCGGGTCTTCCCGTTTGATGTGGGCTCTGGCACTGAGCCCACATCTTTTCCAGCAGATGTCAGCTGATTTCAACAGCCAACATGTGCCCCTATCAGCCTCGGGTAGAATTGTGATCCACACTTAACCTGTTAAATGCCGCTGTCAATCTCTGATCGTGCCAGAAGCGCATCACTAATCTCGCCCAATGGTGTCGGTGTCACATGACACACATGGCACATAGAGAATAATGGAGCCTCCAGCACCGACCTCCACCCGCAGAGCCGCACTCCACATAGAGAATAATGGGGCCTCCAGCACCGACCTCCACCCGCAGAGCCGCACTCCACATAGAGAATAATGGAGCCTCCAGCACCGACCTCCACCCGCAGAGCCGCACTCCACATAGAGAATAATGGAGCCTCCAGCACCGACCTCCACCCGCAGAGCCGCACTCCACATAGAGAATAATGGAGCCTCCAGCACCGACCTCCACCCGCAGAGCCGCACTCCACATAGAGAATAATGGAGCCTCCAGCACCGACCTCCAGCCGCAGAGCCGCACTCCACATAGAGAATAATGGAGCCTCCAGCACCGACCTCCACCCGCAGAGCCGCACTCCACATAGAGAATAATGGGGCCTCCAGCACCGACCTCCACCCGCAGAGCCGCACTCCACATAGAGAATAATGGAGCCTCCAGCACCGACCTCCACCCGCAGAGCCGCACTCCACATAGAGAATAATGGAGCCTCCAGCACCGACCTCCACCCGCAGAGCCGCACTCCACATAGAGAATAATGGAGCCTCCAGCACCGACCTCCACCCCCAGAACCGCACTCCACATAGAGAATAATGGAGCCTCCAGCACCGACCTCCACCCGCAGAGCCGCACTCCACATAGAGAATAATGGAGCCTCCAGCACCGACCTCCACACACAGAGCCACACTCCACATAGAGAATAATGGGGCCTCCAGCACCGACCTCCACCCGCAGAGCCGCACTCCACATAGAGAATAATGGAGCCTCCAGCACCGACCTCCACCCGCAGAACCGCACTCCACATAGAGAATAATGGGGCCTCCAGCACCGACCTCCACCCGCAGAGCCGCACTCCACATAGAGAATAATGGAGCCTCCAGCACCGACCTCCACCCGCAGAGCCGCACTCCACATAGAGAATAATGGAGCCTCCAGCACCGACCTCCACCCGCAGAGCCGCACTCCTCATAGAGAATAATGGAGCCTCCAGCACCGACCTCCACCCGCAGAGCCGCACTCCACATAGAGAATAATGGAGCCTCCAGCACCGACCTCCACCCGCAGAGCCGCACTCCACATAGAGAATAATGGAGCCTCCAGCACCGACCTCCACCCGCAGAGCCACACTCCACATAGAGAATAATGGGGCCTCCAGCACCGACCTCCACCCGCAGAGCCGCACTCCACATAGAGAATAATGGAGCCTCCAGCACCGACCTCCACCCGCAGAGCCGCACTCCACATAGAGAATAATGGAGCCTCCAGCACCGACCTCCACCCGCAGAGCCGCACTCCACATAGAGAATAATGGAGCCTCCAGCACCGACCTCCACCCGCAGAGCCGCACTCCACATAGAGAATAATGGAGCCTCCAGCACCGACCTCCACCCGCAGAGCCGCACTCCACATAGAATAATGGAGCTTCCAGCACCGACCTCCACCCATAGAGCCGCACTCCACATAGACAATAATGGAGCCTCCAGCACCGACCTCCACCCGCAGAGCCGCACTCCACATAGAGAATAATGGAGCCTCCAGCACAGACCTCCACCCACAGAGCCGCACTCCACATAGAGAATAATGGAGCCTCCAGCACCGACCTCCACCTGCAGAACCGCACTCCACATAGAGAATAATGGGGCCTCCAGCACCGACCTCCACCCACAGAGCCGCACTCCACATAGAGAATAATGGAGCCTCCAGCACCGACCTCCACCCGCAGAGCCGCACTCCACATAGAGAATAATGGAGCCTCCAGCACCGACCTCCACCCACAGAGCCGCACTCCACATAGAGAATAATGGAGCCTCCAGCACCGACCTCCACCCGCACTCCACATAGAGAATAATGGAGCCTCCAGCACCGACCTCCACCCGCAGAGCCGCTCTCCACATAGAGAATAATGGGGCCTCCAGCACCGACCTCCACCCGCAGAGCCGCTCTCCACATAGAGAATAATGGGGCCTCCAGCATCGACCTCCACCCGCAGAGCCGCACTCCACATAGAGAATAATGGAGCCTCCAGCACCGACCTCCACCCGCACTCCGCATAGAGAATAATGGAGCCTCCAGCACCGACCTCCACCCGCAGAGCCGCTCTCCACATAGAGAATAATGGAGCCTCCAGCACCGACCTCCACCCGCAGAGCCGCTCTCCACATAGAGAATAATGGGGCCTCCAGCATCGACCTCCACCCGCAGAGCCGTACTCCACATAGAGAATAATGGAGCCTCCAGCACCGACCTCCACCCGCAGAGCCACACTCCACATAGAGAATAATGGAGCCTCCAGCACCGACCTCCACCCGCAGAGCCGCACTCCACATAGAGAATAATGGAGCCTCCAGCACAGACCTCCACCCGCAGAGCAGCACTCCACATAGAGAATAATGGAGCCTCCAGCACCGACCTCCACCCGCACTCCGCATAGAGAATAATGGAGCCTCCAGCACCGACCTCCACCCGCAGAGCCGCTCTCCACATAGAGAATAATGGGGCCTCCAGCATCGACCTCCACCCGCAGAGCCGCACTCCACATAGAGAATAATGGAGCCTCCAGCACCGACCTCCACCCGCAGAGCCGCACTCCACATAGAGAATAATGGAGCCTCCAGCACCGACCTCCACCCGCAGAGCCGCACTCCACATAGAGAATATTGGGGCCTCCAGCACCGACCTCCACCCGCAGAGCCGCACTCCACATAGAGAATAATGGAGCCTCCAGCACCGACCTCCACCCGCAGAGCCACACTCCACATAGAGAATAATGGGGCCTCCAGCACCGACCTCCACCCGCAGAGCCGCACTCCACATAGAGAATAATGGAGCCTCCAGCACCGACCTCCACCCGCAGAGCCGCACTCCACATAGAGAATAATGGAGCCTCCAGCACCGACCTCCACCCGCAGAGCCGCACTCCACATAGAGAATAATGGAGCCTCCAGCACCGACCTCCACCCGCAGAGCCGCACTCCACATAGAGAATAATGGAGCCTCCAGCACCGACCTCCAGCCGCAGAGCCGCACTCCACATAGAGAATAATGGAGCCTCCAGCACCGACCTCCACCCGCAGAGCCGCACTCCACATAGAGAATAATGGGGCCTCCAGCACCGACCTCCACCCGCAGAGCCGCACTCCACATAGAGAATAATGGAGCCTCCAGCACCGACCTCCACCCGCAGAGCCGCACTCCACATAGAGAATAATGGAGCCTCCAGCACCGACCTCCACCCGCAGAGCCGCACTCCACATAGAGAATAATGGAGCCTCCAGCACCGACCTCCACCCGCAGAGCCGCACTCCACATAGAGAATAATGGAGCCTCCAGCACCGACCTCCACCCGCAGAGCCGCACTCCACATAGAGAATAATGGAGCCTCCAGCACCGACCTCCACCCGCAGAGCCGCACTCCACATAGAGAATAATGGAGCCTCCAGCACCGACCTCCACCCGCAGAGCCGCACTCCACATAGAGAATAATGGAGCCTCCAGCACCGACCTCCAGCCGCAGAGCCGCACTCCACATAGAGAATAATGGAGCCTCCAGCACCGACCTCCACCCGCAGAGCCGCACTCCACATAGAGAATAATGGGGCCTCCAGCACCGACCTCCACCCGCAGAGCCGCACTCCACATAGAGAATAATGGAGCCTCCAGCACCGACCTCCACCCGCAGAGCCGCACTCCACATAGAGAATAATGGAGCCTCCAGCACCGACCTCCACCCGCAGAGCCGCACTCCACATAGAGAATAATGGAGCCTCCAGCACCGACCTCCACCCGCAGAGCCGCACTCCACATAGAGAATAATGGAGCCTCCAGCACCGACCTCCACACACAGAGCCACACTCCACATAGAGAATAATGGGGCCTCCAGCACCGACCTCCACCCGCAGAGCCGCACTCCACATAGAGAATAATGGAGCCTCCAGCACCGACCTCCACCCGCAGAACCGCACTCCACATAGAGAATAATGGGGCCTCCAGCACCGACCTCCACCCGCAGAGCCGCACTCCACATAGAGAATAATGGAGCCTCCAGCACCGACCTCCACCCGCAGAGCCGCACTCCACATAGAGAATAATGGAGCCTCCAGCACCGACCTCCACCCGCAGAGCCGCACTCCTCATAGAGAATAATGGAGCCTCCAGCACCGACCTCCACCCGCAGAGCCGCACTCCACATAGAGAATAATGGAGCCTCCAGCACCGACCTCCACCCGCAGAGCCGCACTCCACATAGAGAATAATGGAGCCTCC
The DNA here is from genome assembly GCF_032444005.1 of Ranitomeya imitator. NCBI lineage: Eukaryota > Metazoa > Chordata > Amphibia > Anura > Dendrobatidae > Ranitomeya > Ranitomeya imitator. Next base: position 318,459,056 of record NC_091283.1, read on the forward strand.
AGCACCGACCTCCACCCGCAGAGCCACACTCCACATAGAGAATAATGGGGCCTCCAGCACCGACCTCCACCCGCAGAGCCGCACTCCACATAGAGAATAATGGAGCCTCCAGCACCGACCTCCACCCGCAGAGCCGCACTCCACATAGAGAATAATGGAGCCTCCAGCACCGACCTCCACCCGCAGAGCCGCACTCCACATAGAGAATAATGGAGCCTCCAGCACCGACCTCCACCCGCAGAGCCGCACTCCACATAGAGAATAATGGAGCCTCCAGCACCGACCTCCACCCGCAGAGCCGCACTCCACATAGAATAATGGAGCTTCCAGCACCGACCTCCACCCATAGAGCCGCACTCCACATAGACAATAATGGAGCCTCCAGCACCGACCTCCACCCGCAGAGCCGCACTCCACATAGAGAATAATGGAGCCTCCAGCACAGACCTCCACCCACAGAGCCGCACTCCACATAGAGAATAATGGAGCCTCCAGCACCGACCTCCACCTGCAGAACCGCACTCCACATAGAGAATAATGGGGCCTCCAGCACCGACCTCCACCCACAGAGCCGCACTCCACATAGAGAATAATGGAGCCTCCAGCACCGACCTCCACCCGCAGAGCCGCACTCCACATAGAGAATAATGGAGCCTCCAGCACCGACCTCCACCCACAGAGCCGCACTCCACATAGAGAATAATGGAGCCTCCAGCACCGACCTCCACCCGCACTCCACATAGAGAATAATGGAGCCTCCAGCACCGACCTCCACCCGCAGAGCCGCTCTCCACATAGAGAATAATGGGGCCTCCAGCACCGACCTCCACCCGCAGAGCCGCTCTCCACATAGAGAATAATGGGGCCTCCAGCATCGACCTCCACCCGCAGAGCCGCACTCCACATAGAGAATAATGGAGCCTCCAGCACCGACCTCCACCCGCACTCCGCATAGAGAATAATGGAGCCTCCAGCACCGACCTCCACCCGCAGAGCCGCTCTCCACATAGAGAATAATGGAGCCTCCAGCACCGACCTCCACCCGCAGAGCCGCTCTCCACATAGAGAATAATGGGGCCTCCAGCATCGACCTCCACCCGCAGAGCCGTACTCCACATAGAGAATAATGGAGCCTCCAGCACCGACCTCCACCCGCAGAGCCACACTCCACATAGAGAATAATGGAGCCTCCAGCACCGACCTCCACCCGCAGAGCCGCACTCCACATAGAGAATAATGGAGCCTCCAGCACAGACCTCCACCCGCAGAGCAGCACTCCACATAGAGAATAATGGAGCCTCCAGCACCGACCTCCACCCGCACTCCGCATAGAGAATAATGGAGCCTCCAGCACCGACCTCCACCCGCAGAGCCGCTCTCCACATAGAGAATAATGGGGCCTCCAGCATCGACCTCCACCCGCAGAGCCGCACTCCACATAGAGAATAATGGAGCCTCCAGCACCGACCTCCACCCGCAGAGCCGCACTCCACATAGAGAATAATGGAGCCTCCAGCACCGACCTCCACCCGCAGAGCCGCACTCCACATAGAGAATATTGGGGCCTCCAGCACCGACCTCCACCCGCAGAGCCGCACTCCACATAGAGAATAATGGAGCCTCCAGCACCGACCTCCACCCGCAGAGCCACACTCCACATAGAGAATAATGGGGCCTCCAGCACCGACCTCCACCCGCAGAGCCGCACTCCACATAGAGAATAATGGAGCCTCCAGCACCGACCTCCACCCGCAGAGCCGCACTCCACATAGAGAATAATGGAGCCTCCAGCACCGACCTCCACCCGCAGAGCCGCACTCCACATAGAGAATAATGGAGCCTCCAGCACCGACCTCCACCCGCAGAGCCGCACTCCACATAGAGAATAATGGAGCCTCCAGCACCGACCTCCAGCCGCAGAGCCGCACTCCACATAGAGAATAATGGAGCCTCCAGCACCGACCTCCACCCGCAGAGCCGCACTCCACATAGAGAATAATGGGGCCTCCAGCACCGACCTCCACCCGCAGAGCCGCACTCCACATAGAGAATAATGGAGCCTCCAGCACCGACCTCCACCCGCAGAGCCGCACTCCACATAGAGAATAATGGAGCCTCCAGCACCGACCTCCACCCGCAGAGCCGCACTCCACATAGAGAATAATGGAGCCTCCAGCACCGACCTCCACCCGCAGAGCCGCACTCCACATAGAGAATAATGGGGCCTCCAGCACCGACCTCCACCCGCAGAGCCGCACTCCACATAGAGAATAATGGAGCCTCCAGCACCGACCTCCACCCGCAGAGCCACACTCCACATAGAGAAGAATGGGGCCTCCAGCACCGACCTCCACCCGCAGAGCCGCACTCCACATAGAGAATAATGGAGCCTCCAGCACCGACCTCCACCCGCAGAGCCGCACTCCACATAGAGAATAATGGGGCCTCCAGCACCGACCTCCACCCGCAGAGCCGCACTCCACATAGAGAATAATGGAGCCTCCAGCACTGACCTCCACCCGCAGAGCCGCACTCCACATAGAGAATAATGGAGCCTCCAGCACCGACCTCCACCCGCAGAGCCACACTCCACATAGAGAATAATGGGGCCTCCAGCACCGACCTCCACCCGCAGAGCCGCACTCCACATAGAGAATAATGGAGCCTCCAGCACCGACCTCCACCCACAGAGCCGCACTCCACATAGAGAATAATGGAGCCTCCAGCACCGACCTCCACCCGCAGAGCCGCACTCCACATAGAGAATAATGGAGCCTCCAGCACCGACCTCCACCCGCAGAGCCGCACTCCACATAGAGAATAATGGAGCCTCCAGCACCGACCTCCACCCGCAGAGCCGCACTCCACATAGAGAATAATGGAGCCTCCAGCACCGACCTCCACCCGCAGAGCCACACTCCACATAGAGAATAATGGGGCCTCCAGCACCGACCTCCACCCGCAGAGCCGCACTCCACATAGAGAATAATGGAGCCTCCAGCACCGACCTCCACCCACAGAGCCGCACTCCACATAGAGAATAATGGAGCCTCCAGCACCGACCTCCACCCGCAGAGCCGCACTCCACATAGAATAATGGAGCTTCCAGCACCGACCTCCACCCATAGAGCCGCACTCCACATAGACAATAATGGAGCCTCCAGCACCGACCTCCACCCGCAGAGCCGCACTCCACATAGAGAATAATGGAGCCTCCAGCACAGACCTCCACCCACAGAGCCGCACTCCACATAGAGAATAATGGAGCCTCCAGCACCGACCTCCACCTGCAGAACCGCACTCCACATAGAGAATAATGGGGCCTCCAGCACCGACCTCCACCCACAGAGCCGCACTCCACATAGAGAATAATGGAGCCTCCAGCACCGACCTCCACCCGCAGAGCCGCACTCCACATAGAGAATAATGGAGCCTCCAGCACCGACCTCCACCCACAGAGCCGCACTCCACATAGAGAATAATGGAGCCTCCAGCACCGACCTCCACCCGCACTCCACATAGAGAATAATGGAGCCTCCAGCACCGACCTCCACCCGCAGAGCCGCTCTCCACATAGAGAATAATGGGGCCTCCAGCACCGACCTCCACCCGCAGAGCCGCTCTCCACATAGAGAATAATGGGGCCTCCAGCATCGACCTCCACCCGCAGAGCCGCACTCCACATAGAGAATAATGGAGCCTCCAGCACCGACCTCCACCCGCACTCCGCATAGAGAATAATGGAGCCTCCAGCACCGACCTCCACCCGCTGAGCCGCTCTCCACATAGAGAATAATGGAGCCTCCAGCACCGACCTCCACCCGCAGAGCCGCTCTCCACATAGAGAATAATGGGGCCTCCAGCATCGACCTCCACCCGCAGAGCCGTACTCCACATAGAGAATAATGGAGCCTCCAGCACCGACCTCCACCCGCAGAGCCACACTCCACATAGAGAATAATGGAGCCTCCAGCACCGACCTCCACCCGCAGAGCCGCACTCCACATAGAGAATAATGGAGCCTCCAGCACAGACCTCCACCCGCAGAGCAGCACTCCACATAGAGAATAATGGAGCCTCCAGCACCGACCTCCACCCGCACTCCACATAGAGAATAATGGAGCCTCCAGCACCGACCTCCACCCGCAGAGCCGCTCTCCACATAGAGAATAATGGGGCCTCCAGCATCGACCTCCACCCGCAGAGCCGCACTCCACATAGAGAATAATGGAGCCTCCAGCACCGACCTCCACCCGCAGAGCCGCACTCCACATAGAGAATAATGGAGCCTCCAGCACCGACCTCCACCGCAGAGCCGCACTCCACATAGAGAACAATGGAGCCTCCAGCACCGACCTCCACCCGCAGAGCCGCACTCCACATAGAGAATAATGGAGCCTCCAGCACCGACCTCCACCGCAGAGCCGCACTCCACATAGAGAATAATGGAGCCTCCAGCACCGACCTCCACCCGCAGAGCCGCACTCCACATAGAATAATGGAGCTTCCAGCACCGACCTCCACCCACAGAGCCGCACTCCACATAGAGAATAATGGAGCCTCCAGCACCGACCTCCACCCGCAGAGCCGCACTCCACATAGAGAATAATGGAGCCTCCAGCACAGACCTCCACCCACAGAGCCGCACTCCACATAGAGAATAATGGAGCCTCCAGCACCGACCTCCACCCGCAGAGCGGCACTCCACATAGAGAATAATGGAGCCTCCAGCACCGACCTCCACCAGCAGAGCCGCACTCCACATAGAGAATAATGGAGCCTCCAGCACCGACCTCCACCCGCAGAGCCGCACTCCACATAGAGAATAATGGAGCCTCCAGCACCGACCTCCACCCACAGAGCCGCACTCCACATAGAGAATAATGGAGCCTCCAGCACCGACCTCCACCCGCAGAGCGGCACTCCACATAGAGAATAATGGAGCCTCCAGCACCGACCTCCACCCGCAGAGCCGCACTCCACATAGAGAATAATGGAGCCTCCAGCACCGACCTCCACCCACAGAGCCGCACTCCACATAGAGAATAATGGAGCCTCCAGCACCGACCTCCACCCGCACTCCACATAGAGAATAATGGAGCCTCCAGCACCGACCTCCACCCGCAGAGCCGCTCTCCACATAGAGAATAATGGGGCCTCCAGCACCGACCTCCACCCGCAGAGCCGCACTCCACATAGAGAATAATGGAGCCTCCAGCACCGACCTCCACCCGCAGAGCCACACTCCACATAGAGAATAATGGAGCCTCCAGCACCGACCTCCACCCGCAGAGCCGCGCTCCACATAGAGAATAATGGAGCCTGCAGCACCTACCTCCACCCGCAGAGCCGCACTCCACATAGAGAATAATGGAGCCTCCAGCACCGACCTCCACCCGCAGAGCCGCACTCCACATAGTGAATAATGGAGCCTCCAGCACCGACCTCCACCCGCAGAACCGCACTCCACATAGAGAATAATGGAGCCTCCAGCACCGACCTCCACCCGCAGAACCGCACTCCACATAGAGAATAATGGAGCCTCCAGCACCGACCTCCACCCGCAGAGCCGCACTCCACATAGAGAATAATGGAGCCTCCAGCACCGACCTCCACCCGCAGAGCCGCACTCCACATAGAGAATAATGGAGCCTCCAGCACCGACCTCCACCTGCAGAGCCGCACTCCACATAGAGAATAATGGGGCCTCCAGCACCGACCTCCACCCGCAGAGCCGCACTCCACATAGAGAATAATGGAGCCTCCAGCACCGACCTCCACCCGCAGAGCCGCACTCCACATAGAGAATAATGGAGCCTCCAGCACCGACCTCCACCCGCAGAGCCGCACTCCACATAGAGAATAATGGAGCCTCCAGCACCGACCTCCACCCGCAGAGCCGCACTCCACATAGAGAATAATGGAGCCTCCAGCACCGACCTCCACCCGCAGAGCCACACTCCACATAGAGAATAATGGGGCCTCCAGCACCGACCTCCACCCGCAGAGCCGCACTCCACATAGAGAATAATGGAGCCTCCAGCACCGACCTCCACCCGCAGAGCCGCACTCCACATAGAGAATAATGGGGCCTCCAGCACCGACCTCCACCCGCAGAGCCGCACTCCACATAGAGAATAATGGAGCCTCCAGCACCGACCTCCACCCGCAGAGCCGCACTCCACATAGAGAATAATGGAGCCTCCAGCACCGACCTCCACCCGCAGAGCCACACTCCACATAGAGAATAATGGGGCCTCCAGCACCGACCTCCACCCGCAGAGCCGCACTCCACATAGAGAATAATGGAGCCTCCAGCACCGACCTCCACCCGCAGAGCCGCACTCCACATAGAGAATAATGGAGCCTCCAGCACCGACCTCCACCCGCAGAGCCGCACTCCACATAGAGAATAATGGAGCCTCCAGCACCGACCTCCACCCGCAGAGCCGCACTCCACATAGAGAATAATGGAGCCTCCAGCATCGACCTCCACCCGCAGAGCCGCACTCCACATAGAATAATGGAGCTTCCAGCACCGACCTCCACCCATAGAGCCGCACTCCACATAGACAATAATGGAGCCTCCAGCACCGACCTCCACCCGCAGAGCCGCACTCCACATAGAGAATAATGGAGCCTCCAGCACAGACCTCCACCCACAGAGCCGCACTCCACATAGAGAATAATGGAGCCTCCAGCACAGACCTCCACCCACAGAGCCGCACTCCACATAGAGAATAATGGAGCCTCCAGCACCGACCTCCACCTGCAGAACCGCACTCCACATAGAGAATAATGGGGCCTCCAGCACCGACCTCCACCCACAGAGCGGCACTCCACATAGAGAATAATGGAGCCTCCAGCACCGACCTCCACCCGCAGAGCCGCACTCCACATAGAGAATAATGGAGCCTCCAGCACCGACCTCCACCCACAGAGCCGCACTCCACATAGAGAATAATGGAGCCTCCAGCACCGACCTCCACCCGCACTCCACATAGAGAATAATGGAGCCTCCAGCACCGACCTCCACCCGCAGAGCCGCTCTCCACATAGAGAATAATGGAGCCTCCAGCACCGACCTCCACCCGCAGAGCCGCTCTCCACATAGAGAATAATGGGGCCTCCAGCATCGACCTCCACCCGCAGAGCCGTACTCCACATAGAGAATAATGGAGCCTCCAGCACCGACCTCCACCCGCAGAGCCACACTCCACATAGAGAATAATGGAGCCTCCAGCACCGACCTCCACCCGCAGAGCCGCACTCCACATAGAGAATAATGGAGCCTCCAGCACAGACCTCCACCCGCAGAGCAGCACTCCACATAGAGAATAATGGAGCCTCCAGCACCGACCTCCACCCGCACTCCGCATAGAGAATAATGGAGCCTCCAGCACCGACCTCCACCCGCAGAGCCGCTCTCCACATAGAGAATAATGGGGCCTCCAGCATCGACCTCCACCCGCAGAGCCGCACTCCACATAGAGAATAATGGAGCCTCCAGCACCGACCTCCACCCGCACTCCGCATAGAGAATAATGGAGCCTCCAGCACCGACCTCCACCCGCAGAGCCGCACTCCACATAGAGAATAATGGGGCCTCCAGCACCGACCTCCACCCACAGAGCCGCACTCCACATAGAGAATAATGGAGCCTCCAGCACCGACCTCCACCCGCAGAGCCACACTCCACATAGAGAATAATGGAGCCTCCAGCACCGACCTCCACCCGCAGAGTCGCACTCCACATAGAGAATAATGGGGCCTCCAGCACCGACCTCCACCCGCAGAGCCGCACTCCACATAGAGAATAATGGAGCCTCCAGCACCGACCTCCACCCGCAGAGCCACACTCCACATAGAGAATAATGGAGCCTCCAGCACCGACCTCCACCTGCAGAGCCACACTCCACATAGAGAATAATGGAGCCTCCAGCACCGACCTCCACCCGCAGAGCCGCACTCCACATAGAGAATAATGGAGCCTCCAGCACCGACCTCCACCCGCAGAGCCACACTCCACATAGAGAATAATGGAGCCTCCAGCACCGACCTCCACCCGCAGAGCGGCACTCCACATAGAGAATAATGGAGCCTCCAGCACCGACCTCCACCCGCAGAGCCGCACTCCACATAGAGAATAATGGAGCCTCCAGCACCGACCTCCACCCACAGAGCCGCACTCCACATAGAGAATAATGGAGCCTCCAGCACCGACCTCCACCCGCACTCCACATAGAGAATAATGGAGCCTCCAGCACCGACCTCCACCCGCAGAGCCGCTCTCCACATAGAGAATAATGGGGCCTCCAGCATCGACCTCCACCCGCAGAGCCGCACTCCACATAGAGAATAATGGAGCCTCCAGCACCGACCTCCACCCGCAGAGCCGCACTCCACATAGAGAATAATGGAGCCTCCAGCACCGACCTCCACCGCAGAGCCGCACTCCACATAGAGAATAATGGAGCCTCCAGCACCGACCTCCACCCGCAGAGCCGCACTCCACATAGAGAATAATGGAGCCTCCAGCACCGACCTCCACCGCAGAGCCGCACTCCACATAGAGAATAATGGAGCCTCCAGCACCGACCTCCACCCGCAGAGCCGCACTCCACATAGAATAATGGAGCTTCCAACACCGACCTCCACCCACAGAGCCGCACTCCACATAGAGAATAATGGAGCCTCCAGCACCGACCTCCACCCGCAGAGCCGCACTCCACATAGAGAATAATGGAGCCTCCAGCACAGACCTCCACCCACAGAGCCGCACTCCACATAGAGAATAATGGAGCCTCCAGCACCGACCTCCACCCGCAGAGCGGCACTCCACATAGAGAATAATGGAGCCTCCAGCACCGACCTCCACCAGCAGAGCCGCACTCCACATAGAGAATAATGGAGCCTCCAGCACAGACCTCCACCCACAGAGCCGCACTCCACATAGAGAATAATGGAGCCTCCAGCACCGACCTCCACCCGCAGAGCGGCACTCCACATAGAGAATAATGGAGCCTCCAGCACCGACCTCCACCCGCAGAGCCGCACTCCACATAGAGAATAATGGAGCCTCCAGCACCGACCTCCACCCACAGAGCCGCACTCCACATAGAGAATAATGGAGCCTCCAGCACCGACCTCCACCCGCACTCCACATAGAGAATAATGGAGCCTCCAGCACCGACCTCCACCCGCAGAGCCGCTCTCCACATAGAGAATAATGGGGCCTCCAGCATCGACCTCCACCCGCAGAGCCGCACTCCACATAGAGAATAATGGAGCCTCCAGCACCGACCTCCACCCGCACTCCACATAGAGAATAATGGAGCCTCCAGCACCGACCTCCACCCGCAGAGCCGCACTCCACATAGAGAATAATGGGGCCTCCAGCACCGACCTCCACCCGCACTCCACATAGAGAATAATGGAGCCTCCAGCACCGACCTCCACCCGCAGAGCCGCACTCCACATAGAGAATAATGGAGCCTCCAGCACCGACCTCCACCCGCAGAGCGGCACTCCACATAGAGAATAATGGAGCCTCCAGCACCGACCTCCACCCGCACTCCACATAGAGAATAATGGAGCCTCCAGCACCGACCTCCACCCGCAGAGCCGCACTCCACATAGAGAATAATGGAGCCTCCAGCACCGACCTCCACCCGCAGAGCGGCACTCCACATAGAGAATAATGGAGCCTCCAGCACCGACCTCCACCCGCACTCCACATAGAGAATAATGGAGCCTCCAGCACCGACCTCCACCCGCAGAGCCGCACTCCACATAGAGAATAATGGAGCCTCCAGCACCGACCTCCACCCGCAGAGCCACACTCCACATAGAGAATAATGGAGCCTCCAGCACCGACCTCCACCCGCAGAGCCGCACTCCACATAGAGAATAATGGAGCCTCCAGCACCGACCTCCACCCGCAGAGCCGCACTCCACATAGAGAATAATGGAGCCTGCAGCACCTACCTCCACCCGCAGAGCCGCACTCCACATAGAGAATAATGGGGCCTACAGCACCGACCTCCACATAGAGAATAATGGAGCCTCCAGCACCGACCTCCACCCGCAGAGCCGCGCTCCACATAGAGAATAATGGAGCCTGCAGCACCTACCTCCACCCGCAGAGCCGCACTCCACATAGAGAATAATGGAGCCTCCAGCACCGACCTCCACCCGCAGAGCCGCACTCCACATAGTGAATAATGGAGCCTCCAGCACCGACCTCCACCCGCAGAACCGCACTCCACATAGAGAATAATGGAGCCTCCAGCACCGACCTCCACCCGCAGAGCCGCACTCCACATAGAGAATAATGGAGCCTCCAGCACCGACCTCCACCCGCAGAGCCGCACTCCACATAGAGAATAATGGAGCCTCCAGCACCGACCTCCACCTGCAGAGCCGCACTCCACATAGAGAAAAATGGGGCCTCCAGCACCGACCTCCACCCGCAGAGCCGCACTCCACATAGAGAATAATGGGGCCTCCAGCACCGACCTCCACCCGCAGAGCCACACTCCACATAGAGAATAATGGAGCCTCCAGCACCGACCTCCACCCGCAGAGCCGCACTCCATATAGAGAATAATGGAGCCTCCAGCACCGACCTCCACCCGCAGAGCCACACTCCACATAGAGAATAATGGAGGCTCCAGCACTGACCTCCACCCGCAGAGCCGCACTCCACATAGAGAATAATGGAGCCTCCAGCACCGACCTCCACCCGCAGAGCCGCACTCCACATAGAGAATAATGGAGCCTCCAGCACCGACCTCCACCCACAGAGCCGCACTCCACATAGAGAATAATGGGGCCTCCAGCACCGACCTCCACCCACAGAGCCACACTCCACATAGAGAATAATGGGGCCTCCAGCACCGACCTCCACCCGCACTCCACATAGAGAATAATGGAGCCTCCAGCACCTACCTCCACCCGCAGAGCCACACTCCACATAGAGAATAATGGGGCCTCCAGCACTGACCTCCACCCGCAGAGCCGCACTCCACATAGAGAATAATGGAGCCTCCAGGACCGACCTCCACCCGCAGAGCCGCACTCCACATAGAGAATAATGGAGCCTCCAGCACCGACCTCCAGCCGCACTCCACATAGAGAATAATGGAGCCTCCAGCACCGACCTCCACCCGCAGAGCCGCACTCCACATAGAGAATAATGGAGCCTCCAGCACCAACCTCCACCCGCAGAGCCGCACTCCACATAGAGAATAATGGAGCCTCCAGCACCGACCTCCACCCGCACAGCCGCACTCCACATAGAGAATAATGAAGCCTCCAGCACCGACCTCCACCCGCAGAGCTGCACTCCACATAGAGAATAATGGATCCTCCAGCACTGACCTCCACCGCAGAGCCACACTCCACATAGGGAATAATGGAGCCTCCACCACCGACCTCCACCCGCAGAGCCACACTCCACATAGAGAATAATGGGGCCTACAGCACCTATCTCCACCCGCAGAGCCGCACTCCACATAGAGAATAATGGAGCCCCCAGCACCGACCTCCACCCGCAGAGCCGCACTCCACATAGAGAATAATGGAGCCTGCAGCACCTACTTCCACCCGCAGAGCCGCACTCCACATAGAGAATAATGGAGCCTGCAGCACCTACCTCCACCCGCAGAGCCGCACTCCACATAGAGAATAATGGAGCCTCCAGCATCGACCTCCACCCGCAGAGCCGCACTCCACATAGAGAATAATGGAGCCTCCAGCACCGACCTCCACCCGCAGAGCCGCGCTCCACATAGAGAATAATGGAGCCTGCAGCACCTACCTCCACCCGCAGAGCCGCACTCCACATAGTGAATAATGGAGCCTCCAGCACCGACCTCCACCCGCAGAGCCGCACTCCACATAGAGAATAATGGAGCCTCCAGCACCGACCTCCACCCGCAGAGCCGCACTCCACATAGAGAATAATGGGGCCTCCAGCACCGACCTCCACCCGTAGAGCCACACTCCACATCGAGAATAATGGAGTCTCCAGCACCGACCTCCACCCGCAGAGCCGCACTCCACATAGAGAATAATGGAGCCTCCAGCACCAACCTCCACACGCAGAGCCACACTCCACATAGAGAATAATGGAGCCTCCAGCACCGACCTCCACCCGCAAAGCCGCAATCCACATACAGAATAATGGGGCCAATAGCACCGACCTCCACCCTATTAAGTCCTATTAAATCTAGGTCTCCACTAAAAGGAGATGAATCAAAACCTTCCTATCCAAAGCAATCATATATCCCGACATATAATAAGACAATAAGGCCGGCCTCACACTAGCGAGTTGTACGGACGTATGATCGCATTAAATACGTCCGTAAAACACGCATTCCACACGGCCCAATTATTCTCTATGCCCCAGCTCCTATCTGCCGTATTTTACTGATCCGTATTATACGGCTTTCTACGGCCGTAGAAAATCGCAGCATGCTGCGCTTGTCACCGTATTGCGCAAAAAAAATCACCAATGCAAGTCTATGGGGGCCCAAAAAAATACGGATTACACACAGACCAGCAGTATGACTTGCGAGAAATACACAGCGGTGTTAGCGAGAAAAGCCGGCAATTCAGTGCGGTGTACAGTAAAATCACACTGACAGCTTCCAATAGAATAGGTGGAATAAATGTGTACACATAGAATAGGTATATATATATATATATATATATATATATATATATATATATATATATGTCATTGAGACACATATATGTATATATATTAATATTTCATACAGCGCGAGATAGCTTTAAAGCCTGTAATTCAATTGCCGGCTTTTGCTATCTCCTTCCTAAACCCGACATGATTTGAGACATGGTTTACATACAGTAAACCATCTCATATCCCCCCTTTTTTGCATATTCCACACTACTAATGTTAGTAGTGTGTATGTGCAAAATTTGGCCGTTCTAGCTATTAAATTAAAAGGTTAAATGGCGGAAAAAATTGGCGTGGGCTCCCGCACAATTTCCTCCGCCAGAATGGTAAAGCCAGTGACTGAGGGCAGACATTAATAGCCTGGAGAGGGTCCATGGCTATTTGCCCCCCCCCCCCCCCGGCTAAAAACATCTGCCCCCAGCCACCCCAGAAAATGCACATCTGGAAGATGCGCCTATTCTGGCACTTGGCCACTCTCTTCCCATTCCCGTGTAGAGGTGGGATATGGGGTAATGAAGGGTTAATGTCACCTTGCTATTGTAAGGTGACATTAAGTCAGATTAATAATGGAGAGGCGTCAATTCTGACACCTATCCATTATTAATCCAATTGTATGAAAGAGTTAAAAAAACACACACACATTATTAAAAAGTCTTTTAATGAAATAAACACACCGTTTGTTGTAATATTTTATTGTACGCTCAATCCACTCGCTGAAGACCCTCGCTCTGTGACAAAGAAAAAATAATAAACCAACAATATACATACCTTCCGTAGATCTGTAACGTCCCACGTTGTAAATCCATCTGAAGGGGTTAATTTTTTTTACAGCCAGGAGCTCTGCTATAATGCAGCTATGCTCCTGGCTGTAAAACCCCAGCGAATGAATGGAAACTAGGTAAATGACCTGTAGTTACCTTCATTCGCGGTGAGGCGCCCTCTGCTGGATGTCCTTCGAGCGTGGGAAAAAAAATCAGAAAAGTTCTCATGGTCGAGTTCATATGAGGACAACAAGCAGAGGGCGCCTCACCGCGAATGAAGGTAACTACAGGTCATTGACCTAGTTTCCATTCATTCGCTGGGGTTTTACAGCCAGGAGCATAGCTGCATTATAGCAGAGCTCCTGGCTGTAAAAAAAATTAACCCCTTCAGATGGATTTACAACGTGGGACGTTACAGATCTACGGAAGGTATGTATATTGTTGGTTTATTATTTTTTCTTTGTCACAGAGCGAGGGTCTTCAGCGAGTGGATTGATCGTACAATAAAATATTACAACAAACGGTGTGTTTATTTCATTAAAAGACTTTTTAATGATGTGTGTGTGTTTTTTTTAACTCTTTTATACAATTGGATTAATAATGGATAGGTGTCAGAATTGACGCCTCTCCATTATTAATCTGACTTAATGTCACCTTACAATAGCAAGGTGACATTAACCTTTCATTACCCCATATCCCACCGCTACACGGGAATGGGAATGGGAAGAGAGTGGCCAAGTGCCAGAATAGGCGCATCTTCCAGATGTGCCTTTTCTGGGGTGGCTGGGGGCAGATGTTTTTAGCTAGGGGGGGGCCAATAACCGTGGACCCTCTCCAGGCTATTAATATCTGCCCTCAGTCACTGGCTTTACTACTCTGGCGGAGAAAATTGCGCGGGAGCCCACGACAATTTTTTCCGCCATTTAACCCTTTAATTTAATAGCTAGAACGGCCAAATTTTGCACATACACACTACTAACATTAGTAGTGTGGAATATGCAAAAAAAAGGGGGATATGACATGGTTTACTGTATGTAAACCATGTCACATATCATGTTGGGTTTAGGAAGGAGATAGCAAAAGCCGGCAATTGAATTATTATTAAAATATTAATATATATATATATATATATATATATATATATATATATATATATATATATATATATATATATATATATATATATACACATATATGTATATATATGTGTCTCACTAACATATATATATATATATATATATATATATATATATATATATATATATATACACTGTGTATATATATATATATATATATATATATATATATATATATATATATACAGTATATATGTTTTTATTATTTTTTGAGCACATGGATCCCTTGTATATCCGTATGTCGGTTTTGCAAGCCTGCGAGAAAATCTCGCAGTACGGATGCCATACGGATTACATACGGAGGATGCCATGCGCAAAATACGCTGACACACCCTGCCTACGGAGGAGCTACGGACCACTATTTTGGGGACTTTTCAGCGTATTACGGCCGTAAATTACGGACCGTATTTTTATACGCTGAGTGTGACGCCGGCCTAAAAGAAGGGGTTAGCCCAAAAAACCAACAACTAAAACAAATCCCAGCTCAATTTCTTTCAAAAGTGACACTAATGGAGACACCAAACCACTGACGCCATCTGTGATACCTACAGAGGAAATGGACACCTCTAAATCATATAAAATAAAGGGTCTTAGTGGCCAAGAGAATAAAGCTAACCCTTCTACAGATGAATCACATAGCCTTTCAGACGATTACTCACCTAACAAAAACTTTAATAAAATTGAGCAAGTTATGAAATTTCCTCTACACTTATTAGCTTTAATATTTAACCTCCCTCTGACCGAATCACGGAACAAATCTGGCATTAAGAGAATTGGGAATATTCACAATGGGATTAAATTCATTACATTCAGCGAGATAAAATCTAAATACAACTTGCCCTCTTTCTTCTGAACTGGTCCTTTTTATTATGCTAAAGGACAGTAGACAAAAACTCCTGAGCGGTAAAGCCTTGAATCTTGTTGTCCTTTCTTCACTGCTGAGCAACCTAAACAATAAAAACATTTGGAGCCAGAGTAAGGCTACTTTCACACTAGCGTCGGAATCTCCCCGTCGCAATGCGTCGGGCCGAGATTCCGACGCTAGTGTTTGTTGTGCCGCATAATGGAGGTAGCGGATGCATTTCTCCGGCGCATCCGCTGCCCCATTGAGAGGTGCGGGGAGGTGGGGGCGGAGTTCCGGCCGCGCATGCGCGGTGGGAAAAAGCGGTCCGTCTGCTGCAAAAAACGTTAAATTTAACGTTTTTTGCTCCCGGCGGTCCGCCACAACACGGCGCAACCGTCGCAAGACGGTTGCGACGTGTGTCAATACGTCGCAATGCGTCGGTAATGTAACTCTATGGGGCAAAAACGCATCCTGCAAACAACTTTGCAGGATGCGTTTTTTCCCCTAAACGACGCATTGCGACGTAGTAAAAAAAAAATGCCAGTGTGAAAGTAGCCTAACCTATATAGTTACTTCATCAAGGACAATGTTAGCTCTAAAAACGTATATATGAAGAGGTGGGAGTCCGATCTTGGTACAGACTTGCGAATTGAACAATGGGATGGCGCTATAAAAAACAAAACCAGTCAAACATATCAATGGCGTTCCATGAGTCCTATTTTAAAATAATGACAAGATGGTGTCCGACGCCCATCAGATTGTCACATCTAAACCAGGAACACTCTCCCTTATGTTGGAGAGACTGTGGACAACGGGGTAATCTCTTCTCTTTCACTTATTTTGGGGTTGTCCGATAATAAAAAATCTCTGGTTCCAGGTATCGCGCCATATTAACTCCTTTTCTGAAAACTTTGTGATCACCCCTCAAAGGGCGCTTCTTTCCCTCGACATGGAGCAATTTGACCCCTCGGTAAGAAATGTCATCATATAGATCCTCCTAGTTGTCAAAAATGCATTGGCATTCTGGTGGAAAAACCTGAAACATCCAAATTCTCAGATATTTTGGACAAAATTCACCAACATAGCGCTCTGGAATGGAGATTTGTGGCTAACAATAGCAGAGTTTACAAATATCCTAAGAAATGGAAGATCTGGAACAGCAAATTTAAGGTTTAAAATTGCCATTTTGTGCCTCTTTTCTCGAAATTGTATTCAATTAAGTATGACATCTACATACAACATTCTTCAAATTGCAAATCAGTATTTTTTTGTTAGAGACTGTTATTAGGGTTCTCTAATTTTATTGATCCCTTTCACTGTCCACTCTTAACCCTTCCCTTCACTCATTTCCCTAATCCCGGTTTTCAATACAAAACCTACTAAAAATATTTTAAAAAGAAAAATGAAAATATGGGACTAGTGTATGCAATGTTACTGTGCAAAAAGGGAAATAATAAAAGTGCAGATGTGCTGCTAAGTGCTAAACTGATAGTTATCCCAATTGTAAAAGATATGTTTTGCTGTTATTGTGAACAGTTAAGCAAGTTAAATATTAAATGATTAAGTAAATAAGGCAGCACACTGCAGCGCTAGAACATACAAACTTGAAAAACGAAATTTGAACTGCATTACTGCACTAGAAATATGAAAACCTCTTACTAGACTAAAATTCTCTCTCTCTGTGGAGGGGTATTGGACCTGCTGTAATTAAAACACCTGAAGCTAGGAGGCGGAGTGCACGATCAGAAGGCTAAAGAATACATTTCAAAAACCTGACCGGCACATCCAAACATAGACTCAGTGTGAACAGGTGCTGAACCTAGAGTCGCCAACTCGTATATAGTTAAGTAAATAAGGCAGAACACTGCAGCGCTAGAACATACAAACTTGAAAAACAAAATTTGAACTGCATTACTGCACTAGAAATATGAAAAATGAGAGCTTTTAGCGCATAAAAATGGCCAATTTTATGTGTACCTGGTAGCCCCGTTACGGCATCTCTCTTATACCAGGTCCTAAACTTGCCTTACCTCGCTGAGAATAAATGTCTACATCTGAATGGGTACATGTGAAAACCTCTTACTAGACTAAAATTCTCTCTCTCTCTGTGGAGGGGTATTGGACCTGCTGTAATTAACCCCTTCCCGACCCATGACGCCACGTAGGCGTCATGAAAGTCGGTGCCAATCCGACCCATGACGCCTATGTGGCGTCATGGAAAGATCGCGTCCCTGCAGATCGGGTGAAAGGGTTAACTCCCATTTCACCCGATCTGCAGGGACAGGGGGAGTGGTAGTTTAGCCCAGGGGGGGTGGCTTCACCCCCCCGTGGCTACGATCGCTCTGATTGGCTGTTGAAAGTGAAACTGCCAATCAGAGCGATTTGTAATATTTCACCTTTTATAACTGGTGAAATATTACAATCCAGCCATGGCCGATGCTGCAATATCATCGGCCATGGCTGGAAACACTAATGTGCCCCCACCCCACCCCACCGATCGCCCCCCCAGCCCTCAGATCTGTCCGGTACACTGCTCCGGCTCCCCTCCGTCCTGTGCTCCGCTCCCCCCATGCTCTTGTCCGCTCCCCCCGTGCTCCAATCACCCTCCCCGTGCTCCAATCACCCCCCCTGCACTCCGATCCACCCCCCCATGCTACGTTCCACCCCCCCGTGCTCCGTTCCACCCCCCCGTGCTCCGTTCCACCCCCTCGTGCTCCGTTCCACCCCCTCCCGCGCTCCGATCCACACCCTCATGCTCCGATCCCCCCCCGTGCTCCCCCCCCACCCCATCATACTTACCGATCCTGCCGGGGTCCGTCCGTCTTCTCCCTGGGCGCCGCTATCTTCCAAAATGGCGGGCGCGTGCGCAGTGCGCCCGCCGAATCTGCCGGCCGGCAGATTCGTTCCAAAGTGCATTTTGATCACTGAGATATAATCTATCTCAGTGATCAAAATAAAAAAATAATAAATGACCCCCCCCTTTGTCACCCCAATAGGTAGGGACAATAAAAAAATAAAGAATTTTTTTTTTCCACTAATGTTAGAATAGGGCTAGGGTTAGGGTTAGGGCTAGGGCTAGGGTTAGGGCTAGGGTTAGGGCTAGGGTTAGGGCTAGGGTTAGGGCTAGGGTTAGGGCTAGGGTTAGGGTTAGGGGTAGGGCTAGGGTTTCGGTATGTGCACACGTATTCTGGTCCTCTGCGGATTTTTCCGCTGCGGATTTGATAAATCCGCAGTGCTAAACCGCTGCGGATTTATGGCGGATTTACCGCGTTTTTTAAGCGCATTTCACTGCGGTTTTACAACTGCGATTTTCTATTTGAGCAGTTGTAAAACCGCTGCGGAATCCGCACAAAGAAATGACATGCTGCGGAATGTAAACCGCTGCGTTTCCGTGCAGTTTTTCCGCAGCATGTGTACAGCGATTTTTGTTTCCCATAGGTTTGCATTGAACTGTAAACTCATGGGAAACTGCTGCGGATCCGCAGCGTTTTCCGCAGTGTGTGCACATACCTTTAGAATTAGGCTATGTGCACACGGTGCGGATTTGGCTGCGGATCCGCAGCGGATTGGCCGCTGCGGATTCGCAGCAGTGTTCCATCAGGTTTACAGTACCATGTAAACCTATGGAAAACCAAATCCGCTGTGCCCATGGTGCGGAAAATACCGCGCGGAAACGCTGCGTTGTATTTTCCGCAGCATGTCAATTCTTTGTGCGGATTCCGCAGCGTTTTACATCTGTTCCTCAATAGGAATCCGCAGGTGAAATCCGCACAAAAAACACTGGAAATCCGCGGAAAATCCGCAGGTAAAACGCAGTGCCTTTTACCCGCGGATTTTTCAAAAATGATGCTGAAAAATCTCACACGAATCCGCAACGTGGGCACATAGCCTTAGGGCTAGGGTTGGAATTAGGGTTGTGGTTAGGGTTAGGGGTGTGTTGGGGTTAGGGTTGTGGTTACGGGTGTGTTGGGGTTAGGGTTGTGATTAGGGTTATGGCTACAGTTGGGATTAGAGTTAGGGGTGTGTTGGGCTTAGTGTTGGAGGTAGAATTGAGGGGTTTCCACTGTTTAGGCACATCAGGGGTCTCCAAACGCAACATGGCGCCACCATTGATTCCAGCCAATCTCGTATTCAAAAAGTCAAATGGTGCTCCCTCAATTCCGAGCCCCGACGTGTGCCCAAACAGTGGTTTACCCCCACATATGGGGTACCAGCATACTCAGGATAAACTGTGCAACAATTACTGGGGTCCAATTTCTCCTGTTACCCTTGTGAAAATAAAAAAATGCTTGCTAAAACATCATTTTTGAGGAAAGAAAAATTATTTTTTATTTTCACGGCTCTGCGTTGTAAACGTCTGTGAAGCACTTGGGGGTTCAAAGTGCTCACCACACATCTAGATAAGTTCCTTGGGGGGGGTCTAGTTTCTAAAATGGGGTCACTTGTGGGGGGTTTCTACTGTTTAGGAACACCAGGGGCTCTGCAAACGCAACGTGACGCCCGCAGACCATTCCATCAAATTCTGCATTTCAAAAGTCACTACTTCCCTTCTGAGCCCCGACGTGTGCCCAAACAGTGGTTTACCCCCACACATGGGGTATCAGCGTACTCAGGAGAAACTGGACAACAACTTTTGGGGTCCAATTTCTCCTGTAACCCTTGGGAAAATAAAAAATTCTGGGCTAAATAATTATTTTTGAGGAAAGAAAACGTATTTATTATTTTCACGGTTCTGCATTATAAACTTCTATGAAGCACTTAGGGGTTCAAAGTGCTCACCACACATCTAGATAAGTTCCTTTCGGGGTCTAGTTTCCAAAATGGGGTCACTTGTGGGGGGTTTCTACTGTTTAGCCACATCAGGGGCTCTGCAAACGCAACGTGACGCCCGCAGAGCATTCCATCAAAGTCTGCATTTCAAAGCGTCACTACTTCAATTCCGAGCCCCGGCATGTGCCCAAACAGTAGTTTACCCCCACATATGGGGTATCACCGTACTCAGGAGAAACTGGACAACAAATATTGGGGTCAAATTTCTCCTGTTACCCCTGGGAAAATTAAAAAATTCTGGGCTAAATAATTATTTTGGAGGAAAGAAAACGTATTTATTATTTTCACGGCTCTGCATTATAAACTTCTGTGAAGCACTTGGGGGTTCAAAGTGCTCACCACACATCTAGGAGAAGCTGGACAACAACTTTTGGGGTCAAATTTCTCCTGTTACCATTGGGAAAATAAAAAATTGCAGGCTAAAAGATCATTTTTGAGAAAATAATTTATTTTTTTATTTTCATGGCTCTGCGTTATAAACTTCTGTGAAGCACTTGGGGGTTCAAAGTCCTCACCACACATCTAGATTAGTTCCTTTGGGGGTCTAGTTTCCAAAATGGGGTCATTTCTGGGGGATCTCCAATGTTTAGGCACACAGGGGCTCTCCAAACGTGACATGGTGTCCGCTAATGATTGGAGCTAATTTTCCATTTAAAAAGCCAAATGGCGTGCCTTCCCTTCCGAGCCCTGCCGTGCGCCCAAACAGTGGTTTACCCCCACATATGGGGTATCAGCGTACTCAGGACAAACTGTACAACAACATTTGGGGTCCAATTTCTCCTATTACCCTTGGCAAAATATGAAATTCCAGGCTAAAAAATCATTTTTGAGGAAAGAAAAATTATTTTTTATTTTCATGGCTCTGCGTTATAAACTTCTGTAAAGCACCTGGGGGTTTAAAGTGCTCAATATGCATCTAGATAAGTTCCTTGGGGGGTCTAGTTTCCAAAATGGGGTCACTTGTGGGGGAGCTCCAATGTTTAGGCACACAGGGGCTCTCCAAACGTGACATGGTGTCCGCTAACAATTGGAGCTAATTTTCCATTCAAAAAGTCAAATGGCGCGCCTTCCCTTCCGAGCCCTGCCGAGTGCCCAAACAGTGGTTTACCCCCACATATGAGGTATCGGCGTACTCGGGAGAAATTGCCCAACAAATTTTAGGATCCATTTTATCCTATTGCCCATGTGAAAATGAAAAAATTGAGGCGAAAATAATTTTTTTGTGAAAAAAAAGTACTTTTTCATTTTTACAGATCAATTTGTGAAGCACCTGAGGGTTTAAAGTGCTCACTAGGCATCTAGATAAGTTCCTTGGGGCGTCTAGTTTCCAAAATGGGGTCATTTGTGGGGGAGCTCCAATTTTTAGGCACACGGGGGCTCTCCAAACGTGACATGGTGTCCGCTAAAGAGTGGAGCCAATTTTTCATTCAAAAAGTCAAATGGCGCTCCTTCCCTTCCAAGCCCTGCCGTGCGCCCAAACAGTGGTTTACCCCCACATATGAGGTATCAGCGTACTCAGGACAAATTGGACAACAACTTTCGTGGTTCAGTTTCTCCTTTTACCATTGGGAAAATAAAAAAACTGTTGCTAAAAGATAATTTTTGTGACTAAAAAGTTAAATGTTCATTTTTTCCTTCCATGTTGCTTCTGCTGCTGTGAAGCACCTGAAGGGTTAATAAACTTCTTGAATGTGGTTTTGAGTACCTTGAGGGGTGCAGTTTTTAGAATGGTGTCACTTTTGGGTATTTTCAGCCATATAGACCCCTCAAACTGACTTCAAATGTGAGGTGGTCCCTAAAAAAAATGGTTTTGTAAATTTCGTTGTAAAAATGAGAAATCGCTGGTCAAATTTTAACCCTTATAACTTCCTAGCAAAAAAAAAATTTTGTTTCCAAAATTGTGCTGATGTAAAGTATACATGTGGGAAATGTTATTTATTAACTATTTTGTGTCACATAACTCTCTGGTTTAACAGAATGAAAATTAAAAATGTGAAAATTGCGAAATTTTCAAAATTTTCGCGAAATTTCCGTTTTTTATCACAAATAAACGCAGAATTTATTGACCTAAATTTACCACTAACATGAAGCCCAATATGTCACGAAAAAACAATCTCAGAACCGCTAGGATCCGTTGAAGCGTTCCTGAGTTATTACCTCATAAAGGGACACTGGTCAGAATTGCAAAAAACGGCAAGGTCTTTAAGGTCAAAATAGGCTGGGTCATGAAGGGGTTAAAACACCTGAAGCTAGGAGGGGGAGTGCACGATCAGAAGGCTAAAGAATACATTTCAAAAATCTGACCGGCACATCCAAACATAGACTCAGTGTGAACAGGTGCTGAACCTAGAGTCGCCAACTCGTATATAGTTAAGTAAATAAGGCAGCACACTGCAGCGCTAGAACATACAAACTTGAAAAACAAAATTTGAACTGCATTACTGCACTAGAAATATGAAAAATGAGAGCGTTTAGCGCATAAAAATGGCCAATTTTATGTGTACCTGGTAGCCACATTACGGCATCTCTCTTATACCAGGTCCTAAACTTGCCTTACCTCGCTGAGAATAAACGTCTCCATCTGAATGGGTACATGTGAAAACCTCTTACTAGACTAAAATTCTCTCTCTCTGTGGAGGGGTATTGGACCTGCTGTAATTAAAACACCTGAAGCTAGGAGGCGGAGTGCTCAATCAGAAGGCTAGAGAATACATTTCAAAAACCTGACCGGCACATCCAAACATAGACTCAGTGTGAACAGGTGCTGAACCTAGAGTCGCCAACTCGTATATGCTGCCTTATTTACTTAACTATATACGAGTTGGCGACTCTAGGTTCAGCACCTGTTCACACTGAGTCTATGTTTGGATGTGCAGGTCAGGTTTTTGAAAAATATTAAATGATGTCTAAAAGGCCTAAAGTTAAAGATGACACATTTCCTTTGTATTTTAGGCAAATATATATTATATATAAAGCGCTGCGGAATATGTTGGCGCTATATAAATAAAATTATTATTATTATTATTATTATTATTATTATTTATATATATATATATATATATATATATATATATATATATATATATATATACATATATATATATATATATATATATATATACATATATACACACACACACATACATATATATACAGTATATAGGCATTTTTTTACATTTTAAAAACTACAAAAAGGAAAAGGGGTGAAGAAAAAGTTTGGGCAGGCTTGGAGATGTGTGCGCTCAGTTATCTTTGACCCAGGTTTCACACCTTAATTAACCTGTTAGGGTTATCGCTTGTTCATTGTTAGGAAAGGTCAGGCGATGCAAATTTCCCAACTTTGTAAAAACCCAGCCTCCTCCAACCTTGTGCCAAAAACCAGCAGCCATGGGTTCTAAGCAGCTGCCGAGCTCTGACAATGGTGGAGGCCACAAAGCAGGAGGAGGATAGAAGAAGATAACAAAGTGTTTACAAGTTGCCCTTTCCTCAGGTTGTAATGTAATTAAGAAATAGCAGTTACCAGGAACAGTGGAGGTCAAGATAAGGTCTGGAAGACCAAGCAATATATTTCTATTATTAATGCGCCAGTAATGGGGAATCTCCACGTACCTCCACCTGCAGAGCCGCACACCACATATACGGCAGTTCCGTGCGCACAGGACCTGTGATGATGTCACAGGAGGGGAGGAGTCAGGGGTCACATGATCATGGGTCTCAGTGTATGCAGGACTCTGCTGTGCTGGTTGTCATGGTGCTGGATGTCATGGTGCTGGATGAGGGAAGTTTATGTGTGGAGTCAGGAGGGGTTTACAGTGTGGATGTAGCAGAGCCGTGTGTGTATGAGGTGTATGGAGCGGAGCCGTGTGTGTATGAGGTGTATGGAGTGGAGCCGTGTGTGTATGGAGCAGAGCCGTGTGTGTATGAGGTGTATGGAGCGGAGCCGTGTGTGTATGAGGTGTATGGAGCGGAGCCGTGTGTGTATGAGGTGTATGGAGTGGAGCCGTGTGTGTATGGAGCAGAGCCGTATGTAAGAGGTGTACGGATCAAAGCCATGTGTGTATGGGTTATATGGAGAGAAGCTGCCTGTGTACAGGGTGTATGGAGTGGAGCTGCGTGTGTACAGGGTGTACGGTACTGAGCCGTGTTTATAATATGTACGGAGCAGAGTTGTTTGTACGGAGCGTAGCCATGTGTCTATGACATGTACTGAGCAGAGCCGTGTGTGTACGACATTTACGGAGCAGAGCCGTGTGTATACGGAGCGGAGCTTTGCTCCACCATGTTTTGATTTGTTTAACCCCTTAGTGACTGAGCCAATTTGGTACTTAATGACCAAGCCAATTTTTACAATTCTGACCACTGTCCCTTTATGAGGTTATAACTCTGGAACGCTTCAACGGATCCCGCTGATTCTGAGATTGTTTTTTCGTGACATATTGTACTTCATGTTAGTGGTAACATTTCTTCGATATTACTTGTGATTATTTATGAAAAAAACGGAAATATGGCAAAAAATTTTAACATTTTGCCATTTTCAAACTTTGTATTTTTATGCCCTTAAATCAGAGAGATATGTCACAAAAAATAGTTAATAAATAACATTTCCCACATGTCTACTTTACATCAGCACAATTTTGGAAACAAAATTTTTTTTTGTTAGGGAGTTATAAGGGTTAAAAGTTGACCAGCAATTTCTCATTTTTACAACACCATTTTTTTTTTAGGGACCACATCACATTTGAAGTCATTTTGAGGGGTCTATATGATAGAAAATAATGAAGCGTGACACCATTCTAAAAACTGCACCCCTCAAGGTTCTCAAAACCACATTCAAGAAGTTTATTAACCCTTTACGTGCTTCACAGGAACTGAAACAATGTGTGACTGCCAGGCCCTGGTCTGAAGCTGAGTCTTCAGTGTCGGTTATCAGGGACCTTGTTGGGTCTGCCAAGTTAGGAGGCTCCGGGGATACAGTGTAGCCCTCCTGTTCTGGCAGTTCTGTCTGAGACTTATCCTCTAATCTCTGGGGTTGAGTCTGAGCCACAGCCTGACTCCAGGTCACAGCTGGCACATACATACATTCCTGTGTATTAGTACATTTTCCCTCCTTGCACGAAATCTCAGGTGGGTTGCTTTCTTCCACCTTCTCTGTAGCATTTACTTGTAAGGGAGGAATATAGTGGGACACCATCCTCCCCAAGTCTGTGCCTAGCAACACATTGGTGGGAATAGCCTCTGATACTCCCACTTCCCTCAGTCCTTTCCCTGCTCCCCAGTCCAAGTACACACAGGCCATGGGCATGGCAGGGCTGACCCCTCCAATCCCGGTGATAGACATAGTCTTTCCTGGTATGCTATCGGCAGAGTTTACCATTGCTGGATGCACCAGAGTCACCTCTGCCCCAGTGTCTCTGAGACCAATGGTGACTTTATTTCCAACAGTGACAGATTGACAGTTCGCATTAGTACTCACATCAGAGCCGGCCACAAAGAGGACAGAAGGTGGGGGCCCGGACGGCTTTGTAGTTGTGACTGGGCGTTTCTCCCTATCAGGGCAAACTGCGCTGACATGTCCCACATTGTTGCAGGAGAAGTGCCGGTGTGCATCACCTAGAGAATGTCTAGTCCACGGGACGCCATAGGAAGTGGACTTGAACAGCATTGGTGATCGGCCGGCAGAGGGAGAAGGGTTCCCGTTTGGCTTACCTCCCTTCCAGCTGAGTCCCCATGGCTTCTGTACCTCAGACATCCTGTTAGCCACATAACAGTCAGCAATCTTTGCTGCCTGATCCGCAGTTTGTGGCTCTTGATCACACACAAATTGTCATACATCAAGAAATTGATCCTTGACCATAAGATTCATTAAGTCCTCAAAACTGTTAACAGAAAGTTGCCCAATCCATTGGGTGAATGTGGTTCTCAAGGTGCTCACAACATCCGCATAGCTGTCAGTTGATCCACATTGTAGGTTACAGAACTTTCTCCGATACACTTCTGGGGATAGGTTGTATTTCCTGATTTATTGCCTCATAGTTCACGTCTAGGTCTGGTGGGAGGCCAGCAAAAACTTCCAGGGCTTTGCCTCTCAACCCTGGGGTTAGATACTGCGCCCACTGCTCATGGGGTAGATGGTATTGCCTGCAGGCATCTAAGTCTGTATCCTTTTTCATCACAGTGAAGTTTTCCAGATGTAGTTTCCTTGGATTTATATCCTGGGAGGGGGTTTGCTGCGGGATGTTACCCTTTTCTATTTGAGCCATCTGAATGCTATTTGAGCCATCTCCTAGCATTCTGCAGCCTCTCGGCCCGGTCCAGGCGTTTTGCAGCAGCAGATTGTCGGTACTGTAGAATAAGGTGCATAAGCAGATTGAGATCACTTGTTCCCAACTGTTGTAAGTCCATTTGTAAAGTAAAGTCCTCAGCACTGGAATTACTGGCACTTCCAGAAGGTATTTCCGGTGCAAGAGCTGGCATTGCTAGGTCTCTCTGAAGTGGACTCTGTCCTTGACCAGATGCTTCAGTACTTTGCTCTATGTCCTGCTCGACCAAGGCGCGTATCAGCAGTTCCTTGGATTTGTGGGCTGTCTCTATTCCTCTCTGCTCACAGAGGTCGGTCAGAGCCTATTTGCTCTGCTTCTTGTACTGGGCTGCCATATCAATTAACAGCCTTTCCAAATAAAAGATAGAATAGAAAAATGGGGAAGGTAAACTGTTTGCAAGTATGTTCAAATAAGCACTGAGTTGAACCTTGTAGAACTGGTGCACTCACCGCAAGGATAACAATTCTTTAGTACAGGGAATAATTGCTTACACCATGCACTGATGCTCTAATAGAAATAACTTCTATCCCACCGATCTGCCACCAATTTGCCACGTACCCGCTTCTCAGCACGTGACTTGGGGTTGTGCCTGCAAGGGTTAGTCTATTTCCTCTCACTCAGTCCAGCATTCAACCTCTGTCCTATGCTGTAATGAAAGCATAAATCACACACCGACACAGGCCACACACCCCGCTCAAACACGCTGCCACCACTCACCAAATACACAGGCGATGAGTCCGAGAAATACTACTGCTACTGTCTGCCAAACATAAGGATCACACACTTTAAGGCTATGGATTATTTAGAGCATACAAGGTTCAGACTTATTAAAGTTTTAAGCTTTAATAGAAAAGGTACAGTGCTTACAAGAAAAAAGGGTATAAAAATATGGAAATAAAGTGACAAACAAATATTCAAAAACAGTGATAAAATAAAGGGAGAAAACTTACAGAAATATCTAACTTTGCAGTCTGGTACTCTGTCCCCGAGGGAGGGAGAAATATGGAATGGCTCACATCAGCTTCAGGCTGCCCCCACATGTGAACATCTTTCTTTCTGTGTAGTCCTAATTTATAGACTTACTCTAGAGATCAAATTGCTAGACCAGCCTCTCATGTTAACACTCCAACTGCTGGTTTGTGACTGGACTATGGCCACTCCACCAATGAATACATTTTGTGTAACCTTTCTTATATATAGATAGTGTCAGACTGCAACTGTCATCGCTCTTCAAATGAGCCAGAAGGTGTGAAACGTTTCCAATGTGTGGTTCTCAGTAAAGCCCCCCGGGATTGTAGACAGGAGACTGCCTTCTCAAAATAATATATGCTGTTACCCCTGTGAAACCTGCAGCCCAGAACAGATGGTAATTACTGCCAGTCATACATTCATACCTATACATATTTCACTACACCCTTCATATTGCATTAACTGAGAAAGAACATATTTGGCCTTATAATCTACCTCAATTTGTTTGAGAGACAATGACAATAACCAACGAGCAAACCTCTGATGTGACACACCTGGGATATTGTTCTCAAAGAGAAGTTTTAGTGTAGAATGAGGAGTTTTTAAAGTGATTTTGTTGAACCCAACAATGTGATCAGTTGCTTTGACTGCAAAGCACACCTCTACCAGGTGTCTTGTACAGGTCTTAAAACCAGTTTCAATCGGTGAGAGAAGCTTAGAAAACCAGCCCACAATTTTCCACTCTTCTCCCTGCAGCTGTAACAGCACAGCAGACACAGAAGTCTCTGATGTGTGTACTTGCAAAGCAAATGGAGCTGAAGGATCTACTGTGGACAAAGCAGGTGCATTTTGTAAATTCATTTTCAATTGTTCAAATGAGGTTTGTTGTTCATCACCCCAAGGACCAAAGTAATCACTATTTTCACCTGTTAAAAGATCATACAAAGGCCTGTCCTTGTCTACAAAATTCCCAATGAAGTCCCTTGAATAGTTCATAAGACCCAATAAATTTCACAATGCCTTGTTCGATGTTGGCATTGGTAGAGAAGCAATTGCCTGTATTCTTTCCTGCAGTGGCTGTCTTTTTCCTGGACTCAACAACACTCCTAAAAACCTGACCTCGGTCTGCATCAATTTGACCTTTTTGGCGTTCAGTTTTAACTATGCGTCATGCAACAGCTCAAACAATTTTATCAGAAGAGAAACATGTTTCTCTTTATCCTCAGTAGATAACAGAATATCATCAACATATTGCAAAATACAATCAGACCTAGAGAATCTGGATAATACCTTTGCCAACGCCTGATGGAAAACACTAGATAACAATTGTGCTCCTTGAGGTAGCCTGCAAAACAGATATTGCACATCCAAGAAAGTAAATGCAAACTTGTACTGACAACTCTTTTCAAGAGGTATACTGAAAAAACAATTACTAATGTGCAGTACAGAGAACTATTTTGCCTTTGCAGTCAACCTTGCCATCATGCCATGAGTATCTGCAACAATGGGTGCTACATTGGGAGTATGTTTGTTAACTCCTTACTGACATAGGACGGGATAGTACGTCTGATGTCTGTACCCCCGTTTTGATGTTGGCTCCGGTGGTGAGCCCGCATCAAAACCTGGACATGTCAGAGGTTTTGAACAGCTGACATGTGTCCGCAATAGGCACGGGGGAATCGCGATCCACCCACATCTATTAACTAGATAAATGCCACTGTCAAACTCGGGCCGGAAATACGTGCACCGCTGACCCCTGTCACATGTTTGGGGTTCATCGGTTCATCAGCATAACAACCAGAGGTCTCCTTGTGACCTCTATGGTTGTTGATGCCAGATTGCTGAGAGCCACCCTGTGGGTGGTAGTAATTCGGCTACATAGAGCTGATCGATCTGAGCATCGCCTCTATGTAGCAGAGCCGATCAATCTATGGCAGCTTCTAGTATCCCATGAAGGCTATAGAAGCATGCCAAAAGTTAAATAAAAAAGTTTTTAAAAATATTTAAAAAAAACATAAAAGTTCAAATCACCCCAGGATTAACCTGATCGCTAAACGGCGAAATGAGAAAAAAAGTCAAAATACCAGAATTACGTGTTTTTGGTCACCGCGACATTGCATTAAAAGGCAAAAACGGGCGATCAAAATAACGTATCTGCACAAGAGTGGTATCATTAAAAATGACAGCTCGGCACACAAAACAAGCCTTCACCCAACCTGAGATCACAAAAAATGTAGACGCTACAGGTCTTGGAAATTGCACTTTTTTTTTTAGCAACCCTTGGAATTTTTTTTCTTCACCACTAAGATAAAAAAGAGCCTACACATTTTTAGCGTCTATGAACTTACCTGGAGAATCATAATGGTAGGTCAGTTTTAGCATTGAGTGAACCTAGCAAAAAAGCCAAACAAA
Source organism: Ranitomeya imitator (assembly GCF_032444005.1). Taxonomy (NCBI): domain Eukaryota; kingdom Metazoa; phylum Chordata; class Amphibia; order Anura; family Dendrobatidae; genus Ranitomeya; species Ranitomeya imitator. The sequence continues at coordinate 318,489,034 of NC_091283.1, forward strand.
AAGAAGTGTGGGATTGCACTTTTTTGCAATTTCACAGCACTTGGATTTTTTTTCCAGTTTTCAAATACATGACATTGGCTAAAACCAATGGTGTCGTTTAAAAGTACAATTTATTCTTCAAAAAAATAAGCCCTCAGATGTCCATATTGATGGAAAAAAACAAAAAGTTACGGCTCTGGAAAGAAGAGGAGTGAAAAACAAAAACGCAAAACCGAAAAAAGCTCCCGTCATGAAGAGGTTAAACATCGGCAAATCCAATATCATTCAATAAGAACCATCAGATTTCAAGACACACCTCAAAGGATTGTTACATACAAAATTAGCCTTTCGGATAACACCTTGATCTAGCAATTCCTGTATGAGATTTGACATAGACTGAATTGATTCTGGAGGCAATGTATGCTGACGCTGTGGTTGTGGATCTTGACCTTCCACATTTACAACAACATCTTTCATTGTACCAACCTCATCCCTGAACTGAGCCCAAAGAGAATAAAAACATAGCTATAATCACTAGGGTCAATGACTACAGGTTTACAACCATTAGACTCTTTCCAGATCACTTGATTTCCTAGATCAACTACCCATCCAAATTTCTGCATAAAATCTGTGCCAAGTATATTTTCCGAATCATGACAATAGCAAATGTCAATTTTTGTTTTGAAAGAATTAGGCATTTCCAACGTCACATTGGTAACTAACGTTGGTTTAGTTTCACACAGGCATTCTGTCCTGCTAAATTTCTGTTGATAAATGCTCTTCCACAGTCATCCAATGTAACGAGTCACAAATTCCAATGGATGGGGTGTAGGAGTAGTCTGGGATTGTCAGAAAGATGGAGGAGATGGGAGAAGACCAGTGTCCTTTTTAAAAGCACTTGAAATTTTATTCCTGGACTCAGTCTCCTTCACTGTCATCTCTCTGATCTGTCTGATTAATAGTGCATACGGTGACTTCATTTGTCTGTTGTCAGTGTGAGTGGGTGCAGAAGAATGTCATGGAGGTGCGGAAGGTCCAGTGGATGATTTTGGCATGAGTCCGTTTTCCTTCCCAAGCTTACCTGTTCCTTGTGTACCTGTCTCTGATTCTGCTCTCAAGAATTTTCTGCACTGCCATTTTAAGTGTCCAAGTATCCACAAAAATAACAATGGATATTGTTCCTTTGTGTAGCATTTTTACCTCTATGATCAATGTAATCTCTTTTCTTGGATGTTACAGTGGGTCAAGGTTTCAGCTGGCTGTCTTCTTGCTCATGAACTACAGCTATTTTAGCCCTGACCTGATTTTGTTTCATGGATCTCCTTACGTTGTCAATAAAAACTGTTGCTTTTCATTAACTGATCGTGTATTTTCAGATTAATTTGTTCTGCTCTGTCATGTAATTTTTTCCGTTGTCATTCATCTGCCTGTAAATCTTCTACTGAAACATCTGGATTTTGTGTGTTTGGTACAAATGGTGTGGCAGCATTGTCTTCATGTTTACTATTGATGATCTTGTAAGAACAGAAGCCTTTTTTATATCTTGGTGCAATTTGGACAATAATTCTGCTGGAGTATCAATTTGATCTTCCAATTGTTCAATATGTTCTGACAAATACAAAACAATTTGGACAATCAAAGTAATCCCCGTCAGACTCTTGTGTGTCACCTTGTGTGTCAGTATGACCAATGTCTTGTGTGATAGTACATGCTTTATGTGTTTGTGTTTCAGACTAAATTATTGTACACTCGGACCATGTGCATGACATTTTGAAGCTTTCTCTGTAACGTTTTTACTGAGAAAAACCTCTTATCAATTTTAATATTCTCTGCTTCACATTGGCTATACAAACTAGACCATAATTGTGAATCTGTATGGCTCTGAACAAACTTAAACTCTATATTACTTTTCTTAGAATAATCATGAATAAAATCCATTTTCTCACCTATGGAATATCTTTTCTTCTCCTGGATTGATCCAACCGTCAATGGATGGTCCTCTGTGTCTTTACTGATCCCCAGACCTCCGTCAAGATGGGACACTTGCAGCTTTTTATGGATGGAGACACAAATCCTCACAGATCTATACACTCCCTGACAGAAGTTATGTATCTTATCCATGTTATGTAAATAAAAGCTTATAACCTGACGTTAAATTCATCCATTGGTTGTATAAACTGTTCTTTTGAAAGCTGAAACCCTCTGAAATGTGGTTTAGGTTAAGAAAATAAATTGGCATCAATTCAGAAATATTGATCAGTTAATGGACACAGAATGGTCAGATTTTGGCAAGACAAAAGTTTTGTCGCCTGGTCATATAATGCACCCAATCCTAGTTTACATCCTCACCTGTGCTCAGGAAAGGATCGGTTAATTAGTGTGTGCGTATAAAAAGAAACCCAGCACCCCAGACCTTCTCTTGAACTGCAATGTGAGCTCTGACAACATGCCAAAAATCCACGCTGCGACCAAAGCCTGGATTGTCAAGAGGCTGAAGACCAGATCCACTGCAGAGGTGGATGGCACCTTTAATGTGTCTCAGTGTCATGTACAAAGAATTTAAAAAAATTTGAAGAGACTGGAGATGTGTTTGACAAGCCCAGGTCCGGCAGACCCTGCAAGACAACTGCTCAGGAGGAACATTTGTTGGTTAGAAAATCCAAAGCAAACCCCTCTTCCACTGCAGAAGAGCTCCACCAGGCCTGATCACCTCAAGTCCCTGTGTCAACTAGAACTGTATGTAGGATTCTGTCTCAAAATGGCCTCCATGGTCGAATCAGGGCCCAGAAGCCTGCAAACAAAAGGCAAATAAAAAACCCTGTGGCATTTGCAAAGTCCCACAGCCTGCTAAACAGATGGACGCTGGAAAAGTGTCAGAAGGTGGATTTCTCTGATGAATCTTCAGTAGAATTACACCACAGCCGCCGCAGATACTGCAGGAGACCTACTGGAGCCCATATGGATCCAAAATACACCCAGAAAACAGTTAAATTTGGTGGTGGAAAGAACATGGTCTGGGGGCTACATTTAGTATGGGGGTGTGCAAAACATTTGCAAGGTGGAAGGCAATATCAATGGCCTAAAATATTATTATTATTATTATTATTTATATAGCACCATTAATTCCATGGTTCTGTACATGAGAAAGGGGTTACATACAGGGCTATATATATCGTTTACAGTGACAGACTGGTACAGAGGGGAGAGGACCCTGTCCTTGCGGACTTACATTCTATGGGACAGTGGGGAAGAGACAGAAGGTAGGGGTGAAGCGACGGCTCTGGCGGTGGTGAGGCGGCGGCTCTGGCGGTGGTGAGGTGGCAGCTCTGGCGGCAGTGAGGCGGCGGTGAAGCGGCAGCTCTGCCGGCGGCATGGGTATTGTAGGCTGTAGGCTTTCCTGAAGAGATGGGTTTTCAGGTTCCGTCTGAAGGATCCGAGGGTGGTGGATAATCGGATGTGTTGAGGCATGGAATTCCAGAGGATGGGGGATATTCAGGAGAAATCTTGGAGGCGGTTGTGTGAGGAACGAATAAGTGTGGAGGAGAGTAAGAGGTCTTGGGAGGATCGAAGATTAAATGAGGGAAGATATTGGGAAATATTAGTTCAGAGATATAGGGAGGGGACAGGTTGTGGATGGCTTTGTAGATCAGTGTTACTAGTTTGAACTGGATTCGTTGGGGAATTGGGAGCCAGTGGAGGGATTTGCAGAGGGGAGAAGCAGGGAAGTAGCGAGGAGAGAGGTGGATTACCCGGGCAGCAGAGTTGAGGACAGACTGGAGTGGTGCAAAAGAGTTAGCTGGGAGGCCACAGAGGAGGGTGTTGCAGTAATCGAGGCGGGAGATGATGAGAGCATGCACAAGAGTTTTGGTAGATTGTGGGCTGAGGAAGGAATGGATTCTGGCAATATTTTTGAGTTAGAGGCGACAGAAGGTGGCAAGAGCTTGGACGTGAGGTTTGAAGGACAGGGCAGAGTTGAGAGTTACCCCGAGGCAGCAGATTTCAGGTGCGGGAGAGAGCGTGATGCCGTTTACTATAATAGATAGATCGGGTAGGGGGGATACGTGAGGTAGGGGAAAGATGATGAATTCGGTTTTGTCTACATTGAGTTTTAGGAAGCGAGAGGTGAAGAAGGAGGATATGGCTGACAGACACTTCGGGATTCTGGACAGCAGGGAGGTAACATTTGGGCCAGAGAGGTAGATGTGAGTGTTGTCTGCCTACAGGAGGTACTGGAAGCCATGGGACTTTATGAGTTGTCCTAGGCCAAGGGTATAGATGGAATAAAGTAGGGGCCCTAGGACAGAGCCTTGAGGGACTCCAACAGAGAGAGGGCGGGATGAGGAGGTAGTGTGGGAGTGGGAAATGCTAAATGTGCGGTTGGATAGATATGAGGCAATCCAGGACAGGGCAAGGTCTTTGATGCCAAGGGAAGAAAGAATCTGTAGCAGTAGGCAGTGATCAACTGTGTTGAAAGCAGAGGACAGGTCAAGAAGGAGGATGATGGAGATCTGTCTGTTAGCTTTGACTGTGACTAAGTCATTAGTAATTTGTGTCAGGGCAGTTTCGGTGGAGTGGTGGGGGCGGAAGCCAGATTGGAGGTTGTCAAGGAGAGAGTTAGATGAGAGGTGGGAGTAAAGTTGAGCATGGACATGATGCTCAAGGAGTTTTGAAGAAAATGGGAGCAGTAATATGGGGCGATAGCTGGGCATAGCAGTTGGGTCAAGGTTAGCTTTTTTGAGGATGGGTGTGATGGTGGCATGTTTGAAGGCAGAGGGGAAGGTACCAGAGATAGGTTGAAGAGATGGGTTAGGGCTGGAATGAGTGTGTTAGTGAGGTTGGGAAGCAGGTGGGAAAGGATGGGGTCAAGTGCACAGGTGATGAGGTGTGATTTGGAAAAGAGGCGAGTAAGCTCTCCTTCAGTGATGTTGGAGAGGGAGGTTATTAGGGAAGGGCAGAGGTCTGGTATATGGAGTGGTTGGGGTGGTGGACAAGTAAAGGTTTGCCTTGTTTGGTCGATCTTGTTTTTGAAGTAGGTGGCAAAGTCCTCGGAAGAGATGAAGGGAGTTGGAGATGGCAGTGGTGGGCGGAGGTGAGAGTTAAATGTGCTGAACAGTTGTTTTGGGTTGTAGGATAGTGAAGATACAAGGTTAGTGAAACAGGTCTGTTTAGCAGAGGTGAGGGCTGATTTGAAGTCAAGTGTAGCTTGTTTGAAAGCAGAGAAGTCGTCTGGCAGGCGTGTTTTCTTCCAACGCCCCTCCGTGACCCTGGATGCTTGTTGAAGTTTTTTGTGAGATTGTTATGCCAGGGTTGCCTATTGGTTCGCCATGCATGAGAGGGGCGACTGAGTCTATGGCTGATGTGAGGGTGGTGTTATAGAAAGTGGTGGCACTGTCCGTGTCATGGAGTGAAGATATGGAGGACAGGGGTAGGAGAGAGTCTGAGAGTCTGTGAATGTCTAGGTTTGCGATGATTCTGTGAGGATGTGGTAATGGCTGGACCTGGGGGCAGGTGAGGAAGACAAGGATGAGAAGGTGAGTAGATGGTGGTCAGATAGGGGGAAGGGAGAGGTTGTGAGCTTAGATAAGAAACAGAGGCGGGTGAAGATGAGGTCTAGTGTATGTCCATCTGTGTGGGTAGCTGTAAGGGACCACTGGGTGAGTCCAAAGGATGAAGTAAGGGCCAGTAGTATGGAGGCTGCTGGCTTGTGGGTGTCAGTAGGGATATTAAAGTCACCCATGATAATGGTGGGGATGTTGGCAGAGAGAAAGTGAAGGAGCCAGGTGGAGAATTGGTCGATGAAGGCAGTGGCTGAGCCAGGTGGTCAGTATATGACAGCCATTTGGAGATTGGAGGGAGCGTAAATACAGACAGAGTGAACCTCGAAAGAAGGGAGGATATGGGAGGGTGGGGGTTAGATAGGGTTGAAGGAGCAGTTTTTAGAAAGAAGGATACCCACTCCTCCATCCTCCACCATGTCTGTTGCCATGGTGGAGTAGTGACTAACTGACACCTGTTACAATACCAAAATAGGGCAGTCCATATAAGAGAAAAAATACACAATAATTATACTGTATTTTCACATACAGTCTGGAGTGGCTTCTAAACTTACGAAGAATATCTCATTTTGGTCAAAACTATTCCAACATTATGAACATAAAAAAGGCTTCTCCACTTTGTGACATCTCTGATGTTTATTAACAGTTAATTTTCAATTAAAATATCACATTGAGAAAATGAAAAAGACTTCTCCTCTGTGTGACTGCTCTGATGTCTAACAAGAAGTGCTTTCCGGTTAAAACATTTCCCACATTCTGAACAGGTAAAAGGCTTCTCCCCTGTGTGGGTTCTCTAGTGCTTAACAAAATTTCATCTATGTGCAAAACAATTCCCACATTCTGAACATGAAAAAGGCTTCTCCCCTGTGTGAATTCTCTGGTGTTTAACTTTAATATGATTTATCACTAAAACATTTCCCACATTCTGAACATGAAAAGGCTTCTTCCCTGTATGAGCTACATGGTGTGTATAAAGAACAGATTTCTAATTAAAACATTTCCCACATTCTAAACAGGAAAAAAGCTTCTCCCCTGTGTGAGCTCTCTGGTGTCTATAAAGAACTGATTTCCGATTAAAACATTTCCCACATTCTAAACAGGAAAAAACTTCTCCCCTGTGTGGGTTCTCTGGTGAGTAACAAGCTCTGATTTCTGTTTAAAACATTTCCCACATTCTGAACATGAAAAAGGCTTCTCCCCTGTGTGAGTTTTTAGATGCATAACAAGATTACTGTCAGGTCGGCGTCGTTATACTGATTACAATGATACCTTGGTTGATGAAATCTATGTAGTGGTTGGTGTTTAGTCTTTATTTGTAGTTTTCAGTTAATGAGATTCTCATGCTCAGAGGCGAGGCTTTGGGCGGGGCTGCAGGTGGTACTGTGGGTGGGGCTAAATATGGTGCTCTGATTACATATTCATCTGTATTGCTTATGACAGGTCGCTGATGCATGTCACCGGCAATGGCGGCACCTGCACAGTAGCATCTATAAGTAAGAGATAGATTCTACTGGACAGGCACCGCCAGTGGCATTTTGCTGGATGTATTTTTTTCTAAGCCTCACAACAGACACAATATGATAGGCATTATCAACAATAATATCAATACTATTATATGCATTGCGTAAAATAGGGGGCAGGACACTGAAGGATCAGTGACATGTCATAAGTAGTGTTGAGCGATACCTTCCGATATCCAGAAGTATCGGTATCGGATTGGATCAGCCGATATTCAAAAAATATCGGATATCGCCGATACCGATACCCGATACCAATGCAAGTCAATGGGACAAAAATATCGGAATTAAAATAAACTCTTTCCTTGTAGGTGAATTCAACATGAAGGAAAACAACTAAGAATAATGTAGGATGTATTGGGGGAGGTGGAGGAGACATTAAAGACATAGAGGTTTAGCCCAATCAAATGGAATAGCAGGAATTAATTTTTTTTAAGACATTCGGAGTTACAAAGATATTGACTATGTTAAGATTGTTTTATATTTTGTCAGATATTTATGTTTCACTACTTCCATGCTCTTCACCTTCTTTTTTACTTCTCCCACACTTTCTTCTTCATCATCCTCAGCAGCAGCATCTTTTTCATCAACTTCTCCTTCACCTTATTCATCTTCTTCAACTTCTTCCTATTAATTTTTTTTTTACATTCTTCATATTTTTTTTTATTCAACTATTATTCTTCTTCATATTCAACTTCTTCATCATATTCTTATTTGTGACAGGCCTTCCTGTAGTTGTTATCTATAAAAGTTTGAAGATTACACCTTCCATTTTGCCTGTCACAAAAGATTTACAACAGGATTTGTCCGCGTTCAGTTTGGCCTGCAGCAGCAGGTTTTTTCCAGGGGCACCACAAAAAGGAATGGACTCACCCCCATACACTGCATAGTCTTCTTCTGCTTATAATTTAGATAATATCTTTGCTTTAGTCTTATGCTTAATCTTCTGCTTTTTGTTCTGCAGCTTCTTGTTCTTCTGCTTCTCGGTCTTCAGGGTCATCGTCTCCAGGGTCGTCTTCTCCAGGGTTGTCTTCTTCGGGGTGGTCTTCAGGGTCGTCGTCTCCAGGGTCGTCGTCTCAGAGGTCGTCATCTCTGGGGTCGTTGTCGTCTTCGGGGTGGTCATCAGGGTCGTCATCTTTAGGGCCTTGAACTTGGAAATGTAGCAGAAGATACAAGAAGGCTGAGAAACTGCCGAGAACCAGCTGAGGGTACTGGAACCCGGATGGCTACCCGAAGGTACAAGAGCCAATGGAACTACCGAGGACCAGCTGATGGTACTGGAACCTGGTTCCTAAGCAGGAGGTACCTGTGCCAGAAACCACTACCAAGGATCACCAGACGTTGGTAGAACTCTGATACCCAGAAGGAGGCACCTAAGCCAAAGGCTCTGCCTAGAACCAGCTGACAGTACTGGAACCACGATTGGGAGCAGAAGGTACAAGAGCAAAAGACACTGCCGAAAACCAGCTGACGGTATTGGAACCCAGATGGGTAGTCAAAGGTACAAGAGCCAATGGAACTACTGAGGACTAGCTGACGGTACTGGAACCTGGTTACTAAGCAGGAGGTAGCCGTGCCAGAAAGCACCGCCAAGGACCACCAGACGTTGGTGGAACTCGGATACCTAGAAGGAGGCACCTAAGCCAAAGGCTCTGCCTGGAACCAGCTGATGGTACTGGAACCAGGATGGGGAGCAGAAGGTACAAGAGCCAATGGAACTAACGAGGACCAGCTGATGGTACTGGAACCCGGTTACTAAGCAGGTGATACCTGTGCCAGAAAGCACTACCAAGGACCACCAGACGTTGGTGGAACTCGGATACCCAGAAAGAGGCAACTAAGCCAAAGGCTCTGCCTGGAACCAGCTGACGGTACTGGAACAAGGATAGGGAGCAGAAGGTACAAGAGCAAAAGACATTGCCGAGAACCAGCTGTTGGTACTGTAACCCGGTTACTAAGCAGGAGGTACCCGTGCCAGAAAGCACTACTAAGGACCACCAGACGTTGGTGGAACTCGGATACCCAGAAGGAGGCACCTAAGCCAAAGGTTCTGCCTAGAACCAGCTGACGGTACTGGAACCAGGATGGGGAGCAGAAGGTACAAGAGCCAATGGAATTACCAAGGACCAGCTGACGGTACTGGAACCCGGTTACGAAGCAGGAGGTACCCGTGCCAGAAAGCACTACCAAGGACCACAGACGTTGGTGGAACTCGGATACCCAGAAGGAGGAACCTAAGCCAAAGGCTCTGCCTGGAACCAGCTGACGGTACTGGAACCAGGGGGACCTATTCAAGCTTGTCTTCCTAAGAACCAGCTAATGGTGCTGGAACTCAGATAGGCAGCAGAAGGTCCCAAGGAAAAAAAATTGCTAGGCCGCGAGCCAGCCGTAGTTACCGAAAACCCACAGTCCTACAGGGGGAGCTTGTCCTATTGGCACTACAGAACCAGTCTTGATTGCCAGTTCCCGCAGCCCACATAGGAAGCACCTAAACTGCAGGCACCATAGAGTCGGCTAACCCGACCGCAACACAACAGGACAACATATTGGAGGCAAAGTGACCTTGACACTACCCGGAAACAGCTGGCGTGCTGGAACCGGGCTGGGCAGGAGGGAGTACCCGTGTCAAAAACACTGCCGAGAACCAGCTGACGGTACTGGAACCCGGATGCGTAGCCGAAGGTACAAGAGCCAATGGAACTACCGAGGACCAGCTGATGGTACTGGAACCCGGTTACTAAGCAGGAGGTACCCATGCCAGAAAGCACTACCAAGGACCACAAGATGTTGGTGGAACTCGGATACCCAGAAGGAGGCACCTAAGCCCAAGGCTCTGCCTGGAACCAGCTGATGGTACTGGAACCAGGGGGACCTATTCAAGCTTGCCTTCCTAAGAACCAGCTAATGGTGCTGGAATTCAGATAGGCAGCAGAAGGTGTTTGCAACTAAAAGAGCTCCTTGCATACTTGACAAAGGCCACCTTGGCCGAAACGTTGTAACTTTCTATGGCAGAATAAAGCTTCTTTTGGATATTTTTTCACCTGGCATGGATGCTGCTCTTTCTTCTTCTTTGGTGTTTCCTTGTTAATGAGACGCAGCACAGCCGTCATTCATATCCCATTGGCGCCGGGCGCCGCCTCCTCAGCGTTGTTTGAATCTGTCCCAGAGCCTGCGCTGTTATGTTATCCCTTGGCCATGCGCAGTTAGCGCTGCCCGTCTTCTGACATCATTTGTTGTCAGATTGGCTGTGCCTGTGCTGCTGCCCTGCCCGAGATCCCGCCCCGCAGTGTCTTCTGATTTATTCACACTGCGGGGCTGGGATTCATGGGCATGCGCAGTGCATATCTTCACCTCTCATCTGCTTCCGCCTTCTTCAGATTGTGTGGCGTCAGCTGATCCCTAATCGCATGCCATGGCCGTGATGTGGCACAGTCTGAAGAAGGCGGAAGGAGATGAGTAAGAGGCGAAGATATGCACTGCGCAAACCCATAAATCCCAGCCCTGCAGTGTGAATAAATCAGAAGACACTGCGGGGTTGGGATTCATGGGCATGCGTAGTGCATATCTTCGCCTCTCACTCATCTCCTTCCAACTTCTTCAGACTGTGCGGCGTCAGCTGATCCATAATCGCAGCCACGGCCGTGATGCAGCACAGTCTGAAGAAGGCAGAAGGAGATGAGTGAGAGGCAAAGATATGCACTGCGCGTGCCCATGAATCCCAGCCCCGCAGTGTGAATAAATCAGAAGACACTGTGGGGTGGGATCTTGGGCAGGGCGGCTGCACAGGCGCAGCCAGCCTGACAACAAATGATGTCAGAAGACGGGCAGCGCTAACTGCGCATGGCCAAGGGATAACATAACAGCGCAGGCTCCGGGACAGATTCAAACAATGCTGAGAAGGCGGCGCCCGGCGCCAAGGGGGTATGAATGACGGCTGTGCTGCGTCTCATTACGAAGGAAAGTTCCACCTCCGGGACGGTTTCACGGTATCAGGGGACACATTTTATAAGTGTTTAGTTCAGCGTGTGCAAGGAGCATAAATAAAAGAGCCACCTTTTCCTTGTGCAACATTAGGGCTGCACAAGGTGGCTCTTTCAGTTACAAACGCCTGGGGGGACAGGTTCCCTTTAATTTCTGTAGTAGTGTGAGTGTGGAGGGAGAAGGAGAAATTGCCGGATACACAGCTGGGGATCAGCTGATGTCACTGAACCCCAATAACATGGCAGCAAGTGTTGACTGTGCAGGCAGCACTTCCGGGCAGCAAGTGGCGGTGTTGGAGCCCAGGGTCAATGCTAGTAACTGAGTGTAGGCCGAGGCCAAATTGGAGCTAGTTTAATATCGGTTGTAGTCTTAGTGTGGAGGGAGCAGGAGACATTGCCGCACACACAGCAGGGGAGCAGCTGGCGTTACTGAACCCCAATAACAGAGGAGCAACTGTTGACTGTGCAGACAGCACTTCTGGGCAGCAACTGGCGGTGTTGGAGCCCAGGGTCAATGCTAGAAACTGAGTGGAGAACTTGCCGCACACAGCAGGGGAGCAGCTGTCATTACTGAACCCCAATAACAGAGGAGCAACTGTTGACTGTGCAGACAGCACTTCTGAGCAGCAACTGGCGGTGTTGGAGACCAGGGTCAATCAGAGTGTAGGCTGAGGCCTAATTGGAGCAAGTTTAATATCTGAAGTAGTGTGAGTGTGGAGATAGCAGGAGCAATTACCGGATACACAGCAGGGGAGCAGCTGACATTACTGAACCCCACTAACACAGGAGCGAGTGTTTTTCTCTGTGCAAACAGCACTTCTGAGCAGCAACTGGCAGTGTTGGAGCCCAAGGAATAAAGGAGAAGCAGAGTGTAGGCTGAGGCCTAATTGGAGCAAGTTGAAAGGGAACCTTTAACCCCCCCAGGCGTTTGTAACTGAAAGAGCCACCTTGTGCAGCCCTAATGTTGCACAAGGAAAAGGTGGCTCTTTTATTTATGCTCCTTGCACATGCTGAACTAAACACTTATAAAATGTGTCCCCTGATACCGTGGAACCGTCCCGGAGGTGGAACTTTCCTTCGTAATGAGACGCAGCACAGCTGTCATTCATACCCCCTTGGCGCCGGGCGCCGCCTTCTCAGCATTGTTTGAATCTGTCCCTGAGCCTGCGCTGTTATGTTAAACCTTGGGCATGCACAGTTAGCGATGCCCATCTTCTGACATCATTTGGTGTCAGGCTGACTGTGACTGTGCGGCCGCGCTGCCCGAAATCATGCCCCGCAGTGTCTTCTGATTTATTCACACTGCGACGCTGGGATTCATGGGCATGGGCAGTGCATATCTTTGCCTCTCACTCATCTCCTTCCGACTTCTCCAGACTGTGCGGCGTCACGGCCGTGGCATGTGATTAAGGATCAGCTGACGCCGCACAGTCTGAAGGCGGAGGGAGATGAGTGAGAGCCTGAGGCGAGGATATACACTGCGCATGTCCATGAATCCCAGCCCCGCAGTGTGAATAAATCAGAAGACACTGTGGGGCGGGATCTCGGGCAGCGCGGCCGCACAGGCGCAGTCAGCCTGACACCAAATGATATCAGAAGACAGGCAGTGCTAGCTGCGCATGCCCAAGGTTTAACATAAAAGCATTAAGTGTTAAGTTCAGCGTGTGCAAGGAGCATAACTAAAAGAGTCATCTTTTCCTTGTGCGGCATTAGTGCTGCACAAGGTGGCTCTTTCAGTTACAAACGCCTGGGGGGGTACAGGTTCCCTTTAGTTTCTGCAGTAGTGTGAGTGTGGAGGTAGCAGGAGCAATTGCCGGATACACAGCAGGGGAGCAACTGACATTACTGAACCCCACTAACACAGGAGCTAGTGTTTTTCTCTGTGCAAACGGCACTTCTGAGAAGCAACTGGCAGTGTTGGAGCCCAGGGAATCCAGGAGAAACAGAGTGTAGGCTGAGGCCTACACTCAAGGCAGTTTAATATCTGTTGTAGTGTGAGCGTGGCAGGTAGCAGGCCAAATTGCTGGATACACAGCTGGGAATCAGCTGACGTTACTGAAACCAAATAACACGGCAGCAAGTGTTGACTGTGCAGACGGCACTTCCGAGCAGCAACTGGCAGTGTTGGAGCCAAGGGAATCCAGGAGAAGCAGAGTGTAGGCCGAAGCCTGCACTCGAGACAGTTTAATATCTGTTGTTGTGTCAGCGTGGAGGTAGCAGGAGCAATTGTCAGATACACAGCAAGGGAGCAGCTGACGTTACTGAACCCCACTAACACAGGAGCGAGTGTTTTTCTCTGTGCAAATGGCACTTCCGAGCAGCAACTAGTGGTGTTGGAGCCCAGGGCCAATCAGGGTGTAGGCCGAGGCCTAATTGGAGCAAGTTTAATATCTGAAGTACTGTGAGTGTGGAGACAGCAGGAGCAATTGCCGGATACACAGCAGGGGAGCAGCTGACGTTACTGAACCCCACTAACACAGGAACGATTGTTTTTCTCTGTGCAAATGGCACTTCCGAGCAGCAACTGGCGGTGTTGGAGGCCAGGAAATAAAGGAGAAGCAGAGTGTAGGCTGAACCCTAATTAGAGGCGTTTGTAACTGAAAGAGCCACCTTGTGCAGCACTAATGCTGCACAAGGAAAAGGTGGCTCTTTTAGTTATGCTCCTTGCACATGCTGAACTAAACACTTATAAAATGTGTCCCCTGATACCGTGAAACCGTCCCGGAGGTGGGACTTTCCTTCATAATGAGACGCAGCACAGCCGTCATTCATACCCCCTTGGCGCCGGGCGCCGCCTTCTCAGCATTGTTTGAATCTGTCCCGGAGACTGTGCTGTTATGTTAAACCTTGGGCATACGCAGTTAGCGCTGCCTGTCTTCTGACATCATTTGGTGTCAAGCAGACTGCGCCTGTGCGGCCGCGCTGCCCGAGATCACACCCCACAGTGTCTTCTGATTTGTTCACACTGCAGGGCTGGGATTCATGGGCATGTGCAGTGCATATCTTTGCCTCTCACTCATCTCCTTCTACCTTCTTCAGACTGTGTGGCGTCACGGCCATGGCATGTGATTAGGGATCAGCTGATGCCGCATAGTCTGAAGAAGGTGGAGGGACAAGAGTGAGAGTCTGAGGCGAAGATATGCACTGCGCATGCCCATGAATCCCAGCCCCGTAGTATGAATAAATCAGAAGACACTGCGAGGCAGGATCTCGGGCAGCACGGCCGCACAGGTGCAGTCAGCCTGACACCAAATGATGTCAGAAGACGGGCAGAGCTAACTGCGCATGCCCAAGGTTTAACATAACAGTGCGGGCTCTGGGGCAGATTCAAATAACGCTGAGGAGGCGGGTCCCGGCGCCAAGGAAGGAAAGTCCCACCTCCAGGACGGTTTCACGGTATGAGGGGGGGGACACATTTTATAAGTGTTAAGTTCAGCGTGTGCAAGAAGCATAACTAAAAGAGCCACCTTTACCTTGTGTAGCATTAGTGCATGCTCAAGGTGGCTCTTTCAGTTACAAACACTGGGGGGGTACAGGTTCCCTTTAATTTCTGTAGTAGTGAGAGCGTAGATTTAGCAGGAGCAATTGCCGAATACACAGCTGGGGATCAGCTGACGTTACTGAAACCCAATAACACGGCAGCAATTGTTGACTGTGCAGACGGCACTTCCGAGCAGCAACTGGCGGTGTTGGAGCCCAGGGAATCCTTGAGAAGCAGAGTGTAGGCCGAGGCCTGCACTCGAGGCAGTTTAATATGTGTTGTTGTGTCAGCGTGGAGGTAGCAGGAGCAATTGCCGGATGCACAGCAAGGGAGCAGCTGACTTTACTAACACAGGAGCGAGTGTTTTTCTCTGTGCAAACGGCACTTCCGAGCAGCAACTGGTGGTGTTGGAGCCCAGGGTCAATCAGGCTGTAGGCCGAGGCCTAATTGGAGCAAGTTTAATATCTGTTGTAGTGTGAGCGTGGATGGAGCAGGAGCAATTGCCGGATACAGAGCAGGTGAGCAGCTGATGTTACTAACCCCAATAACACGCCAGCAAGACGGCACTTCTGAGCAACAACTGGCGGTGATGGAGCTCAAGGATTACAGTTCAGTTGGTAGAAACATGAACACAACAGGAGACCTGGATACTGTTGCCAACCAATTATTTAATCTGGAAGCGGAGTGGCAAATTCATTCGAGATCCAGGCCTTATTAATTTTCAGAAATGTAAGCCGGTCAACGTTATCGGAGGATAGTCACATGCGACGGTGTGTTAGTACACCACCTGCGGCACTAAAGACTCGTTGATGCATTCCGATAATACCCTAGCAGCAGGGCAAGCCAGCACCTCCAATGCATACTGGCTAAGCTCTGGCCATGTATACAGCTTAGAGACCCAAAACTTGAAGGGGGAAGAGCCGTCTGAGAGTACACTGAGAGGGCAAGACATGTAGTCTGTCACCATCTGATGGAAACGTTGCCTCCTGCTGACTAGATCCATCTGTGATGGTGTAGACATTTGTGGCGGGCACACAAAACTTTGACACAGTTGGGCCATACTGGTCTTGCCTTGTGCTGAGGCACTGCTTTTGCTCCCTCTTTGTGCAGAGCTTCCTCCACTGCCTCGACGCACTGAGCTGCTTTGTAAAGCACTAGCAGCACTGCTCTCGGTTGGACTGGAGAAGATGATTGACTGCACCAGTGTGTCTTGGTACACCCGCATTTTACGCTCCCGGTTCAACGGTGTTATGAGGCTTTGTAAGTTGTCCCGGTAGCGAGGATCTAGGAGGGTGTGCAGCCAATAATCAGCCGTGTTGAGAATGTGGGCGATGCGGGGGTCGTTTCTCAAGCACTGCAGCATGAAATCAACCATGTGCTGCAGACTGCCAACTGGCCAAGAAACGCTGTCCCGTGCTAGAGGCGTGATCTTTGCCTGCTCTGCATCACCCCACCCTCGAACTACATACTAACTACTGGAGAATTGTGTAACTCCTTCCTCTGGACAGATGTCTTCCTCCTCCATTGACTCCTCCTCATCCTCCTCACAAAGTGTCCCCTGCCTAGGCCTTTGTGAGGAACCACATCGCGCAGACTGTCCAGAAGCAGATGGCATTTGTGACTCCTCATCCTCCACCTCTTCCACAACCTCATCCCTTAGCGCTTGCAGTGTTTTTTCAAGCAGGCAGATAAGGGGGATAATCATGCTGACTAGTGCATCATCTGCACTCGCCATCCGCGTGGAATCATTGAAGGCATGCAAAACCTGGCAGATGTCCTTCATAGTAGCCCACTCAGTGGTTGTGAAGTCTGAATGGCGCGCAGTGTGACTTCTTTGCGCCTGATGCAGCTGGTACTCCATTACTGCTGGCTGCTGCTCACACAACTGCTCCAACATATGTAACATTGAATTCCACCTGGTGGGTAGGTCACATATGATGCGATGTTCCGAAAGGCGGAATCGGCGCTGCAGAGCTGCAATGCGCGATCTTGCCATGCTGGAACGCTGCAAGTGAGCACACTCTAGGCGGACCTTGTGCAGCAGTGCATCAAGATTTGGATAGTCCCTCAAAAAACTCTGCATGACCAAGTTGAGCACATGTGCCAGACATGGGATGTGAGTGAGGTTGCCTAGGCCTAGAGCTGCCACCAGATTTTGGCCATTATCACACACTACCATGCCTGGCTGGAGATTCGTTGGCACAAACCACACGTCGCTCTCCTGCTTGATGGCATTCCAGAGCTCCTGCGCTGTGTGGCTTCGATTCCCCAAAGAAATTAATTTCAATACGGCCTGTTGACGTTTGGCCACAGCTGTGCTGATATCGGTCGTAACAGGTAAGCGTTCACGGGTGCATGTAGAGGTGGACTGTGACGGCTCCTGCAGCGCTAATTCAGAGGAACTGGAGTATGAGGAGGAGTCAATGTGTACTGACTGGATTCCTGCAATCCTTGGAGTTGGCAGAACACTTACAGCGCCACTGTCACGATCTGTACCCGGCTCCACAACATTTACCCAATGGGCAGTGAGGGAAAGGTATCGTCCCTGTCCATGGTGACTGGTCCACGCATCGGTGGTGAGGTGGACCTTGCTACTGATGGTGTTTAGTAGCGCATGTTTAATGTTTCCCTCCACATGCTTTTGCAGGGCAGGGATGGCTTGCCTGCTGAAATAAAAGTGGCTGGGCACGTTGTATTTTGGGACTGCCAATGCCTTCAAGTTACAGAAGGTGTCAGTCTCCACCAGCCTGAATGACAGCATTTCAAGGGACAGTAGTTTTGCAATGCCTGCATTCAGAGCCTGCGCTTGTGGGTGGTTTGCCGAGAATGGCCACCTTTTCTCCCATGCCTGTGCTACCGATGGATGTAGACTGGGCTGGGAATGTGAGGATGACTGGTAACATGGTGCTGTGGGTGGAATTACACTGGGTCTCTGGACAACAGTGCCAGAGGTTCTTCCATGGCTCCAACACGAGCTGAAGAGGTGGTAGGTGCCGCTGTAGGTTGGCCTAGGTCTTCAGTGTGTTTTTGTAACTCCACCACATGCTTGGTCCGCACATGTTTCCACATATTTGTGGTATTGAGGTTGCTGACACTTTTCCCTCTTTTGACTTTCTGATGACACAGCTTGCATTTGACAAAGCAATTGTCATCTGCAACTGTGTCAAAAAAGGACCAGGCACTGCAAGTCTTGGGAGCGCCCATTTTGGCTTTTGGAAGAGGCATGCTCCTAATGGGTGCCGAAGTGGAGGCTACAGGCAACGCAGTGTTCCCCCTCCCTCTTTGGGCCATTTGGGGAATCTCTTCCTCAGAGCTGCTCCCACCCTTTCTGTACCTCACGCCATGATGGGTCAAGGATCTCATCATCTACACTACCCTCTTCCAACAACTGCTTCTCCTGGGTACTCTCGGCAGCACAGTACGCACCAGAAAGTGGCACCTAAGTCTCATCATCAAATGTGTACTGAGGTGTGCTGAACGGAGGCACTGGCCCACCCGCCTCTTCAGATTCAGAGAGACAAAGCTGTTGGGCATCACTGCATACTGCCTCTTCTTCCATTTCTCGAATGCTGCTTGGCTGGCCTGTTATGAATAGGTAATTCAGAACCACAATGGACCTTGAAGTTCAGAGCACACAAAGTGACCTGACAATAACCAAAAAACATAGGACGAGCTCTGAGACGTGGGAACTCTGCTGACCGCAATCCCTAATCCTATCACACCACAATAGAGGTAGCCGTGGATTGCGCCTAACGCTCCCTATGCAACTCGGCACAGCCTGAAAAACTAACTAGCCCTGAAGATAGAAAAATAAGCCTACCTTGCCTCAGAGAAATTCCCCAAAGGAAAAGGCAGCCCCCCACATATAATGACTGTGAGTTAAGATGAAAATACAAACACAGAGATGAAATAGATTTAGCAAAGTGAGGCCCGACTTACTGAATAGACCGAGGATAGGAAAGATAGCTTTGCGGTCAACACAAAAACCTACAAACAACCACGCAGAGGGGCAAAAAGACCCTCCGCACGGACTAACGGTACGGAGGTGCTCCCTCTGCGTCTCAGAGCTTCCAGCAAGCAAGAAAAAGCAATATAGCAAGCTGGACAGAAAAAAAAGCAAACAAAAGTAACACAAGCAGAACTTAGCTTATGCTGGAGACAGGCCACAGGAACGATCCAGGAGGAAGCAAGACCAATACTAGAACATTGACTGGTGGCCAGGATCAAAGCACCAGGTGGAGTTAAATAGAGCAGCACCCAACGACTTAACCTCATCACCTGAGGAAAGAAACTCAGAAGCCGCAGTACCACTCACATCCACCAACGGAAGCCCATAGACAGAATCAGCCGAAGTACCACTATTGACCACAGGAGGGAGCTTGACCACAGGAGGGAGCTCGACCACAGAATTCACAACACTGGCCCCCTCTTTCCAAGCCAAGAGATTCAGAGAAAAGAAGTAGAGATGGCTCCTGTCCTGGGCTCTCTGACTGCCTGGGCAATTTGGCAGGTGGTGAAGAGACAGATGGGTGCCCTTCAGTGCTCTGTGCCTGAGAGGATGTGGCACTAATTGAAATCGATGGGTTAGCTGCCATCCATCTGTCAATGGCTTCAATTTGTTCATCCCGCAGCAACGGGGTACCGTGAGCTCCTAAAAGCTGTGCATGAAGGACTGTTCCCTGCTAAAACTGGGGGATGATGAGTCACCGGTGCCCGCAGCAGGCACGTCCTCTCCCTGATCCACCTCCACGACCACGTGCCTTACTCCCTGCCTTCTTCATCTTGGTAGACTGATAAAGAGAGGCAGAAAAGTACTAAGGGCTTAGTGTGCTTATTCCTGAACAGCTGCTAACAGGTATATGAAACACTAATATTATAAAGTGTGGACTAGACTTTAATATGAGCTAATGTGGCCTACACCACTCTAAAGTGGAGTGTTTGGTGAACTTTATTAACTTTTTGTTTTTTCGCAGAACAGACTACAGAGTGAGCTGCACTCACAGAGAGACCGTGCAGACAGCTGTGAACGGCGCTGCAAGGCCAAAAAAAGCTCCTCTATGTACTCATATATAGTGTTTTTCCACAATCTAGCAGGATACAGATGGAAACCCACTAATAGGATAAATTAGAAAAAATGTGCAGCAGGCTGCACTAATTGAAGAAAGGATAATGGAACAGTATGAGGCAGTGACGCACCCTGAACTGACTACAACCAGCTGTGGCTGTAGACCAGACTACAGAGTGAGCTGCACTCACACAGACACCTTGCAGACAGCCATGAACAGCGCTGCAAGGCAAAAACAAGGTTCTCACACAGCGGTTGCTAAATTAGCCTGGGTAAAGCACAATGAAGAAAATCGCTATCTCAATCCTGTCCCTAACTGAATTCACAGCAGAGTGAACCCAAAATGGTAGCAGCGACTTTTATAGTGCATCATGACATAATTTCAGCAGCCAGTCACAGCCATGCCAGTAGTTACATGCCTAAGATGCAGAACAGGATGTGCCCACACTTCTAATGATTCCTCATTGGCTGAATTAAATGAAACTGGCTCTTTGCATTATGGGAACTTCTGATTCCGGTATCCGATATTGCAAAAGTATCGGAACTCGGTATCAGAATTCCGATACTGCAAATATCGTCTGATACCCGATATTTGCAGTATCGGAATGCTCAACACTAGTTATAAGCCAATACAGATGAATATGTAAGCAGAGAACCACATAAAACCCCACCCATAGCGCCACCTGCAGCCCCGCCCAGAGCATGAGAATCTCATTAACTGAAAACTACAAATAAAGATTAACCTCTTTCTGACATCAGAAGACCCTGGCCAATTTGACCATGGACGGAATAGCACACTCCCTGACAGAAGTTATGTCGCTTATCCATGTTATGTAAATAAAAGCTTATAACCTGACTTTAAATTCATCCATTGGTTGTATAAATTATTCTTTTGAAAGCTGAAATCCTCCAAAATGTGGTTTAGGTTAGGAAAATAAATTGGCATCAATGCAGAGATATTGATCAGTTAATGGACACAGAATGGTCAGATTTTGGCAAGACAAAAGTTTTGTTGCCCACAGAAAGTAATGTGATATTCAAACAAATAATTAACTTAAAATAGAAATATATGTTGCATAACATTGGTGAATGAAGTTGTGGTGCTATTAGAGTCATAATAATATTTTGTGTGACTTCCATGAGCTTGAAAGACTGCATCCATGCGGTTCAACAATGATTTATACAATTTATTAATGAAATTATCAGGAATAGCAAAGAATGCAGAGTTCATCTAGATTCTTTAGTTTTGTCTTCTCAATGATGTTCATGTCTGGTGACTGGGCTGGCCAGTCCTTGAGCACCTTCATCTTTTTTGCCTGGAGGAACTTTGTTGTAGAGATGGATGTAGGAGATGGAGCACCATCCTGCTGCAGAATTTGTCCCCTTTTATGATTTGGAATATAAGAGGTAGTTAATACTTCTTGATATTTTAGGCTATTGATATTGCCTTCCACCTTGCAAATGTTTTGCACACCCCCATACAGAATGTAACCCCAGACCATGATCTTTCCACCACCAAATTTAACTGTTTTCTGGATGTATTTTGGATCCATACGGGCTCCAGTAGGTCTCCTGCAGTATTTGTGGCTGCTGTGGTGTAATTCTACTGAAGATTCATCAGAGAAATCCACCTTCTGACACTTTTCCAGCGTCCATCTGTTTAGCAGGCTGTGAGACTTTGCAAATGTCACACGGTTTTTTATTCGCCTTTTGTTTACTGCTGGCTTCTGGGCACTGACTCGACCATGGAGGTCATTTCGAGACAGAATCCTACAAACTGTTCTAGTTGACACAGGGACTTGAGGTGACCAGGCCTGTTGGAGCTCTGCTGCAGTGGAAGAGGGGTTTACTTTGGATTTTCTAACCAACAAACGTTCCTCCTGAGCAGTTGTCTTGCAGGGTCTGCCGGACCTGGGCTTGTCAAACACATCTCCAGGTCTCTTCAAAATTTTTTTAATTCTTTGTACTTGACGCTGAGACACATTAAAGGTGCCATCCACCTCTGCAGTGGATCTGGTCTTCAGCCTCTTGATAATCCAGGCTTTGGTCTCAGGATGGATTTTTGGCATGTTGTCAGATCTCAAGTTGCAGTTCAAGTGAAGGTCTGGGGTGCTGGGTTCCTTTATATACAAAAACACACTAATTAACCGATCATTTCCTGAGCACAGGTGAGGATGTAAACTAGGATTGGGTGCATTATATGACCAGGCGACAAAACTTTTGTCTTGCCAAAATCTGACCATTCTGTGTCCATTAACTGATCAATATTTCTGCATTGATGACAATTTATTTTCTTAACCTAAACCATATTTTGGAGGCTTTCTGCTTTCAAAAGAATAATTTATACAACCAATGAATGAATTTAACATCAGGTAACGTCTCAGCGATCGGCCATGATCGCGGGGGGATCATGGATAACTGCTGCCGGGTGTCATCTGATTCAGACAGATGGTACCCAGCACTATGCACCAGGAGCAGTCACAGACCGCTCCCAGCACTTTAACCCCTGAAATACTGCGATCAAACACGATAGCAGCATTTCGGAAGCCGACACAAGGGCTCACAGCCTGCCTTTGAGAAAGGACCTTCTATTACAGGTCCAAAACACGTCAGGCATTGGGGGTCTCCGCTTTTGTACTGTTTTTATTGATGAAGATGTCTGAATAAAGAAAATTATTTTTTAAGAAAAGGAATCCTGTGCTGGGAAATTCCTTTGTTTCTGCATATGCTGACAGCCCCTCTGCCTGTACACCAGAGACACCACGGCGTGACGTGGTCCCCCGATCACTGCCGGTAACCCGATGTCGTCATGATGACATCCGGGTTACCAGAGCTAAGAAACTTCCTGGTCATGCGCAGTGCATGATCAGGAAGTCTCTCAGTGTCAGTGCACTGAGTGCAGCTCGGACGGCTTCTATAGCACGCAGATGCTGCTTCATCTGCATGCTATAGAAGCGATCAGCTTGCAAACAATGAGATTGTCCCATAGTGGGACAAAGTGTAAAAGCCAGAATAAAAAAAAATGTTTTTAAATACTTGTAAAAATATTTTTTAAAAATAATAATAATAATAATAATAATAATAATAATAAAGCAATATTTATTCTATCACTAAATAAATATTTAAATGAAAAAAAAAAATCTAAATAACAGTACACATATTTGGTATTGCCGCATCCGTAATGACCAGACCTATAAAACTGTCCCACTAGTTAACCCCTTTCGTGAACATCCTACAAAAAAAACAAGGCAAAAAGCAATACTTTATCATCATACCGCCGAACAAAAAGTGGAGTAACACGCGATCAAAAAGGCGGATATATATATATCCATCAGCGGAAAAATTAAAAAGTTATATCTCTTAGAATAAAGGGATGCAAAAATAATTATTTTTTATATAAAAAGTTTTTACTGCAGACCTCTATGGTTGTTGATGCCAGATTGCTGTGAGCGCCACCCTGTGGTTGGCGCTTATAGCAATGCTGTAATTCTACTACATTGGATCAATCTGAGCATCGCTCCTATGTAGCAGAGGCTATGGAAGCATGACAAAAGTAAAAAAAAAAAAGTTTTAGAAAATATAAAAAAAATAAAATCATATAAAAGTTTAACCCCCTTCTGCCATCCAACGTACTATTCCGTCCATGTGACCTGGGACTTAATCCCTATGGTCCCATCACCATATACATAACCAGCAGCTTGTGTTTTGGCCAAAAGATTTCTTAGTCTGTCACCATGACAAGGTCGACTCCTTTTGCCGAGCCTTACTCTGCTGTAACTTACTAAACATTTGTGAAAATATCCAATACAATTTAGGTATATTTGTATTTATTTTTCTGTGTTTAAAATGACCAATAATATCACATACAAAGGACAAACACCACCGCACCATGACCAGACACCATATTACCAACACATAGTGACCTATAATACCACATACAAGGGACAAATACCGCCACACCATGTCCAGACCACATATTACCACCACAGTGACCAAACAATATCACATACAAGGGCCAAATACCAACGCACCATGTCCAGATCAGATATTACCACCACATAGTGACCTATAATACCACATACAAGGGACAAATACCAACACAACATGACCAGACCACATATTACCACCACATAGTGACTGAATAATAGCACATACAAGGAACAAATACCGCCACACCATGGCTGGACAACATATCACCACACAGAGACTAAATAATAGCACATACAAGGAACAAATACCACGGCACTATGACTGAATCACATATTACCACCACAGTGACTGAATAATAGAACATGCAAGGAGCAAATACTGCCACTGATCCATACATAATTCTATGTGTCCATTATTTCTCATCTACAAGGGAAGCCCGTAATCACCTTTCCTCTATTAATGAGATGGTTGTGTATATAGTCCTCCTTGTATATAAGGTGCTGGCCCCTCCTGTCTCCTCCCTCCTCATTTCTTACTTATTATCAGAATCCCTTTATATATAGTGTATCGTTTCATCATATATAATTTATATTTGTTTTTGTTATAAGTCCTTGTACCGGGGAATACCTGAAAGCTCGGGGGGACAGTATAGAGAATCAGGGAGGACTGTGAGGAGTTTGGGGGCATCACATGATCGGTTATAGGGGGGTGTGGGGCAGTCATGGCTCCTGATTAAGCCAGAGAAACTCATTTGTCATAAGGACATTGCTTCCCACAGGAGGAAACACGAGGATCCATTCCCTGCTCTCCTCCCTACACTGAGCACCAGGGATCTGTGCCCTGACCTGTAATATTATAGATTAATAAGAATTCACAATCAGATAATCATCCAATAAATGTCACACATTATCTGCAGATATAATACAAGGAATTATGGAACCAAGGAAAATGCAGAACATTGCATAGAGGCCGGCTTCACACTCAGCGTATGAAAATACGGTCCGTATATTACAGCCGTAATACGCTGAAAAGTCCCGAAAATAGTGGTTCGTAGCTCCTCCGTAGGCAGGGTGTGTCAGCGTTTTTTGCGCATGGCATCCTCCGTATGTAATCCGTATGGCATCCGTACTGCGTGGTTTTCTCGCAGGCTTGCAAAACCAACATACCGCTATAGAAGTGATCCATGTGTCCCAAAAAGAAAAAAAAAAAATATATATATATATATATATATATATATATATATATATATATATATATATATATATATATATATATATATATATACATACTGTATACACACCACATATGTATATATATTAATATTTTTTTCCAGCGCTATACAGCTTGAAAGCTCCCAGGCTTTCTAGGTAAGTTCCCACGATCTATGAACATTCAGCAGAGGGCGCCTCACCGCAAATGAAGCTAAATATAGATCATTGATCTATATTTAGCCTCATTCCCCGGGGTTTTGCAGCAAGGAGCAGCCTGCATTAGCGGAACTCCTTGCTGCAAAATGTTTTAACCCCTTCAGAAGGATTTACATCGTTGGACGTTACAGATCTGCGGAGGCTAAGTATATTGTTGGTTTATTATGTTTTTTTACTTACAGAACGAGGGTCTTCAGTGACTGGATTGGGCGTAGAATAAAATACTCCAACAACCATTGTTTTTATTTCATTAAAATAATTTTAAATAATGTGTTTGTGTTTTATTTAACCCTTTACTACAATTGGATTAATAATGGATAGGTGTCATAATTGACGCCTCTCCATTATTAATTAGGCTTAATGTCACCTTACAATAGCAAGGTGGCATTAACCCTTCATTACCCCATATCCCACCGCTACACGGGAATGGGAAGAGAGTGGCCAAGTGCCAGAATAGGCGCATCTTACAGATGTGCCTTTTCTGCAGGGCTGCCACTAGAAATTTCGGGGCCCCATACTGGCAAAATTTTCGGGGCCCCCTTGAAACTCTGCCCAGGCTCCACCCCAGCCCCGCCTCCAGGCTCCACCCCATGAACTGTCCATAGTCCCACCGCTCTCTCTTGGAAAATCTCCACTTCTCACCTATCACACATTAACAGTTCCCATCACCAGATCACACATATAGCCAGCAGCTTTTCTTTTGGCCAAAAGATTTTTTAAGCCGCCACCATAACACGGTAGACACTTTTGGCCAGGCCCTACTCTACTGTAACCTACTAAATATTTGTTAAAATATGCAATACAATTTAGGTATATTTTTATTTATTTTTCAATTTTTAAAATGACCTATAATACTACATACAAGGAACAAATACCACAGCACTATGACCAGATGACATATTACCACCACAGTGATCGAATAATATAAAATACAAGGAACAAATACCGCTACACCATGACCAGACTGCATATTACCACAAATGACTGAATACTACAATACTGATCAGTAGAGTTGAGCGACCTTGACCTTTTTAGAGTCGAGCCGGGTTTCGCAAAACCCGACTATCTCAAAAGTCGGGTCGACTGAAATCGGCCGATTATGACGTAAAGTCGGGATCGACCGAAACACGAAACCCAATGCAAGTCAATGGGGCAGCATAGTCGGCAGTGAGTGGGGGCCAGGAAAACACCTAGAGTGCCCATTTTAATGTCAAAACCATCCATTCTTCTTAATGAAGCTTGTCAAGCGTAATTTACCTTATAATAATTGGAAGGCATTTGAAATTGGGGGGGTCATTTGGCTAAAGTTGTGGTGGGTAGGGCTGGTTCAAGTAATTAGTGGGCCCAGGAAATCTGGACCACGTCACGGCAGTGGAGCAGGGAGAGGTAAGTATTTCAACTTTGCAAGTGCTGTGAACCTGAGCAAGCAGGGGGGGCCCACTCGTTGGCATTGGCACTGGCACAGGGCCCCTCAAAGTACAGCGGTGTGTTTGCACAGCGGGGGCGCCTCCCACCGGCAGCAACACTTTTGCGTACCATGAGAGGCCCTGTGCCAGTGACGTCGCCAACTAGTATTCCTCCCCCCACCTGATGAAGGAACCTGCACTTTCATCTGCACCTTCCTGTTTGTCCCCGTGTAAGGTGGTATGGTATGCGGGAAGGGGGACCTGACTTTCAGCAGGGTCACAATCTTGCAGTGTAGCGTGCACGGGAAATGTTGCGTTATGGGTCAATGTACCAGCAGACTCATCTATCACTGGCTGGGCAATGGGCAGGATGAGGAGGAAACACAGATATAGGCCCAAAGAATAAAGTGGGCTAAATGCAGTTCAAAATTGGTAACACAGGACTAATCAGGGGGCATTGCAGTGGAGGACAACTGGAATGAGAGGCTGACACAGAGAGTAGGCCCAAATCAGTAAGTAGTCGAAATGCAGTTCAAAATTGGCAACAGTAGTAAACAGGCGGCACAGCTTTGTTCAGTGGAGGAGAACAGCAAGGAGTGGCAGACACCGATAGTAGGCCCCAACCCAACTAGTAGGCCAAATGCAGTCTAACATTAACAACTACTTAACGAGCGCCTGAAAACGGAATTTCAGGACAGGAAACCAGGAGAACAGCAAGGAGCGGCAGACACCGATAGTAGGCCCCAAACCAACTAGTACGCCAAATGCAGTTGTTCCGTTTAACCACAATTTAATGAGAGCCTGAAGATAGAAGTTCAGGAAAGGCAACCTGGAGAACACCTTGGAGTGGAACACACCATCTCTCTACACCCCATACCCAATTTGTAGGCCTAATGCACCGTAGTTTCCAACAACTACTAAACGAGAGCATGATGATCGAAGCATTGGCGAGGAAACCTGGGGAACATCTTGGAGTGGAACACACCATCTCTCTACAGTGGAACACACCATCTCTCTACACCCCATACCCAATTTGTAGGCCCAATGCAGCGTAGTTTCCAACAACTACTAAACGAGAGCCGGAAGATCGAAGCTCAGGAAAGGCAACCTGGGGAACACCTTGGAGTGTAACAAACCCTCTCTCTACACCACGGAAGGGCTGATTCTTAGGAAGGAAGGCTGTGGGAAAGAAGCAGGGCGCGTCCGAGGGTGATTATATTCTTATTAGGTATATACTCACCCTCGGACGCGCCCTGCTTCTTTATTTGTAATGAATGTTTATTTGCAATGTGGTTTTGACTTACTCTATTTTTTTGGTAAATAATGATTTTATTATTTTCATTGTTTTGCATCTTCTTGGCAATAATATAAAGAAGACGCGACAGGACAACACTCGGTGGATGCCATATCTGTGTTTAAAATTGAAAAAACCTTTCAGTTAACTACTTGCAGGAGAAAGTTATTGTAGCTGGTGGCCATTTTTAGTACTGTACCAGATTTTTGTTGTATGTGTTTGTTTTTAATGTTAAAATGTCTGCATTTGATATCTCTCCAGTATTTTCTTTTTTATAAGCAAAATACTTATTTTTATATTTTCTGATGTTGGTTCCAGGGGTACACGGGCAGCAGTGGTGTGGTCAGTGGAGGCCTAGTGGAAGGAGTGACCACAGACAGGCATCGAAGGCCTAACATAACAAAAATGTCAATACAATGGTATTGTCAGTGGCAGGCATTGAAGGATGTCAGCGCATAGACTAAACATTGGTGGAGCTGTGAGATAATTTTGCAAGTGGTAGAGCACTGTTTGAGCTGGGGTGGGGGGAAACTGTCTTGTGGCCGGCGGTACAGGCCCAGGGCCCCTCATATTACAACAGTGTGTCTGACGTTGGGTGCGCACCACCACCGCCAGAGACACTTTATTGTACTAGGAGGGACCCAGTGGCAGTGCCGTCGACCAAAAGCGGGCTCACCCACCTCTTCAGACAAACTGCACTCTCACGGGTGCTGTCGCCAAGTGTCGATACCACGGCCCCGTGTGGGGAGTTTGGCCATTTAGTGAGGTGTAAACATGTCGTATGATGGACAATCAGGTGCAGAAAATTATGAGATTGGAAAAGGCATTCAGAATAGTCCACAGGCAAGACCTTTTCATAGGAAAGCTAGGTGTCAGGCGGGCAAGGTGGGGCAAAAGATTTCGAAATCCAGTTGTGGTTCATTTTAATGAAGGTTAGATCATCTACATTTTGGGTAGCCAGACGAGTCCTTTTTTCTGTTAGTATTGAACCTGCAGCACTGAATACTCTTTCTGATAGGACACTAGCTGCCGGGCAAGCAAGCTCCTGCAATGCATATTCTGCCAATTCTGGCCAGGTGTCTAATTTTGATGCCCAGTAATCAAATGGGAATGACGGTTGAGGGAGAACATCGATAAGGGATGAAAAATAGTTTGTAACCATACTGGACAAATGTTGTCTCCTGTCACTTTGAATTGATGCTGCAGTACCTGTCCTGTCTGCGGTCATAGCAAAATCACTCCACAACCTGGTCAGAAAACCCCTCTGGCCAACGCCACTTCTGATTTCTGCCCCTCTAACTCCTCTGGTCTGCTGGCCCCTGCAGCTCGTGTGAGAACGATCACGGGCGCTGTGTGCAGGGAATGCCAGAAGCAAACGGTCAACAAGAGTTGATTGTTTGGTTGCTAATATTAGTTCCAAGTTCTCATGTGGCATTATATTTTGCAATTTGCCTTTATAGCGAGGATCAAGGAGGCAGGCCAACCAGTAATCGTCATCATTCATCATTTTAGTTATGCGTGTGTCCCTTTTGAGGATACGTAAGGCATAATCCGCCATGTGGGCCAAAGTTCCAGTTCTCAAATCTGCGGTTGTGCTTGGTTGAGGGGCAGTTTCAGGCAAATCCACGTCACTTGTGTCCCTCAAAAAACCAGAACCCGGCCTTGCCGCGCCACCAATTTCCAGTGGCCCCGGAAAAGCTTCCTCATTAAAAATATAATCATCCCCATCATCCTCCTCGTCCTCCTCCTCCTCTTCGCCCGCTACCTCGTCCTGTACACTGCCCTGGCCAGACAATGGCTGACTGTCATCAAGGCTTTCCTCTTCCTCAGCTGCAGACGCCTGATCCTTTATGTGCGTCAAACTTTGCATCAGCAGACGCATTAGGGGGATGCTCATGCTTATTATGGCGTTGTCTGCACTAACCAGCCGTGTGCATTCCTCAAAACACTGAAGGACTTGACACATGTCTTGAATCTTCGACCACTGCACACCTGACAACTCCATGTCTGCCATCCTACTGCCTGCCCGTGTATGTGTATCCTCCCACAAAAACATAACAGCCCGCCTCTGTTCACACAGTCTCTGAAGCATGTGCAGTGTTGAGTTCCACCTTGTTGCAACGTCTATGATTAGGCGATGCTGGGGAAGGTTCAAAGAACGCTGATAGGTCTGCATACGGCTGGAGTGTACGGGCGAACGGCGGATATGTGAGCAAAGTCCACGCACTTTGAGGAGCAGGTCGGATAACCCCGGATAACTTTTCAGGAAGCACTGCACCACCAGGTTTAAGGTGTGAGCCAGGCAAGGAATGTGTTTCAGTTGGGAAAGGGAGATAGCAGCCATGAAATTCCTTCCGTTATCACTCACTACCTTGCCTGCCTCAAGATCTACAGTGCCCAGCCACGACTGCGTTTCTTTCTGCAAGAACTCGGACAGAACTTCCGCGGTGTGTCTGTTGTCGCCCAAACACTTCATAGCCAATACAGCCTGCTGACGTTTGCCAGTAGCTGCCCCATAATGGGAGACCTGGTGTGCAACAGTGGCAGCTGCGGATGGAGTGGTTGTGCGACTGCGGTCTGTGGACGAGCTCTCGCTTCTGCAGGAGGACGAAGAGGAGGAGGAGGGGGTGCGAACGGCTACAGCCAATTGTTTCCTAGACCGTGGGCTAGGCAGAACTGTCCCAAACTTGCTGTCCCCTGTGGACCCTGCATCCACCACATTTACCCAGTGTGCCGTGATGGACACGTAACGTCCCTGGCCATGCCTACTGGTCCATACATCTGTTGTCAGGTGCACCTTTGTGCTCACAGATTGCCTGAGTGCATGGACGATGCGCTCTTTAACATGCTGGTGGAGGGCTGGGATGGCTTTTCTGGAAAAAAAAGTGTCGACTGGGTAGCTCGTAGCGTGGTACAGCGTAGTCCATCAGGGCTTTGAAAGCTTCGCTTTCAACTAACCGGTAGGGCATCATCTCTAACGAGATTAGTCTAGCTATGTGTGCGTTCAAACCCTGTGTACGCGGATGCGAGGCTAAGTACTTCCTTTTTCTAACCATAGTCTCATGTAGGGTGAGCTGGACTGGAGAGCTGGAGATCGTGGAACTAGCGGGGGTGCCGGTGGACATGGCAGACTGAGAGACGGTGGGAGATGGTATTGTTGCCACCGGTGCCCTAGATGCAGTGTTTCCTACTACGAAACTGGTGATTCCCTGACCCTGACGGCTTTGGCCTGGCAAAGAAACCTGCACAGATACTGCAGGTGGTGCGGAAAATGGTGGCCCTACACTGCCGGAAGGGATGTTGCGTTGCTGACTAGCTTCATTGGCCGAGGGTGCTACAACCTTAAGGGACGTTTGGTAGTTAGTCCAGGCTTGCAAATGCATGGTGGTTAAATGTCTATGCATGCAACTTGTATTGAGACTTTTCAGATTCTGTCCTCTGCTTAAGGTAGTTGAACATTTTTGACAGATGACTTTGCGCTGATCAATTGGATGTTGTTTAAAAAAATGCCAGACTCCACTCTTTCTAGCATCGGATACCTTTTCAGGCATTGCAGACTGAGCTTTAACCGGATGGCCACGCTGTCCTCCAACAGGTTTTAGCTTTGCCACGCGTTTTGGGCAAGATACGGGCCCGGCAGATGGAACCTGTTGCGATGTTGATGCCTGCTGCGGCCCCTCCTCCTCCGCTTCAGAACTGCTGCCGCCTGCACCCTGTTCCCCCAATGGCTGCCAATCGGGGTCAAGAACTGGGTCATCTATTACCTCTTCTTGTAGCTCGTGTGCAACTTCGTCTGTGTCACCGTGTCGGTCGGTGGTATAGCGTTCGTGATGGGGCAACATAGTCTCATCAGGGTCTGATTCTTGATCAGCACCCTGCGAGGGCAATGTTGTGGTCTGAGTCAAAGGACCAGCATAGTAGTCTGGCTGTGGCTGTGCATCAGTGCACTCCATGTCAGATTCAACTTGTAATGGGCATGGACTGTTAACTGCTTCACTTTCTAAGCCAGGGACGGTATGTGTAAAGAGCTCCATGGAGTAACCCGTTGTGTCGCCTGCTGCATTCTTCTCTGTTGTTGTTTTTGCTGAAGAGGACAAGGAAGCGACTTGTGCCTGACCGTGAACATCCACTAACGACGCGCTGCTTTGACATTTACCAGTTTCACGAGAGGAGGCAAAAGAGCTAGAGGCTGAGTCAGCAAGATAAGCCAAAACTTGCTCTTGCTGCTCCGGCTTTAAAAGCGGTTTTCCTACTCCCAGAAAAGGGAGCGTTCGAGGCCTTGTGTAGCCAGACGACGAACCTGGCTCCACAGCTCCAGACTTAGGTGCAATATTTTTTTTCCCACGACCAGCTGATGCTCCACCGCTACCACTACCCTCATTACCAGCTGACAATGAACGCCCCCGGCCACGACCTCTTCCACCATACTTCCTCAGTGTTTTAAAAACGTAAACAAACTAACGGTATTTGTTGCTGTCACACAAATTACACGGTGAGCTATAACTTCAGTATCATTTAGCTACCCCTTTACAGGTGAGTGAGACCACAACGAAAATCAGGCACAATGTTACACACTCTGTTGTTGGTGGCAACAAATGAGAGAGATGCCACACACGCAGGACTGTCACTGAAGCACAAATGTAAATATTAATCTCCCACTGATTTGATTTTTTTTTTTTTTTCAGGGAGACTTTAGGAAAAAAAAAAAAATAGAATAAAATGATTTTTTCAGGAAGAATTTAGAAACCAAAGAAAATAAAATGATTTTTTCAGGGAGAATTTAGAAAACAAATAAAACAAAAAAAGGCTTTCTATGGCCCACTGAGTGAGAGATGACGCACACAGGAGTCAGGAGTGGCACACAAGCCCAGAGGCCAATATTTATCTCCCACTTTTTTTTTTTTGTTCCAGGGAAAATTTATAAACCCAATAAAAAAAATTATAAATAGGCTTTCTATGGCCCACTATTTGTGAGAGAGATGGCACGCTCAGAACTGGCACACAAGCCCAGAGGCCAATATTAATCTCCCACTTTTTTTTTTTTTCCAGGGAAAATTTATAAACCCAATAAAAAAAAATAAAAATAAATAGGCTTTCTATGGCCCACTATCTGAGAGAGAGAGATGGCATGCTTAGGACTGGCACACAAGCCCGAAGGCCAATATTAATCTCCCACTGATTGATTTATTGATTTTTTCAGGTAGAATTTAGAACCCAAATAAAGCAAAAAAAAATAAAAAATGGCCTTTCTATGGCCCACTGAGTGAGTGATGATGCACACAGGAGTCAGGAGTGGCACACAAGCCCTGAGGCCAATATTTTTCTCCCACTGATTGATGTAGTGATTTTTTCAGGTAGATTTTAGAACCAAAATCAAGCAAAAAAATAAATAGGCTTTCTATGGCCCACTGAGTGAGTGATGATGCACACAGGAGTCAAGAGTGGCACACAAGCCCTGAGGCCAATATTTTTCTCCCACTGATTGATGTAGTGATTTTTTCAGGTAGATTTTAGAACCAAAATCAAGCAAAAAAATAAATAGGCTTTCTATGGCCCACTGAGTGAGTGATGATGCACACAGGAGTCAAGAGTGGCACACAAGCCCTGAGGCCAATATTTTTCTCCCACTGATTGATGTAGTGATTTTTTCAGGTAGATTTTATAACCCAAATCAAGCAAAAAAATAAATAGGCTTTCTATGGCCCACTGAGTGAGAGATGACACAGACAGGGATGGCACTCTAGCAGAAATGTCAATCTTAATCTCCCACAAAAAAAAAACAAAAAACAGGGAGTGTCCTTCAATTACTATCTCCCTGCAGTAATCTCAGCCAGGTATGGCAGGCAGCAATAAGGAGTGGACTGATGCACAAATTAAATAAAAAGTGTGTACAAACCAAAAAGATAGCTGTGCAGAAAGGAAGGAACAAGAGGATTTGTGCTTTGAAAAAAGCAGTTGGTTTGCACAGCGGCGTACACACAGCAATGCAGCTATCAGGGAGCCTTCTAGGGCAGCCCAATGAGCTACAGCGCTGAGGGGGAAAAAAAAAATGTAGCTTCCACTGTCCCTGCACACCGAAGGTGGTGTTGGGCAGTGGAAATCGCTACAGCACAAGCGGTTTGGTGGTTAATGGACCCTGCCTAACGCTATCCCTGCTTCTGACGATGCGGCAGCAACCTCTCCCTAAGCTCAGATCAGCAGCAGTAACATGGCGGTCGGCGGGAACGCCCCTTTATAGCCCCTGTGACGCCGCGGACAGCAAGCCAATCACTGCAATGCCCTTCTCTAAGATGGTGGGGACCAGGACCTATGTCATCACGCTGCCCACACTCTGCGTTTACCTTCATTGGCTGAGAAATGGCGCTTTTCGCGTCATTGAAACGCGACTTTGGCGCGAAAGTCGCGTACCGCATGGCCGACCCCGCACAGGGGTCGGATCGGGTTTCATGAAACCCGACTTTGCCAAAAGTCGGCGACTTTTGAAAACGAACGACCCGTTTCGCTCAACCCTACTGATCAGTAATAAAAAAAAAAACCACAATACTATCACCAGCAGTGCCATTATGCACAGGAGATCTGTAATTAGTAAGCAGTGTCTGTGTACAGGTAATTGTTGTGAGTTCTGTTTTTGGGCTCCCTCTGGTGCAGGGCCGTATTTGCCACTAGGCACTCGAGGGCACGTGCCTAGGGCGGCGACATTGCGGGGGGGCGGCACCCGGGCAAGGATTTTTTTATTTTTTTTTTTAAGTCACAAACGCGACCGACGCAAAACCCCGCCCCCCCGCCTACCTCCCCGCGCCCCTCCCCGCCTCCGCATCCCACCCACCCTCCATGAAGAGAGACGATACTCACCTCCTGCTCCAGCCTCCAGCGATGCCTGTTCTCACCGTCTGTAGCGCGTCCTGAGTGAGCGGTCACATGATACCGGTCATTAAGGTCATGAATATGCGCATATTCATGACCTTATTGAGCAGTATCACATGACCGCTCACTCAGTCAGGAAGAAGGCGCTGCAGCGGGACAGAGCGCCAGAGGGATGTCGGCGGCTGCGGCGCGCGCAGTGTGTGGGACAGGCAGCTGAGCCGAGTGACAGGAGGTGAGTATGAGGACGGACGGGGGCGATGTTCTGCAGGGAGGGGGGGGCGATGAAGCTCTGCAGGGAGGGAGGGAGGGGGGGGCGATGATGAAGCTCTGCAGGGGGGGCGATGATGAAGCTCTGCAGGGAGGGGGGGCGATGAAGCTCTGCAGGGAGGGAGGGGGGGGCGATGAAGCTCTGCAGGGAGGGGGGGGGGGGCGATGATGAAGCTCTGCAGGGAGGGAGGGGGGCGATGATGAAGCTCTGCAGGGAGGGAGGGAGGGGGGGCGATGATGAAGCTCTGCAGGGAGGGAGGGGGGGCGATGATGAAGCTCTGCAGGGAGGGAGGGGGGGCGATGATGAAGCTCTGCAGGGAGGGAGGGGGGGCGATGATGAAGCTCTGCAGGGAGGGGGGGGCGATGATGAAGCTCTGCAGGGAGGGAGGGGGGGCGATGATGAAGCTGCAGGGAGGGAGGGGGGGCGATGATGAAGCTCTGCAGGGAGGGAGGGGGGGCGATGAAGCTCTGCAGGGAGGGAGGGGGGGCGATGAAGCTCTGCAGGGAGGGAGGGGGGGCGATGAAGCTCTGCAGGGAGGGAGGGAGGGGGGGCGATGAAGCTCTGCAGGGAGGGAGGGAGGGGGGGGCGATGTTCTGCAGCTGTCACAGTCCTGTAGAGTTATCGGACATGTTTGTCTTCTCTGTTGGGCGCAGATGGAGCAGATAACGGCAGACGACCCCCATCCTCCGCGGAGTCCCGTCCACACTGGGAGATCCCGCGTCCGCAGTCGCTTGTGCCGGTGTCACCCGCGCGGATCAGCGCCGTCCTCCCGCGGAAATATCCGGTGATCAGACAGCGAAGCTTCTACTCTGATATTCTGACCTATAGCGCCGCTCCTCTGGTGAAAGTGAGTGCAGGCATCACATGACCGGCAGCCGCGTGCTATACTGCACGTGTCCACGGCTACAGAGCGCTCTGTCCCCGCCGTTCTCCGGTGTCTCCTTGTGCTGCAGCTTCAGCCGCCATTTCCATTATATTGCAGGATGTCAGCGCCGGACCGAGCGTTCAACCGAATCTCCTGAGACAAGTGGACGAGGAGCGCAACACCCCGAAAGGTGAGCGGAGGATACTTGTAACAACCACAGGAAGGTAGACCCCGGCAACCAGATCCAACAGTCACAATAGGAGATGTCACAGCTCACCTCCTCCTCCTCCTTAAAGGGAACCTGTCACCGCCAAAATCGCGGGTGAGGTAGGCACATCGGCATCAGGGGCTTATCTACAGCATTCTGGAATGCTGTAGATAAGCCCCTGATGTATCCTAAAACATGAGAAAAAGACGTTATATTATAGTCACGCAGGGGCGGTCCCGCTGTTGTTCCGGGTCTGGCGCCTCCCATCTTCATCAGATGACGTCCTCTTCTGGTCTTCACGCCGCAGCTCCGGCGCAGGCGTACTTTGCCTGCCCTGTTGAGGGCAGAGTAAAGTACTGCATTGCGCAGGTGCCGGGAAAGGTCAGAGAGGCCCGGCGCCTGCACAATGCTGTACTTTGCTCTGCCCTCAACAGGGCAGGCAAAGTACGCCTGCGCCGGAGCTGCGGTGTGAAGACCAGAAGAGGACGTCATCTGATGAAGATGGGAGGCGCCGGACCCGGACCAACAGCGGGAACGCCCCTGGGTGAGTATAATATAACGTCTTTTTCTCATCTTTTAGGTTACATCGGGGGCTTATCTACAGCATTCCAGAATGCTGTAGATACGCCCCTGATGCCGGTGGGCTTACCTCACCCGCGATTTTGGGGGTGACAGGTTCCCTTTAATACCCTCCCATAGAAGTGAATGGTCCCCACAATACAGTCTGATGTTACTTACATATTACAGTGTCACCCGGGCTCAGTACATGGGGTGTCTCGCCCGTCACTCGGGCTCAGTACATGTGGTGTCTCGCCCGTCACTCGGGTTCAGTACAGTCATGGTCAAAAGTATTGACACCCCTGCAATTCTGTCAGATAATACTCAGTTTCTTCCTGAAAATGATTGCAAACACAAATTCTTTGGTATTATTATCTTCATTTAATTTGTCTTAAATGAAGAAACACAAAAGAGAATGAAGCAAAAAGCAAAACATTGATCATTTCACACAAAACTCCAAAATTGGGCCAGACAAAAGTATTGGCACCCTCAGCCTAATACTTGGTTGCACAACCTTTAGCCAAAATAACTGCGACCAACCGCTTCCGGTAACCATCAATGAGTTGCTTCCAATGCTCTGCTGGAATTTTAGACCATTCTTCTTTGGCAAACTGCTCCAGGTCCCTGATATTTGAAGGGTGCCTTCTCCAAACTGCCAATTTTAGATCTCTCCGCAGGTGTCCTATGGGATTCAGGTCTGGACTCATTGCTGGCCACCTTAGAAGTCTCCAGTGCTTCCTCTCAAACCATTTTCTAGTGCTTTTTGAAGTGTGTTTTGGGTCATTGTCCTGCTGAAAGACCCATGACCTTTGAGGGAGACCCAGCTTTCTCACACTGGGCCCTACATTCTGCTGCAAAATTTGTTGGTAGTCTTCAGACTTCATAATGCCATGCACACGGTCAAGCAGTCCAGTGCCAGAGGCAGCAAAGCACCCCCAAAACATCAGGGAACTTCCGCCATGTTTGACTGTAGGGACCGTGTTCTTCTCTTTGAATGCCTCTTTTTTTTCTCCTGTAAACTCTATGTTGATGCCTTTGCCCAAAAAGCTCTACTTTTGTCTCATCTGACCAGAGAACATTCTTCCAAAACGTTTTAGGCTTTTTTAGGTAAGTTTTGGCAAACTCCAGCCTGGCTTTTTTATGTCTCGGGGTAAGAAGTGGGGTCTTCCTGGGTCTCCTACCATACAGTCCCTTTTCATTCAGACGCCGACGGATAGTACGGGTTGACACTGTTGTACCCTCGGACTGCAGGGCAGCTAGAACTTGTTTGGATGTTAGTCGAGGTTCTTTATCCAACATCCGCACAATCTTGCGTTGAAATCTCTTGTCAATTTTTCTTTTCCATCCACATCTAGGGAGGTTAGCCACAGTGCCATGGGCTTTAAACTTCTTGATGACACTGCGCATGGTAGACACAGGAACATTCAGGTCTTTGGAGATGGACTTGTAGCCTTGAGATTGCTCATGCTTCCTCACAATTTGGTTTCTCAAGTCCTCAGACAGTTCTTTGGTCTTCTTTCTTATCTCCATTCTCAATGTGGTACACACAAGGGCACAGGACAGACGTGGCCATTATACAGTATGGAGCACTGTGTGGCCATTATACAGTATGAAACATCATGTAGGGCCATTATACAGTATGTGGAGCACTGCATAGCCATTGTACAGTATGAAGCACTGCGTGGCCATATTTTTTTTTTTGTTTTAATGTATATGAAACAGTGTGATCAGCAGTGCTAAATGGGTGTGGTTGGGACTTGGATATGGGTGTGATTAGTTGTGAAATGGGTGTGATCAGAGGCGTGGCCTAAAATTTGCCGCGGCGCACTACGTGCGCCGCAACCTTTAGACCTTTTTCCCTTCAAAAGTTGGGAGGTATGGCACCGCATTTCCCAGATCACATCAAGTACGGCAAATCCCATAAGGAATGAATGAAACCAAACGCAGTGTTGCCGTAAGTGATCCGTTACGTGGCAGATGCAGAAAAACTGCCTGATCTGCTGCAAACGGCAACTTTCACATCAGTGATTCTTCCCAAAGTCACTGCCGATAGTGTCATACTCACCAGAGGGGGAGGCAGCGCTAAAAGTGTCTAGGGCAGCAGAAACTCTAAATACGGCCCTGCTCTGGTGGTTACTGATGGTACTGGGTGATTTGTGTTCTGCTGTCTCTGGTGTCCACCTGTTCTATTAGGATTTGGGAGTTTCCTATTTAACCGGGCTTTCTTGTCATTTCCCCGCCGGCTATCAAGGTTATCAGAGTGTTTTCTTACCTCAGCTTCTGGCTACAGTAATCTTCAGGACAAGCTAAGTTTTTGATTTTCTTGTTCCACGTTTTGCTTTATTTTTGTCTTGTCCAGCTTGCATATAATTGTTTCTTTGCTGTTGGTTGCTCTAGTGCGCTGTAATTGCTCCTCATGTTCCATGAGTTGGAACATGAGTTCAAGTAATGTAACGTTGTACCCGCTCAGGTGCGTAGGAGGAAACAGGAGCCACATTCTCTTCTGCGTTCAAGAGGGTTTATTGCTCCATAAACCACATTGTAACAGGAACAACAGGTAAACAGTCTTACTTCAGATAGATGTTTCCTCAATGTCCATAATAGAGCTCCGCTCTCTCTCACGTCTGTGGGCACACAGACCGTGCTATGTCCAGCACGTAGGCTCTCCAGCCTAAAGATGGTCTCTGTGTGTTGTTCAGGACGTCTGTCCCCACTTGGAACCGTCCAACACACAGGCCACTATGCAGTGTCCAGCCAGGACTCATGGAAGTGTGTCCACCCTGGCAGACTTCCAAACACTCTCACCACATGGGCTACACACACCTCTTTACATAAGTGTAACCACACCCAGATACCTGTCACATGGCCAGTCAGGTGAGTGTGACATCATCACAGGTCCTTCAACACAAAACCATCTTAGGTATTCAAACACGCCTCTTAGGGTGGGTTTGTAGGTGACTGAACCCACCCATCTCTCCAGTCACGTGGAAGCCTTCCCAATGTAAACAAATCTCTCAGCAGTAGATCTGCTTGAGCAAAACATACCCAGGCTTCCATCACAGGGCCACCCACCTCTGCGATACATACCGTCCATTAATCACATGACCTTTAGCCACGCTACATACCTCCCCCCTCTGCCTAAAGCCGTGGGGCTTGGCACTTGTCCTAAACCGACTAGAGACCCCTCTCAGTTGTCCCTGACAGTCAAACCGTCTGTCTAAGTCAGGGCCTGTTATTGAACCCTTTCGTCGGCATTCGTCATCCCTTTCCATCACATCCTTTGACAACGATGACCCCTTGTCATCTCGTCTGCTATTGGATCTCCCGCTTAGGTCACTGAGCCCTGAACTAACTGAGGAGTTACTACTTCTAGCTTGAGGACTTCCAGTCTTTAGAGAACCTCTTTGCCTCTCTAGACCACAAGTTGAAGGTGGTGGCAACCTGTTTGCCAATTCTTGCAGCTCTATATTGATCTGCTCCCTCTCACATCTTAGCTGCTCTATCTGTTTCAGGTATGCCACACGATACCCCAGGAGCATTTGGATATTCCCAAGGCTCTCCATGGATCCGACGATAAGGAATGGGACCATCCCATCTTCACCCACGACCTGGGCTTCATCATCAGCCGGAATGCTCACTCTCATAACACCGGACCTATTCACCATCTCTTGCATCACCTTGCCAAATCTTCCGATGACTTTCCCCACCAGACTTCTGGGCACTTGCACAACATCTTCTACAATACCCAACCGACTTTGAGCTTCTCTCGCTAGCTCCAGACGTCGAGCGGCTTCCTCATTATTCAACATGATCATTTGTTTTGTGCGGAGGCATTGTAGATGCATCTCTCTCAGGACAGCCACCCGCTTCACTGTGACTTCCTTAGTGGACAGTATGACCAGTTGATGGGTCTCAGGTGCCCAGTGCACCCTACACGCGTCGACTGCCTTTTTAAACACTTCATGCACCTCCTCACTGGCACACGCTTCTTGCATGACTTTGGGTACATCTATTACGCACTTGAAAATCGAAGTCTCACCTTCTTGGTTATATTGTTGGACCTCCTCGTCCTTAGCATCAGCGCAGTTTTCCAAGACCTCGATGTCCTTTGTTCGGCCATCTGCATGGCACTTCCCTTGCTGGCTTTCTTCCTCCATGGAGGCCCCTTCTTTGGTCAGCCTCTCCAGCTCATGCTCCTTCATAGCGATCAGATCGGGAGAGCACAACAGTTTGATTTCCCGGTCATCCGTGGATTTCTGAGGCCGTTGATTAGTCTCCTTTGTCTTGAGCTCTTGGAGAGCTTTATCTAGCTCCTCTACCAAGCAGCGACGCTCATCTTCTCTCTGGAGAAGTTCCTGCTGATTCTTCTCTTGGGCCTCTCTGAAAACCTCCATATCTTTCAACATGGCTTTGTTCATGTTTTGACACGCTGATAGGTGACCTCTGAGCTCAGAGACTTCCTTCTCTAGGTCACCCACTCTGTGTTCAATTGCTTGCCTCAGGACCCTTTCTCGTTCGACTGCTTCTTTAAGCAGCTCTATGTTATGGTCCTGCTCTCTTTTGGCTTTCACATGTTGCACCAGCAGTTCTTTAATTAAACTTTCAGATGGGGTTTCTTGCTCACCCACACTCTGCCTCCTCAGGGTTCCACCTGTCTCTGCATCCACATCTATGGTCTCTGCAGAGCTCTCTATCTGTTTACTCTTAGGTACCCCTTGACTCTTGGTAACTTCAGAGTTCTCCATCTCTTCTGCATCAGGTATTCTGGAGCCTTCATCACACTGAGCCACTTCACCCTTTCTGGGCATTGCAGATGTGGATCTACTACAGGTCTGTTCTAACCCCAGACCATCACTAACTACCTCAGTGCTAGGGTTTGTCAGAGATAAAGTAACCTCCTCATCATCCCTCTTCTCAGAGGGTGTAACCTGTCCCGCCTTTCTGCGGCCCCCGCGACGAGATGAAGATTTGTGAGTTTTACTCGGCTCCTCCTTACTGCACTCTTTTCCCCTTGCGCTTGA
Source organism: Ranitomeya imitator (assembly GCF_032444005.1). Classification (NCBI taxonomy): domain Eukaryota; kingdom Metazoa; phylum Chordata; class Amphibia; order Anura; family Dendrobatidae; genus Ranitomeya; species Ranitomeya imitator. Next base: position 318,530,452 of record NC_091283.1, read on the forward strand.
GTCACAGTCTGAATAGGAGTCACCCCCTTTCACTCTGTCATCCTGGAACAGCAATTCCCCACTTAAACAAGTGTCAGACCCACATTTTCTTCTGATCACCCGTAACTCTGGACTATTGACATTAGGTGGTGCTACTTCCTCTTTACACATCCCATTAACAGGAATCCCCACAGCCTGCTGCTGTAGTGGGGCTTCAATATGAGCACTCCGTCTCTCCTCTGAACAACCCCACACTGCGTCAACTTCCCATATGTCTTCAAAGATCACAAAGTCCCGGCCCCTCTCAAATAGGTAGAACAAGTCTGGTGTTATACCGCCACCTTGGCACTTTACATTTTTGGACATATCAATGATCACTCTGTCCACAGTATAGTCAACAGTGACCCCATGAATGCAGCGAACATTGACCTTTTTCTCAGTTAGACAGAAGACGAGAGGAGTTCCTGTCAGAGTCACCTGACTCTTTGAGTTCAGCAGTCCAGATACTCCTTCATGGTGTAACATAACAGTACACACCTGCGCCCTGTCATCAAACGGGAAGTCTATGCCGCACTCGGAATACATAAAACACAAACATTGCTGTTCCCCTTTTGAAAGATCCACCCCTTTTAGGGCCACCACCCCCTTGTGGGCTATTTTCTCTTTTAGGGCCACCACCCCCTTTAGGGACTCCACCCCCTTTTGGGTTACCGCCCCCTTGTGGACCATTTTCTCCTTTAGGGCCACCACCCCTTTTAGGGACTCCAACCCCTTTTGAGACGCAGCCCCTTTTTGGCCAACCATAGTTATTTGGGGTCACCGCTCCGTTTTTGGGACACCACCCACTTTTTAGGGACACCACCCCACTCTGGGATACACCCTGTGGACTTCCCACAGTACTCTCAGGCCCCAGTTTGCACAGCACACCAATGTGACTCTGGCCCTTTAAGAGTCTGCACACTCTAAACCAGCAATGTCTTTTTTTTTTTTTTTTAATTCTCCAGCTCCTGCTGGTAATCACAAGCTGCTGCTGCTGAACCTCTTGCTGCAACTGCAGCCGCACTCCACAATGCTCTGCCGCAGACTTCGTGGACCCGCCGATCCACAGCAAGCCGCTTGTCACCTTCGTGGACCCGCCGATCCACAGCAAGCCGCTTGTCACCAGTCCACAGCAAGCACTTGCACACGTGCTTATAGAAAAAACACACAGTCTCTCACTGACCCTGGTCAGATTAACACAGACTACGGTCTGTTACACACCCGGCTTTAACATAGCCCAAACACAATTTTCACTGACTCCGGTCAGTATCACACGGTTTTCAGACCGTTACCCGTTGGCAACTTCACGGGCTCCTGGACACCCCTCAGCCTCAGAGATGCCCAGACGCACTGTCTCTGTTTTCTTCCAGTCTGACCCCGGTCAGTACACACGGACACCTGTCCGTTACCTGTTGGTGCCGGCCACACAGTTTCCCGGATCCCTCTTCTCCTCAGAGGTATCCCAAAACAACAGTTCTCACTGATCCCGATCAGCACTACTCACGGTTTTCAAGACCGTCCACTCCTCTGGCTCAGACCAGCCAGCGCTGCAACACGTGCTCCTTGGATCGTTGCCCACAGTCTAAAACACCAATTGTAACGTTGTACCCGCTCAGGTGCGTAGGAGGAAACAGGAGCCACATTCTCTTCTGCGTTCAAGAGGGTTTATTGCTCCATAAACCACATTGTAACAGGAACAACAGGTAAACAGTCTTACTTCAGATAGATGTTTCCTCAATGTCCATAATAGAGCTCCGCTCTCTCTCATGTCTGTGGGCACACAGACCGTGCTATGTCCAGCACGTAGGCTCTCCAGCCTAAAGATGGTCTCTGTGTGTTGTTCAGGACGTCTGTCCCCACTTGGAACCGTCCAACACACAGGCCACTATGCAGTGTCCAGCCAGGACTCATGGAAGTGTGTCCACCCTGGCAGACTTCCAAACACTCTCACCACATGGGCTACACACACCTCTTTACATAAGTGTAACCACACCCAGATACCTGTCACATGGCCAGTCAGGTGAGTGTGACATCACCACAGGTCCTTCAACACAAAACCATCTTAGGTATTCAAACACGCCTCTTAGGGTGGGTTTGTAGGTGACTGAACCCACCCATCTCTCCAGTCACCTGGAAGCCTTCCCAATGTAAACAAATCTCTCAGCAGTAGATCTGCTTGAGCAAAACATACCCAGGCTTCCATCACAGGGCCACCCACCTCTGCGATACATACCGTCCATTAATCACATGACCTTTAGCCACGCTACAGTAATTACAGGATGGTTTTTTGAAGGGTTTTTTGCTGACCGCGCAGTTTACTTTTGTATCCTCTGCTATCTAGTTTTAGCGGGCCTCATTTTGCTGAATCTGTTTTCATACTGTGTATGTGCCTTCCTCTCATTTCACCGTCATTATATGTGGGGGGCTGCCATTTCTGTGGGGTATTTCTCTGGAGGCAAGAGAGGTCTGTGTTTCTTCTAATAGGGGAAGTTAGATCTTCGGCTGGTGCGAGACGTCTAGGATCAACGTAGGCACGTTCCCCGGCTATTGTTATTTGTGTGTTCAGGTTTAGGGTCGCGGTCAGCTCAGGTTCCATCTCCCTAGAGCTCGTTGGTGCTTGTCCTTTTGTGATTCCCTGCCATTGGAATCATGACAGGTAATACAGTGATCACCGGTGACTTTACACACAGGAGCTCTGTATATAATGTATAGGTAATACAGTGATCACTGGTGACATTGTACACAGGACCTCTGTATATAGTATACAGTGTATAGTGTCAGTGTATAGGTAACACTGACTCACCAGTGACGTCTCTAGGTGAAGTCCTTCATCTTTCATCCAGCACAGACCGCCATCACTTCATCCAGCCAGGACTCGTCTCTGCAGGAAATAAAACAGTTATCTCAAGTTCCACTTGTAGAACACATTACTTAATTTTCCCAACTTCTACATTACACCACATGAAGAAGGCAACATAGTATCACTCTACACAGTAACAGGACCGCCCCCCATTTAAAACAGTATACTCAAAAAATAAAATAAATACATCACTGCAATAATAATATCCCTTAATTAGCCCCTATGGTAATATTCGCCATCCTAGCCCCCGTGTGTCTCATTCCAGGCTCCAGCCATATGTTCTCCCATCCTGCCCTTATGAGTATCCATTCTGCCCCATATGATCTCCCCATCCTGCCCCATCTGTCTCCATCGTATCCATCCTGCCCCATCTGTCTCCAATCTTGCCCCATCTGTCTCCATTCTGCCCCATCTGTTTCCAATCCTGCCCCGTCTGTGTCCAGCACTCTGCCCCATCTGTGTCCAGCACTCTGCCCCATCTGTGTCCAGCACTCTGCCCCACCTGTGTCCAATCCTGCCCCATCTATGTCCAGCACTCTGCCCCATCTGTGTCCAATCCTGCCCCATCTCTGTCCAGCACTCTGCCCCGTCTCTGTCCAGCACTCTGCCCCATCTCTGTTTTGCACTCTGCTCCATCTCTGTCCAGCACTCTGCCCCATCTCTGTCCAGCACTCTGCCCCATCTCTGTCCAGCACTCTGCCCCATCTCTGTCCAGCACTCTGCCCCCCATGTGTCCAGCTTTCTGCCCCCCCCTGTGTCCAGCTTTCTGCCCCCCCTGTGTCCAGCTTTCTGCCCCCCCTGTGTCCAGCTTTACTGCCCCCTCTGTGTCCAGCTTTCTGCCCCCCCTGTGTCCAGCTTTACTGCCCCCTCTGTGTCCAGCTTTCTGCCCCCCCTGTGTCCAGCTTTACTGCCCCCTCTGTGTCCAGCTTTCTGCCCCCCTGTGTCCAGCTTTACTGCCCCCTCTGTGTCCAGCTTTCTGCCCCCCCGTGTCCAGATTTACTGCCCCCTCTGTGTCCAGCTTTCTGCCCCCCCTGTGTCCAGCTTTACTGCCCCCTCTGTGTCCAGCTTTACTGCCCCCTCTGTGTCCAGCTTTCTGCCCCCCCCTGTGTCCAGCTTTACTGCCCCCTCCGTGTCCAGCTTTCTGCCCCCCCCCTGTGTCCAGCTTTACTGTCCCCTCTGTGTCCAGCTGTCTGCCCCCCCCCCCCCCCCGTGTCCAGCTTTACTGCCCCCTCTGTGTCCAGCTTTACTGCCCTGGGCCCCAAACCCCCCCCCCCCCCCCCCCGGATTGCCGCTCTCAATAAAAAAAAAAAAGTTCTGCTTACCTGCCGCGCTCCTGCTCTCTCCACGCAGCTGCACCGTGCGGGCCCCCTCTGCTCACTGGGCCCCATAGGCCAGTCACGGCTGTAATGCCCTGATGGCGGCCCTGATTGGAACTGTAAATGTGTGATTGTCGAGGACATGGTGCAGAAGTGGAGTTTTTCCAAGAGAGACTGGTGGGACTGTGGAAGGTTCGAGGGGTGGAGGCGGGGTTGGGCTGGAGCCTGGGCGGAGTCTCAAGGGGCCCCGAAAATTTTGCCAGTATGGGGCCCCGAAATTCCTAGTGGCAGCCCTGCCCATGGACAGAATAGTATGTTGAGGCAGATCGGCTGAGCAAATGGGGGGATGCAGCCTATTGGGGCCGGGTGTCGGCCGATTCTCACAGCTGACACCCGGCACTAAGTGCTAGGAGTGGTTACGGACAGCTCCCGGCACTTTAACCCCTGTAACACTGCGATCAAATATGATCGCAGCATTCCAGAGGCGGCACAGGGGCTAACAGCGCCTCTGCCTTTGGATCGGAGACCCCATGCCATGCCGCGGGGTCCCTATCGCTGCCGAGGCGACCCAATGTTGTCATGATGACATCCGGGTCTCCGCTGCTGAAAGACTTCCTGTTATGCCCAGTGCATGTCAGGAAGTTTCTTAGTGTCAGTGCACAGAAGCTGCAGCGCTGACAGCTTCTGTAGCTTGCACATCTGCATGCTATAGAAACTATCAGCCTGCAAAAAACGAGTGTCCCATAGTGGGACACAGTGCAAAAATAATAAATAATAATAAAAAAAATAATATTTATTATATCAATAAATATGTGAGTGAAAAAAAATTAGAACAATAAAAGTACACATATTTGGTATCCCCGAATCCGTAACGACCCGCACTATAAAACAGTCCCACTAAGGCCGGTTTCACACGTCAATGGCTCCGGTACGTGAGGTGACAGTTTCTTCACGTACTGGAGACACTGACTCACGTAGACACATTAAAATCAATGTGTCTCTGCACATGTCAGCGTGTTTTCACGGATCGTGTGTCCGTTTGGAAAACACGGAGACATGTCAGTGTTTGTGGGAGGGCATGTATCACACGGACCCATTAAAGTCAATGGGTCCGTGTAAAACACGTACCGCGCACGGATGCTGTCCGTGTGCAGTCCGTGTGCCATGCAGGAGACAGCGCTACAGTAAGCGCTGTCCCCCCCCCCGCGTGTGGTGCTGAAGCCCCATTCATTTCTTCTCTCCAGCAGCGTTCGCTGGAGCGAAGGAATGAAAAATCTTTTTTTTTTTGTTGTTAAAATAAAGTTCCCGGTAATCTCCTCCCTCCCTCCCCCTGAGATATAAATGAGGTATCACTGTAATCGTACTGACCCGAAGAATAAAAGTGCTTTATCAATTTTACCAGACACAGAACGGTATAAACGCCCCCCCCCCCCAAAAAAAAAAAAGAAATTCATGATTTGCTGGTTTTTGTTCATTCTGCCTCCCAATATCAGAATAAAAAGCGATAAAAAAAGTCATGTGCCCGAAAATGGTACCAATAGAAATGTCAACTCGTCCCGCAAAAGACTAGACCTCATATGACTCTGTGCAGAATTGCTAAAATTGGTCTGGTCATTAACAATGCAAACCATCCTTGGGGGTAAAGGGGTTATCCTCTTCCCGACCTGTGACGCCACATAGGCATCATCGAGTTCCTGCGGGTCTGGTGACCGGGGTCACTGAAATGTCACCTGACCTGCAGGTACGCGAGGACCTGTAGTTGACCCCGGGGGGGTGGCTTTGCCCCCCCGTGGCTATGATTGCTCTGATTGGCTGTTTAAAGTGACTGTTTTACTTTCAATCAGAGCGATTGTAATATTTCACCAATGAAGCTTGGTCAAATATTACAATCCAGCCATGGCTGATGCTGCAATATCATCGGCCAATGGCTGGAGCTAGGTGATCTCTGTTCCCCCCCCCCCCAGATCTGATTGCAGCTAGCGACCATATGCCGCTATCCCTCCAATCAGTTGTGGAGGGGCGGTATCAACTATGACTGCCCTTGCTCTTCAGCCTTAACCCGTTCGTGGAAGCTAGAGAGCGAGGTCCCTGCCTGCTGCCCTGCGGCTGCCACCTACTGACAACTATGATCTACTGCCGCCGATCACCCCGCTGCCATCCGGTATTTGCTCCTTTCTGTGTTGCCCACCGCTCCCCCATCCAATTCCACCCCCCTGCACCGGTGTTCATCCCCCCACCCTAGTGATCACCCATCGGCCGGTGCCTTGCTTCTGCCATCTGACTTGTGTAAGGCCCCTGCTGCTGCCAGTCATCGCCCCTTGCTGCTGCCAATGATCGCCCCCTGCCCGAGTGATCACCCCCTGTTGCTGCTGCCGGCTCCTGCATCTCATCAGCCCCCTCCTGCCCCCGCACCTGACAGCCCCCTCCATGCCTGACAGCCCCCTCCTGCCCCCCCGCGCCTGACAACCCCCTCCAGCCCCCCACGCCTGACAGCCCCCTCCTGCAGTAGTAAGTTTCACCAAACACTCGCACTTAGACATGCACACTATAATAAAGTTTAGCTTTTTTTACACACGCACACACCATACACACAATGTCCTGCTCATCCCGCTCATCCCAGTCACAAAGGGTGTACTCAGCTGAGAAGGCATATGCCATTATTGCCTCCAAAGCTGATAGTGAGGAAGAGGACCCCACTTTTCTCTATTCCTCACTCTTCCTCCTCCAGCGACACAGACTTGCCACCACAAAGATGTTGCAGAACAAGAAATCGTCCGGAGGATGGGGGAGAAGACCCACAGCCACGTGTGAGTAACCCCCAACCTAGTGCTAGTGTCGCCCAACCTAGCAATAGTGCCCCCTTCTGGACCCCCGTCCCTCAAAATTTTGCTCCACGGATTCCTGATTTCGTTCCCCAATCAGGAATCCACTTCAAGACTGCCAACCTTGGGGAAATAGACTTTTTCAAAGTCTATTTCGCTGAGTCAATTGTCAGTCTTATGGTGGAGCAAACTAACTTGTATGCCCTGCAATTTTTGCCGAAAACCCTAATTCATCATTTCTTACTTGGAGACACATTGACTTAGTGGAAATGATGAAATACTGGGGACTAGAGTTGAGCTACTTCTAGTTTTTTAGGGTCGAGTCGGGTTTCGCGAAACCCGACTATCTCAAAAGTCGAGTCGAGTGGAATCGGCCGATTATCGCGAAAAGTCGGGGATCGACCAAAACACGAAACCCAATGCAAGTCAATGGGGGAGCATAGTCGGCAGTGAGTGGAGGCCAGGAAAACACCTACAGTGCCCATTTTAATGGCAAAAACATACATTCTTGTTACTGAAGCTTGTCAATCTTAATTTACCTTATAATAATAGTAAGGCATTGGAAATTGGGGGTCATTTGGCTAAAGTTGTGGGGGGTAGGGCTGGTTCAAGTATTTAGTGGGCCCAGGAAATCTGGACCACGTCACGGCAGTGGAGCAGGGAGAGGTAAGTATTTAAACTTTGCAAGTGCTGTGATCCTGAGCAAGCAGGGGGGGCCCACTCGTTGGCATTAGCACTGGCACAGGGCCCCTCAAAGTACGGCGGTGTGTTTGCACGGCGGGGGCGCCTCCCACCGGCAGCGACACTTTTGCGTACTATGAGGGGCCCTGTGCCAGTGACGTCGCCAACGAGTATTCCCCCCCACCTGATGAAGGAACCTGCACTTTCATCTGCACCTTCCTCTTTGTCCCTGTGTAAGGTGGTATGGTATGCGGGAAGGGGAACCTGACTTTCAGCAGGGTCACATTCTGGCTGTGTAGCGTGCACGGGGAATGTAGCGTTATGGGTCAATGTACCAGCAGACTCATCTATCACTGGCTGGGCAATGGGCAGGAGGAGGAGGAAACACAGATATAGGCCCAAATAATAAAGTGGGCTAAATGCAGTTCAAAATTGGTAACAGGACTAACCAGGGGGCATTGCTTTGTTCAGTGGAGTACAACTGTAATGAGTGGCTGACACAGTGAGTAGGCCCAAATCAGTAAGTAGGCTAAATGCAGTTCAAAATTGGTAACAGAAGTAAACAGGCGGCACTGGTTTGTTCAGTGTAGGAGAACATCAAGGAGCGGCAGACACCGTTAGTAGGGCCAACAAAACAAGTAGGCCAAATGCAGTGTTATATTAAAAACAATTTAACGAGAGCCTGAAGATAGAAGCTACGGAAAGGCAACCAGGAGAACACCTTGGAGCGTAAGACACCGTTTGTAGAACCCAGACCCAACTTGTAGGCCTAATGCAGTGTTGTTTCAACAACTACTTAACGAGAGCTTCAAAGATAGAAGCTAGGGAGAGGCAACCTGGAGAACACCTTGGAGCGGCAGACACCGTCCCTACAACCCAGACCCAACTTGTAGGCCAAATGCAGTGTTGTTTCAACAACTACTTAACAAGAGCTTGAAAATAGAAGCTAGGGAGAGGCAACCTGGAGAACACCTTGGAGCAGCAGACACTGTCCCTACAACCCAGACCCAACTTGTAGGCCAAATGCAGTGTTGTTTCAACAACTACTTAACAAGAGCTTGAAGATAGAAGCTAGGCAGAGGCACCCTGGAGAACACCTTGGAGCGGCAGACACCGTCTCTAGAACCCAGACTGTTGTGAATTCTGTGGCTGAATTCACTCCTGTGGTCACAAGTGGTACTGCAGCTTCTGAGCTTCCTCCCTCAGGTGTTCTGGTGAGCTCGTTAACTGCTTCATTACTTAACTCCGCCTGATGCTGCTATCCTTGCTCCTTGTCAATGTTTCAGTGTTGGATCTGAGCTTCTCCTGATTGTTCCTGTGACCTGCTGCTCTGTATAGCTAAGTGCTTTTTGCTTTTTTGTTGCTTTTTTTCTGTCCAGCTTGTCTTTTGTTTTGCTGGAAGCTCTGAGACGCAAAGGGTGTACCGCCGTGCCGTTAGTTCGGCACGGTGGGGTTTTTTTTGCCCCCTTTGCGTGGTTTTGCTTTAGGGTTTTTTGTAGACTGCAAAGTTCGCTTTACTGTCCTCGCTCTGTCCTAGAATATCGGGCCCCACTTTGCTGAATCTACTTCATCCCTACGTTTTGTCTTTTCATCTTACTCACAGTCATTATATGTGGGGGGCTGCCTTTTCCTTTGGGGAATTTCTCTGGGGGCAAGTCAGGCCTATTTTTCTATTTTCAGGCTAGCTAGTTTCTTAGTCTGTGCCGAGTTGCCTAGGTAGTTGTTAGGCGCAATCCACAGCCGCTTTTAGTTGTGTTTAGGATAGGATCAGGTGTGCAGTCTACAGAGTTTCCACGTCTCAGAGCTCGTTCTTGTATTTTTGGGTATTTGTCAGATCACTGTGTGCGCTCTGATCGCTAAGCACTCTGTGTTTCTGGATTGCCTTCATAACACCTGTCATTAGCAAACATAACAGTACAAGGAGCCAAACTAATGATTCTCAATAGAGGGAAAGAAAAAGTTCTGACATCATTTTTTTTTTTTTTTTTTTCTGCTCTGTGTTCACTTTTTTTTTTTCCCCTAGACATTTGGGTGATTCTGGACACAGGTGTGGACATGGATATTCAGGGTCTGTGCTCTTCAATGGATAATCTCATTATAAATGTACAAAAAATTCAAGATACTATTGATCAGAAATCTATGTTAGAACCAAGAATTCCTATTCCTGATTTGTTTTTTGGAGATAGAACTAAGTTTCTAAGTTTCAAAAATAATTGTAAGCTATTTCTGGCCTTGAAACCTCATTCTTCTGGTAATCCTATTCAACAGGTTTTGATTATTATTTCTTTTTTGCGCGGCGACCCTCAAGACTGGGCATTTTCTCTTGCGCCAGGAGACCCTGCATTGAGTAGTGTCGATGCGTTTTTCCTGGCGCTCGGATTGCTGTACGATGAGCCTAATTCAGTGGATCAGGCTGAGAAAAATTTGCTGACTTTGTGCCAGGGTCAGGATGATATAGAAGTATATTGTCAGAAATTTAGGAAATGGTCAGTACTCACTCAGTGGAATGAATCTGCGCTGGCAGCTTTGTTCAGAAAGGGTCTCTCTGAGGCTCTTAAGGATGTCATGGTGGGATTTCCTATGCCTGCTGGTTTGAATGAGTCTTTGTCTTTGGCCATTCAGATCGGTCGACGCTTGCGCGAGCGTAAATCTGTGCACCATTTGGCGGTACTGCCTGAGGTTAAACCTGAGCCTATGCAGTGCGATAGGACTATGACTAGAGTTGAACGGCAGGAATACAGACGTCTGAAAGGTCTGTGTTTCTACTGTGGTGATTCCACTCATGCTATTTCTGATTGTCCTAAGCGCACTAAGCGGTCCGCTAGGTCTGCCGTCATTGGTACTGTACAGTCCAAATTCCTTCTGTCCATTACCTTGATATGCTCTTTGTCGTCGTTTTCTGTCATGGCGTTTGTGGATTCGGGCGCTGCCCTGAATCTGATGGATTTGGATTATGCTAAATGTTGTGGGTTTTTCTTGGAGCCTTTGCGGTGTCCTATTCCATTGAGAGGAATTGATGCTACACCTTTGGCCAAGAATAAACCTCAATACTGGGCCCAGCTGACCATGTGCATGGCTCCTGCACATCAGGAAGTTATTCGCTTTCTGGTGTTGCATAATCTGCATGATGTGGTCGTGTTGGGGTTGCCATGGCTACAAACCCATAATCCAGTATTGGATTGGAATTCCATGTCGGTATCCAGCTGGGGTTGTCAGGGGGTACATGGTGATGTTCCATTTTTGTCGATTTCGTCATCCACCCCTTCTGAGGTCCCAGAGTTCTTGTCTGATTATCAGGATGTATTTGAAGAGCCCAAGTCCGATGCTCTACCTCCGCATAGGGATTGTGATTGTGCTATCAATTTGATTCCTGGTAGTAAATTCCCTAAAGGTCGATTATTTAATTTATCCGTGCCCGAACACGCCGCTATGCGCAGTTATGTGAAGGAATCCCTGGAGAAGGGACATATTCGCCCATCGTCATCACCACTGGGAGCAGGGTTCTTCTTTGTAGCCAAGAAGGATGGTTCGCTGAGACCGTGTATTGATTACCGCCTTCTTAATAAGATCACTGTTAAATTTCAGTATCCCTTGCCATTGTTATCTGACTTGTTTGCTCGGATTAAGGGGGCTAGTTGGTTCACTAAGATAGATCTTCGTGGTGCGTATAATCTGGTGAGAATCAGGCAAGGAGATGAATGGAAAACTGCATTCAATACGCCCGAGGGTCATTTTGAGTATCTAGTGATGCCGTTCGGACTTGCCAATGCTCCATCTGTGTTTCAGTCTTTTATGCATGACATCTTCCGTGAGTATCTGGATAAATTCCTGATTGTTTACTTGGATGACATTTTGATCTTCTCAGATGATTGGGAGTCTCATGTGAAGCAGGTCAGAATGGTTTTTCAGGTCCTGCGTGCTAACTCTTTGTTTGTGAAGGGATCAAAGTGTCTCTTCGGTGTGCAGAAAGTTTCATTTTTGGGGTTCATCTTTACCCCTTCTACTATCGAGATGGATCCAGTTAAGGTCCAAGCCATCCAGGATTGGATTCAGCCGACATCTCTGAAAAGTCTGCAAAAGTTCCTGGGCTTTGCTAATTTTTATCGTCGCTTCATCTGTAATTTTTCTAGCATTGCCAAACCATTGACCGATTTGGCCAAGAAGGGTGCTGATTTGGTTAATTGGTCTTCTGCTGCTGTGGAAGCTTTTCAGGAGTAGAAGCGTCGTTTTTGTTCTGCCCCTGTGTTGTGTCAGCCAGATGTTTCTCTTCCGTTCCAGGTCGAGGTTGATGCTTCTGAGATTGGAGCAGGGGCGGTTTTGTCACAGAGAGGTTCTGATTGCTCAGTGATGAAACCATGTGCTTTCTTTTCCAGGAAGTTTTCGCCCGCTGAGCGTAATTATGATGTGGGCAATCGAGAGTTGCTGGCCATGAAGTGGGCATTCGAGGAGTGGCGTCATTGGCTTGAAGGAGCTAAGCATCGCGTGGTGGTATTGACTGATCATAAGAACTTGACTTATCTCGAGTCTGCCAAGCGCTTGAATCCTAGACAGGCCCGTTGGTCGTTATTTTTTGCCCGCTTCGACTTTGTGATTTCGTACCTTCCGGGCTCTAAAAATGTGAAGGCGGATGCTCTGTCTAGGAGTTTTGTGCCCGACTCTCCGGGTTTATCTGAGCCAGCGGGTATCCTCAAGGAAGGAGTAATTGTGTCTGCCATCTCCCCTGATTTGCGGCGGGTGCTGCAAAAATTTCAGGCGAATAAACCTGATCGTTGTCCAGCAGAGAAACTGTTCGTCCCTGATAGGTGGACTAATAAACTTATCTCTGAACTTCATTATTCGGTGTTGGCTGGTCATCCTGGAATCTTTGGTACCAGAGAGTTAGTGGCTAGATCCTTCTGGTGGCCATCTCTGTCACGGGATGTACTTACTTTTGTGCAGTCCTGTGGGATTTGTGCTAGGGCTAAGCCCTGCTGTTCTCGTGCCAGTGGGTTGCTTTTGCCCTTGCCGGTCCCAAAGAGGCCTTGGACACATATTTCGATGGATTTCATTTCTGACCTTCCCGTTTCTCAAAAGATGTCAGTCATTTGGGTGGTCTGTGATCGCTTTTCTAAAATGGTCCATCTGGTGCCCTTGGCTAAATTGCCTTCCTCCTCTGATTTGGTGCCTTTGTTCTTTCAGCATGTGGTTCGGTTGCATGGCATTCCTGAGAATATTGTTTCTGACAGAGGTTCCCAGTTTGTTTCAAGGTTTTGGCGAGCCTTTTGTGGTAGGATGGGCATTGACCTATCCTTTTCCTCGGCTTTCCATCCTCAGACTAATGGCCAGACCGAACGAACCAATCAGACCTTGGAAACATATCTGAGATGTTTTGTTTCTGCAGACCAGAATGATTGGGTGTCCTTTTTGCCGTTGGCTGAGTTCGCCCTTAATAATCGGGCCAGCTCGGCTACCTTGGTTTCTCCATTTTTTTGCAATTCTGGGTTCCATCCTCGTTTCTCTTCAGGACAGGTTGAGTCTTCGGACTGTCCTGGTGTGGATTCTGTGGTGGATAGGTTGCAGCAGATCTGGACTCAGGTAGTGGACAATTTGATCTTGTCCCAGGAGAAAGCTCAACTTTTCGCTAATCGTAGACGCCGTGTGGGTCCCCGACTTCGTGTTGGGGATCTGGTTTGGTTATCTTCTCGTCATATTCCTATGAAGGTTTCCTCTCCTAAATTTAAACCTCGTTTTATTGGTCCGTATAGGATTTCTGAGGTTCTCAATCCTGTGTCTTTTCGTTTGACCCTCCCAGACTCCTTTTCCATACATAATGTATTCCATAGGTCGTTGTTGCGGAGATACGTGGCACCTATGGTTCCATCTGTTGAGCCTCCTGCCCCGGTTTTGGTGGAGGGGGAATTGGAGTATATTGTGTTGTGAATTCTGTGGCTGAGTTCACTTCTGTGGTCACAAGTGGTATTGCAGTCTCTGGGCTTCCTCCCTCAGGTGTTTTGGTGAGCTCGTTGGCTGCCTTGCTATTTAGCTCCACCTGAGTCTGTCTTCCTTGCTCCTTGTCAATGTTCCAGTGTTGGATCTGAGCTACTGCATCTTTCCTTGGGCCTGCTGCTCTGCTAGATAAGTGCTTCTAGTTTGTTTTCTGTTTTTTCTGTCCAGCTTGCTATTAACTTTTGCTGGAAGCTCTGAGAAGCAAAGGGGTGCACCGCCGTGCTGTTAGTTCGGCACGGTGGGTCTTTTTGCCCCTTTGCGTGGTTTTCGTTTTAGGGTTTTTTGTAGACTGCATAGTTCTCTTTGCTATCCTCGCTCTGTCTAGAATATCGGGCCTCACTTTGCTGAATCTATTTCATTCCTACGTTTGTCTTTTCATCTTGCTAACAGTCATTATATGTGGGGGGCTGCCTATTCCTTTGGGGTATTTCTCTGAGGTAAGTCAGGCTTGTATTTCTATCTTCAGGCTAGTCAGCTCCTCAGGCAGTGCCGAGTTGCATAGGTAGTGATAGGCGCAATCCACTGCTGCTTATAGTTGTGTGAGGATAGATCAGGTACTGCAGTCTACAGAGATTCCACGTCTCAGAGCTCGTCCTATTGTTTTTGGTTATTGCCAGATCTCTGTATGTGCGCTGATTACTGCACGCTGTGTTGCCTGATTGCCGGCCATAACAGTACAAGGAGCCACACCAATGATTCCCAATAGAGGGAAAAAAGAAATCCTGACATCATTTTTTTTTCTTAGCTCTGTCTTCCGTCTTTTTTTTCCCCTAGACATTAGAGTGCTTCAGGACACAGCTGTGGACATGGATATTCAGGCTCTGTGCTCCTCAATGGATAATCTCGTTGTAAATGTACAAAAGATTCAAGATACTATTGATCAGAAATCGATGCTAGAACCAAGAATTCCGATTCCTGATTTGTTTTTTGGTGACAGAACTAAGTTCCTGAGCTTCAGAAATAATTGTAAGCTATTTTTGGCCTTGAAACCTCATTCTTCTGGTAATCCTATTCAACAGGTTTTGATTATTATTTCTTTTTTGCGCGGCGACCCACAGGACTGGGCGTTTTCTCTTGCAACAGGAGATTCTGCATTGAGTAATGTTGATGCATTTTTCCAGGCGCTGGGATTGCTTTACGATGAGCCTAATTCAGTGGATCAGGCTGAGAAAAATCTGCTGGCTTTATGCCAGGGTCAGGATGATGTAGAAGTATATTGTCAGAAATTTAGGAAGTGGTCAGTACTCACTCTGTAGAATGAATCTGCACTAGCGGCTTTGTTCAGAAAGGGTCTCTCTGAAGCTCTTAAGGATGTAATGGTGGGATTTCCTATGCCTGCTGGTTTGAATGAGTCTATGTCCTTGGCCATTCAGATCGGTCGTCGCTTGCGCGAGCGTAAATCTGTGCACCATCTGGCGGTATTGTCTGAGAGTAAACCTGAGCCTATGCAGTGCGACAGGACTATGACTAAAGTAGAACGGCAAGAACACAGACGTCTGAACAGACTGTGTTTCTATTGTGGTGATTCTACTCATGCTATTTCTAATTGTCCTAAACGCACTAGGCGGTTCAATAGCTCTGCCGTTATTGGTACTGTACAGTCCAAATTCCTTTTGTCCATTACCTTAATGTGCTCTTTGTCATCGTATTCTGTCATGGCGTTTGTGGATTCAGGCGCTGCCCTGAATCTGATGGATTTGGATTATGCTAAACGTTGTGGATTTTTCTTGGAGCCTTTGCGGTGTCCTATTCCGTTGAGAGGAATTGATGCTACACCTTTGGCCAAGAATAAGCCTCAGTACTGGGCCCAGCTGACCATGTGCATGGCTCCTGCACATCAGGAAGTTATTCGCTTTCTGGTACTGCATAATTTGCATGATGTGGTCGTGTTGGGGTTGCCATGGCTACAAACCCATAATCCAGTATTGGATTGGAACTCTATGTCGGTAACCAGCTGGGGTTGTCAGGGAGTACATGGTGATGTTCCATTTTTGTCTATTTCGTCATCCATTCCTTCTGACATCCCAGAGTTCTTGTCGGACTTTCAGGATGTATTTGAAGAGTCCAAGTCTGATGCCCTACCTCCGCATAGGAATTGTGATTGTGCTATCGATTTGATTCCTGGTAGTAAATTCCCTAAGGGTCGTTTATTTAATTTGTCCGTACCTGAACACACCGCTATGCGCAGTTATGTGAAGGAGTCCCTGGAGAAGGGACATATTCGCCCATCGTCGTCACCATTGGGAGCAGGGTTCTTTTTTGTAGCCAAGAAGGATGGTTCGCTAAGACCGTGTATTGATTACCGCCTTCTTAATAAGATCACTGTTAAGTTTCAGTATCCCTTGCCATTGATTTCTGACTTGTTTGCTCGGATTAAGGGGGCTAGTTGGTTTACTAAGATTGATCTTCGTGGTGCGTATAATCTGGTGAGAATCAGGCAGGGAGATGAATGGAAAACGGCATTTAATACGCCCGGGGGTCATTTTGAGTATCTGGTGATGCCGTTCGGACTTGCCAATGCTCCATCTGTTTTTCAGTCTTTTATGCATGACATTTTCCGTGAGTATCTGGATAAATTCTTGATTGTTTACTTGGATGACATTTTGATCTTCTCAGATGATTGGGAGTCTCATGTGAAGCAAGTCAGAATGGTTTTCCAGGTACTGCGTGCTAATTCCTTGTTCGTGAAGGGATCAAAGTGTCTCTTCGGTGTGCAGAAAGTTTCATTTTTGGGGTTCATCTTTTCCCCTTCTACTATCGAGATGGATCCGGTTAAGGTTCAGGCCATCCAGGATTGGACTCAGCCGACATCTCTAAAAAGTCTGCAGAAATTCCTGGGCTTTGCTAATTTTTATCGTCGCTTCATCTGTAATTTTTCTAGCATTGCCAGACCATTGACCGATTTGACCAAGAAGGGTGCTGATTTGGTTAATTGGTCTTCTGCTGCCGTGGAAGCTTTTCAGGAGTTGAAGCGTCGTTTTTGCTGTGCCCCTGTGTTGTGTCAACCTGATGTTTCTCTTCCGTTCCAGGTCGAGGTTGATGCTTCTGAGATTGGTGCAGGGGCGGTTTTGTCACAGAGAGGTTCTGGTTGCTCAGTGTTCAAACCATGTGCTTTCTTTTCCAGGAAATTTTCTGCTGCTGAGCGTAACTATGATGTGGGCAACCGAGAGTTGCTGGCCATGAAGTGGGCATTCGAGGAGTGGCGTCATTGGCTTGAGGGTGCTAAGCATCGCGTGGTGGTATTGACTGATCATAAGAACCTTACTTATCTTGAGTCTGCCAAGCGCTTGAATCCTAGACAGGCCCGTTGGTCGTTATTTTTTGCTCGTTTTGATTTTGTGATTTCATACCTTCCGGGCTCTAAAAATGTGAAGGCGGATGCTCTGTCTAGGAGTTTTGTGCCCGACTCTCCGGGGTTATCTGAGCCGGCGAGTATCCTCAAGGAAGGAGTCATTGTGTCTGCCATCTCCCCTGATTTGCGGAGAGTGTTGCAGAAATTTCAGGCTAATAAACCTGATCGTTGTCCGGCCGAGAAACTGTTCGTCCCTGATAGGTGGACTAGTAAAGTTATCTCTGAACTTCATTGTTCGGTGCTGGCCGGTCATCCAGGAATCTTTGGTACCAGGGAGTTGGTTGCTAGATCCTTCTGGTGGCCATCTCTGTCACGGGATGTGCGTGCTTTTGTGCAGTCCTGTGGAATTTGTGCTAGGGCTAAGCCCTGCTGTTCACGTGCCAGTGGGTTGCTTTTGCCCTTGCCGGTCCCGAAGAGGCCTTGGACACATATTTCGATGGATTTCATTTCTGACCTTCCCGTTTCTCAAAAAATGTCGGTCATTTGGGTGGTCTGTGATCGCTTTTCTAAAATGGTCCATCTGGTGCCCTTGGTTAAATTGCCTTCCTTCTCTGATTTGGTGCCTTTGTTCTTCCAGCATGTGGTTCGTTTACATGGCATTCCTGAGAATATTGTTTCTGACAGAGGTTCCCAGTTTGTCTCGAGGTTCTGGCGAGCCTTTTGTGGTAGGATGGGCATTGACCTATCTTTCTCCTCGGCCTTCCATCCTCAGACTAATGGCCAGACCGAACGAACCAATCAGACCTTGGAAACATATCTGAGATGTTTTGTTTCCGCTGACCAGGATGATTGGGTGTCATTTTTGCCGTTGGCTGAGTTCGCCCTTAATAATCGGGCCAGCTCGGCTACCTTGGTCTCTCCATTTTTCTGCAATTCTGGGTTCCATCCTCGTTTCTCTTCAGGACAGGTTGAGTCTTCGGACTGTCCTGGTGTGGATTCTGTGGTGGACAGGTTGCAGCAGATCTGGACTCAGGTAGTGGACAATTTGACCTTGTCCCAGGAGAAGGCTCAGCTTTTCGCTAATCGCAGACGCCGTGTGGGACCCCGACTTCGTGTTGGGGATCTGGTTTGGTTATCTTCTCGTCATATTCCTATGAAGGTTTCCTCTCCTAAATTTAAACCTCGTTTTATTGGTCCGTATAGGATTTCTGAGATTCTCAATCCGGTGTCTTTTTGTCTGACCCTCCCAGACTCCTTTTCCATACATAATGTATTCCATAGGTCGTTGTTGAGGAGATACGTGGCACCTATGGTTCCATCTGTGGAGCCTCCTGCCCCTGTTTTGGTGGAGGGGGAATTGGAGTATATTGTGGAGAAGATTTTGGATTCTCGTGTCTCTAGACGGAAACTCCAGTATCTGGTCAAATGGAAGGGTTATGCTCAGGAAGATAATTCCTGGGTTTTTGCCTCTGATGTCCATGCCCCAGATCTTGTTCGTGCCTTTCATGTGGCTCATCCTGGTCGGCCTGGGGGTTCTGGTGAGGGTTCGGTGACCCCTCCTCAAGGGGGGGGTACTGTTGTGAATTCTGTGGCTGAGTTCACTTCTGTGGTCACAAGTGGTATTGCAGTCTCTGGGCTTCCTCCCTCAGGTGTTTTGGTGAGCTCGTTGGCTGCCTTGCTATTTAGCTCCACCTGAGTCTGTCTTCCTTGCTCCTTGTCAATGTTCCAGTGTTGGATCTGAGCTACTGCATCTTTCCTTGGGCCTGCTGCTCTGCTAGATAAGTGCTTCTAGTTTGTTTTCTGTTTTTTCTGTCCAGCTTGCTATTAACTTTTGCTGGAAGCTCTGAGAAGCAAAGGGGTGCACCGCCGTGCTGTTAGTTCGGCACGGTGGGTCTTTTTGCCCCTTTGCGTGGTTTTCGTTTTAGGGTTTTTTGTAGACTGCATAGTTCTCTTTGCTATCCTCGCTCTGTCTAGAATATCGGGCCTCACTTTGCTGAATCTATTTCATTCCTACGTTTGTCTTTTCATCTTGCTAACAGTCATTATATGTGGGGGGCTGCCTATTCCTTTGGGGTATTTCTCTGAGGTAAGTCAGGCTTGTATTTCTATCTTCAGGCTAGTCAGCTCCTCAGGCAGTGCCGAGTTGCATAGGTAGTGATAGGCGCAATCCACTGCTGCTTATAGTTGTGTGAGGATAGATCAGGTACTGCAGTCTACAGAGATTCCACGTCTCAGAGCTCGTCCTATTGTTTTTGGTTATTGCCAGATCTCTGTATGTGCGCTGATTACTGCACGCTGTGTTGCCTGATTGCCGGCCATAACAATATTGTGGAGAAGATTTTGGATTCTCGTGTTTCTAGACGGAAACTCCAGTATCTGGTTAAATGGAAGGGTTATGCTCAGGAAGATAATTCCTGGGTTTTTGCCTCTGATGTTCATGCTTCCGATCTTGTTCGTGCCTTTCATGCGGCTCATCCTGGTCGGCCTGGGGGCTCTGGTGAGGGTTCGGTGACCCCTCCTCAAGGGGGGGTACTGTTGTGAATTCTGTGGCTGAATTCACTCCTGTGGTCACAAGTGGTACTGTAGCTTCTGAGCTTCCTCCCTCAGGTGTTCTGGTGAGCTCGTTAACTGCTTCATTACTTAACTCCGCCTGATGCTGCTATCCTTGCTCCTTGTCAATGTTTCAGTGTTGGATCTGAGCTTCTCCTGATTGTTCCTGTGACCTGCTGCTCTGTATAGCTAAGTGCTTTTTGCTTTTTTGTTGCTTTTTTTCTGTCCAGCTTGTCTTTTGTTTTGCTGGAAGCTCTGAGACGCAAAGGGTGTACCGCCGTGCCGTTAGTTCGGCACGGTGGGGTTTTTTTTGCCCCCTTTGCGTGGTTTTTCTTTAGGGTTTTTTGTAGACTGCAAAGTTCGCTTTACTGTCCTCGCTCTGTCCTAGAATATCGCGCCCCACTTTGCTGAATCTACTTCATCCCTACGTTTTGTCTTTTCATCTTACTCACAGTCATTATATGTGGGGGGCTGCCTTTTCCTTTGGGGAATTTCTCTGGGGGCAAGTCAGGCCTATTTTTCTATCTTCAGGCTAGCTAGTTTCTTAGTCTGTGCCGAGTTGCCTAGGTAGTTGTTAGGCGCAATCCACAGCCGCTTTTAGTTGTGTTTAGGATAGGATCAGGTGTGCAGTCTACAGAGTTTCCACGTCTCAGAGCTCGTTCTTGTATTTTTGGGTATTTGTCAGATCACTGTGTGCGCTCTGATCGCTAAGCACTCTGTGTTTCTGGATTGCCTTCATAACACCTGTCATTAGCAAATATAACACCAGACCCAACTTGTAGGCCTAATGCAGTGTTGTTTCAACAACTACTTAACGAAAGCTTCAAGATAGAAGCTAGGGAGAGGCAACCTGGAGAACACCTTGGAGCGGCAGACACTGTCTCTACAACCCAGACCCAACTTGTAGGCCTAATGCAGTGTTGTTTCAACAACTACTTAACGAGAGCCTGAAAATGGAATTTCAGGACAGGAAACCTGGAGAACAGCACGGAGCGGCATACACCGTTAGTAGGCCCCAACCAAACTAGTAGCCCCACTGCAGTTGTTCAATTAAAAAACTATTTAACAAGAGCCTAAAGATTGAAGCTCAGGAAAGGCAATCAAGAGAACACTTTGGAGCGGCAGACACCGTCTCTACAACCCAGACCCAACTTGTAGGCCTAATGCAGTGTTGTTTCAACAACTACTTAAAAGAGCTTCAAGATAGAAGCGAGGGAGAGGCAACAGAGAGAACACCTTGGAGCGGAAGACTCAGTTTGTAGACCACAACGAAACTTGTGGCCCCAATGCAGTGTTATAATTCTGACAAGCTGAAAATCA
Source organism: Ranitomeya imitator (assembly GCF_032444005.1). Lineage (NCBI taxonomy): Eukaryota > Metazoa > Chordata > Amphibia > Anura > Dendrobatidae > Ranitomeya > Ranitomeya imitator. The sequence goes on from NC_091283.1 coordinate 318,551,296, forward strand.
GCCTTTTTTTTTTTTTTTTTTTAAAGGAGGAGGACAGCTGTATTAAGTGGCGCAGACAGACACTGCTAGTAGGCCTTACACCACAAAGTAGGCTCACTGCAGGATGAAAAAAGTTACATGGGTACACGGTCGGCATTGGTGTGCTCAGCGGAGGACAAATGGAAGGAGGGACCGCAGACAGACTTAGTAGGCCTAAAATTTTAAAAAATAGGCTCAAAGCAGTTTGAATTATCTTGCAGGGGTACACAGGCAGCATTGGTGTGGTCAGCGGAGGACGATTGGAAGGAGTGTCTGACACAGTTAGTACTTCCAAAAAATAAATAGATGTTAATGTCTCGCAAAACAACAAAACCAAAAAACAAAAGGGTGGCATACTTAGGTAGAGGGGTGGGCTCCTCTGCTGAGTTTCAGACATAGTAATTTGGCGCTAAGTATTTACTGGTGTCAATATAGGACACTGACCCTGACTATTTTAACTAGCATCATGCATGTCAACATATTGGTATTGTCAGTGCCAGGCATTGAAGGATGTCAGCGCATAGACTAAACATTGGTGGAGCTGTGAGAGATAATTTTGCAAGTGGTAGAACAGTGTTTGAGCTGGGGGGGGGGAACTCTCTTGTGGCCGGCGGTACAGGCCCAGGGCCCCTCATGTTACAACAGTGTGTCTGACGTTGGTTGCGCGCCACCACCGCCAGAGACACTTTATTGTACTATGAGGGACCCAGTGGCAGTGCCGTCGACCAAAAATGGGCACACCCACCTCTTCAGACAAACGGCACTCTCACGGGTGCTTGCGCCAAGTGGCGAGACCACGGCCCCGTGGGGGGAGTTAGCCCATTTAGGGAGGTGTAAACATGTCGTATGCTGGACAAACAGCTGCTGCAAATTAAGAGATTTAAACAGTCAGTAAGACCAGTCCACAAGCGAGACCTTTTTATAGGAGAGCTAGGTGTCAGCCGGGAAAGGTGGGGCAAAATAATTTGAAATCCATGAGTCGTTCATTTTATTGAAGGTTAGATCATCAACATTTTGGGTAGCCAGACGAGTCTGTTGTGATAGGCAATTCAGTATCACAATGGACATAGCGGTCAGAGCACATACAGTGATCTGACAATAACCCAAAATAATAGAACGAGCTCTGAGACGTGGGAACTCTGCAGACCGCAATCCCTAATCCTCTCCAAACAACACTAGAGGCAGCCGTGGATTGCGCCTAACTCTGCCTATGCAACTCGGCACAGCCTGAGAAACTAACTAGCCTGAAGATAGAAAATAAGCCTACCTTGCCTCAGAGAAATACCCCAAAGGAAAAGGCAGCCCCCCACATATAATGACTGTGAGTCAAGATGAAAAGACAAACGTAGGGATGAAATAGATTCAGCAAAGTGAGGCCCAACTTTCTTAACAGAGCGAGGATAGGAAAGATAACTTTGCGGTCTACACAAAACCCTAAAGAAAACCACGCAAAGGGGGCAAAAAGACCCTCCGTACCGAACTAACGGCACGGAGGTACACCCTTTGCGTCCCAGAGCTTCCAGCAAAACAATTAGACAAGCTGGACAGAAAAAATAGCAAACAAATAGCAAAGAAGAACTTAGCTATGCAGAGCAGCAGGCCACAGGAATGATCCAGGGAAAAACAAGTCCAACACTGGAACATTGACAGGAAGCATGGATCAAAGCATTAGGTGGAGTTAAGTAGAGAAGCACCTAACAACCTCACCAGATCACCTGAGGGAGGAAACTCAGAAGCCGCAGTACCCCTTTCCTCCACAAACGGAAGCTCCCAGAGAGAATCAGCCGAAGTACCACTTGTGACCACAGGAGGGAGCTCTGCCACAGAATTCACAACAGTATCCCCCCCTTGAGGAGGGGTCACCGAACCCTCACCAGAGCCCCCAGGCCGACCAGGATGAGCCACATGAAAGGCACGAACAAGATCGGGAGCATGGACATCAGAGGCAAAAACCCAGGAATTATCTTCCTGAGCATAACCCTTCTATTTAACCAGATACTGGAGTTTCCGTCTTGAAACACGAGAATCCAAAATCTTCTCCACAATATACTCCAATTCCCCCTCCACCAAAACCGGGGCAGGAGGGTCAACAAATGGAACCATAGGTGCCACGTATCTCTGCAACAATGACCTATGGAATACGTTATGTATGGAAAAAGAATCTGGGAGGGTCAGACGAAAAGACACAGGATTAAGAACCTCAGAAATCCTATACGGACCAATGAAACGAGGTTTAAACTTAGGAGAGGAAACCTTCATAGGAATATGACGAGAAGACAACCAAACCAGATCCCCAACACGAAGTCGGGGACCCACACGGCGTCTGCGATTAGCGAAACGTTGAGCCTTCTCCTGGGACAAGGTCAAATTGTCCACTACATGAGTCCAAATCTGCTGCAACCTGTCCACCACAGTATCCACACCAGGACAGTCCGAAGACTCAACCTGTCCTGAAGAGAAACGAGGATGGAACCCAGAATTGCAGAAAAATGGCGAAACCAAGGTAGCCGAGCTGGCCCGATTATTAAGGGCGAACTCAGCCAAAGGCAAAAAGGACACCCAGTCATCCTGATCGGCAGAAACAAAGCATCTCAGATAGGTTTCCAAGGTCTGATTGGTTCGTTCGGTCTGGCCATTAGTCTGAGGATGGAAAGCCGAGGAAAAAGACAAGTCAATGCCCATCCTACCACAAAAGGCTCGCCAAAACCTCGAAACAAACTGGGAACCTCTGTCAGAAACGATATTCTCTGGAATGCCATGCAAACAAACCACATGCTGGAAGAACAATGGCACCAAATCAGAGGAGGAAGGCAATTTAGACAAGGGTACCAGATGGACCATCTTAGAAAAGCGATCACAGACCACCCAAATGACTGACATCTTTTGAGAAACGGGAAGATCTGAAATAAAATCCATAGAGATATGTGTCCAAGGCCTCTTCGGGACTGGCAAGGGCAAAAGCAACCCACTGGCACGAGAACAGCAGGGCTTAGCCCGAGCACAAATCCCACAGGACTGCACAAAAGTACGCACATCCCGCGACAGAGATGGCCACCAAAAGGATCTAGCCACTAACTCTCTGGTACCAAAGATTCCAGGATGACCAGCCAACACCGAACAATGAAAATCAGAGATAACTTTATTCGTCCACCTATCAGGGACAAACAGTTTCTCCGCTGGACAACGATCAGGTTTATTAGCCTGAAATTTTTGCAGCACCCGCCGCAAATCAGGGGAGATGGCAGACACAATTACTCCTTCCTTGAGGATACCCGCCGGCTCAGATAAACCCGGAGAGTCGGGCACAAAACTCCTAGACAGAGCATCCACCTTCACATTTTTAGAGCCCGGAAGGTACGAAATCACAAAGTCAAAACGGGCAAAAAACAGCGACCAACGAGCCTGTCTAGGATTCAAACGCTTAGCAGACTCGAGATAAGTCAAGTTCTTATGATCAGTCAATACCACCACGCGATGCTTAGCTCCTTCAAGCCAATGACGCCACTCCTCGAATGCCCACTTCATGGCCAGCAACTCTCGGTTGCCCACATCATAATTTCGCTCAGCAGGCGAAAACTTCCTGGAAAAAAAAGCGCATGGTTTCATCACTGAGCAATCAGAACCTCTCTGCGACAAAACAGCCCCTGTTCCAATCTCAGAAGCATCAACCTCGACCTGGAACGGAAGAGAAACATCTGGTTGACACAATACAGGGGCAGAAGAAAAACGACGCTTCAACTCTTGAAAAGCTTCCACAGCAGCAGAAGACCAATTGACCAAATCAGCACCCTTCTTGGTCAAATCGGTCAATGGTTTGGCAATACTAGAAAAATTGCAGATGAAGCGACGATAAAAATTAGCAAAGCCCAGGAACTTTTGCAGACTCTTCAGAGATGTCGGCTGAGTCCAATCATGGATGGCTTGGACCTTAACAGGATCCATCTCGATAGTAGAAGGGGAAAAGATGAACCCCAAAAATGAAACCTTCTGCACACCAAAGAGACACTTTGATCCCTTCACAAACAAAGAAGTAGCACGCAGGACCTGAAAAACCGTTCTGACCTGCTTCACATGAGACTCCCAATCATCCGAGAAGATCAAAATGTCATCCAAGTACACAATCAGGAATTTATCCAGGTACTCTCGGAAGATGTCATGCATAAAGGACTGAAACACTGATGGAGCATTGGCAAGTCCGAATGGCATCACTAGATACTCAAAATGACCCTCGGGCGTATTAAATGCAGTTTTCCATTCATCGCCTCGCCTGATTCGCACCAGATTATACGCACCACGAAGATCTATCTTGGTGAACCAACTAGCCCCCTTAATCCAAGCAAACAAATCAGATAACAATGGCAAGGGGTACTGAAATTTAACAGTGATCTTATTAAGAAGGCGGTAATCTATACAAGGTCTCAGCGAACCATCCTTCTTGGCTACAAAAAAGAACCCTGCTCCTAATGGCGACGATGACGGGCGAATATGCCCCTTCTCCAGGGATTCCTTCACATAACTGCGCATAGTGGTGTGCTCAAGCACGGATAAATTAAACAGTCGACCTTTTGGGAATTTACTACCAGGAATCAAATTGATAGCACAATCACAATCCCTATGCGGAGGTAGGGCATCGGACTTGGGCTCATCAAATACATCCCGGTAATCAGACAAGAACTCTGGAACCTCAGAAGGGGTGGATGACGAAATTGACAGAAATGGAACATCACCATGTACCCCCTGACAACCCCAGCTGGACACCGACATGGATTTCCAATCCAATACTGGATTGTAGCCATGGCAACCCCAACACGACCACATCATGCAGATTATGCAACACCAGAAAGCGAATAACCTCCTGATGTGCAGGAGCCATGCACATGGTCAGCTGGGTCCAGTATTGAGGCTTATTCTTGGCCAAAGGCGTAGCATCAATTCCTCTCAATGGAATAGGACACTGCAAGGGCTCCAAGAAAAACCCACAACGCTTAGCATATTCCAAGTCCATCAAATTCAGGGCAGCGCCTGAATCCACAAACGCCATGACAGAATACGATGACAAAGAGCAGATCAAGGTAACGGACAGAAGAAATTTTGACTGTACTGTACCAATGGTGGCAGACCTAGCGAACCGCTTAGTGCGCTTAGGACAATCAGAGATAGCATGAGTGGAATCACCACAGTAGAAACACAGCCCATTCAGACGTCTGTGTTCTTGCCGTTCAACTCTGGTCATAGTCCTATCGCACTGCATAGACTTAGGTTTAATCTCAGGTAATACCGCCAAATGGTGCACAGATTTACGCTCACGCAAGCATCGACCGATCTGAATGGCCAAAGACATAGACTCATTCAAACCAGCAGGCATAGGAAATCCCACCATGACATCCTTAAGGGCTTCAGAGAGACCCTTTCTGAATATAGCTGCCAGCGCAGATTCATTCCATTGAGTGAGAACGGACCACTTTCTAAATTTCTGACAATATAGCTCTATCTCATCCTGAGCCTGACAAAGAGCCAGCAAATTTTTTTCTGCCTGATCCACTGAATTAGGCTCATCATACAGCAATCCAAGCGCCAGGAAAAACACATCGATATTACTTAATGCAGGATCTCCTGACGCAAGAGAAAATGCCCAGTCCTGAGGGTCGCCACAAAAAAAAAAAAAGGACGATCCTAACCTGTTGAACTGGGTCACCAGAGGAGCGAGGTTTCAAAGCCAGAAATAGTTTACAATTATTTTTGAAACTCAGAAATTTAGTTCTTTCTCCAAAAAACAAATCTGGAATAGGAATTCTCGGTTCTAACAAAGAATTCTGAACCACAAAATCTTGAATATTTTGAACTCTTGCCGTGAGCTGATCCACACATGAAGACAGACCTTTAATGTCCATTGCTACACCTGTGTACTGAACCACCCAAATGTCTAGGGGGAAAAAAAGGCAAAACACAGTGCAAAGAAAAAAAAATGGTCTCAGAACTTCTTTTTTCCCTCTATTGAGAATCATTAGCACTTTTGGCTTCCTGTACTGTTGTTATAGGCAATTCAGTATCACAATGGACATAGCGGTCAGAGCACATACAGTGATCTGACAATAACCCAAAATAATAGAATGAGCTCTGAGACGTGGGAACTCTGCAGACTGCAATCCCTAATCCTCTCGAAACAACACTAGAGGCAGCCGTGGATTGCGCCTAACTCTGCCTATGCAACTCGGCACAGCCTGAGAAACTAACTAGCCTGAAGATAGAAAATAAGCCTACCTTGCCTCAGAGAAATACCCCAAAGGAAAAGGCAGCCCCCCACATATAATGACTGTGAGTTAAGATGAAAAGACAAACGTAGGGATGAAATAGATTCAGCAAAGTGAGGCCCGACTTTCTTAACAGAGCGAGGATAGGAAAGATAACTTTGCAGTCTACACAAAACCCTAAAGAAAACCACGCAAAGGGGGCAAAAAGACCCTCCGTACCGAACTAACGGCACGGTGGTACACCCTTTGCGTCCCAGAGCTTCCAGCAAAACAATTAGACAAGCTGGACAGAAAAAATAGCAAACAAATAGCAAAGAAGAACTTAGCTATGCAGAGCAGCAGGCCACAGGAATGATCCAGGGAAAAACAAGTCCAACACTGGAACATTGACAGGAAGCATGGATCAAAGCATTAGGTGGAGTTAAGTAGAGAAGCACCTAACGACCTCACCAGATTACCTGAGGGAGGAAACTCAGAAGCCGCAGTACCCCTTTCCTCCACAAACGGAAGCTCCCAGAGAGAATCAGCCGAAGTACCACTTGTGACAACAGCAGGGAGCTCTGCCACAGAATTCACAACACGAGTCCTTTTTTCGGTCAATATTGAACCAGCAGCACTGAATACTCTTTCTGATAGCACACTAGCTGCTGGGCAAGCAAGCTCCTGCAATGCATATTCTGCCAATTCAGGCCAGGTGTCTATTTTGGATGCCCAGTAATCAAATGGGAATGACGGTTGAGGGAGAACATCGATAAGGGATGAAAAATAGTTAGTAACCATACTGGACAAATGTTGTCTCCTGTCACTTTGAATTGATGCTGCAGTACCTGTCCTGTCTGCGGTCATTGCGAAATCACTCCACAACCTGGTCAGAAAACCCCTCTGTCCAACGCCACTTCTGATTTGTGCACCTCTAACACCTCTGCCCTGTTGCCCCCTGCACCTCGTGTGAGAACCATCACCGGCGCTGTGTGCTGGGAATGCCTGAATCAAACGGTCTATCAGAGTTGCTTGTTTGGTTGCTAATATTTGTTCGAGGTTCTCATGTGGCATGATATTTTGCAATTTGCCTTTATAGCGAGGATCAAGGAGGCAGGCCAACCAGTAATCATCATCGGTCATCATTTTAATAATGCGTGGGTCCCTTTTGAGGATACGTAAGGCATAATCCGCCATGTGGGCCAAAGTTCCAGTTGTCAAATCTGCGGTTGTGCTGGGTTGAGGGACAGTTTCAGGCACATCCAAGTCACTTGTCTCCCTCAAAAAACCTGAACCCGGCCTTGCAACGCCACCAGTTTCTATTGGCCCCGGAGAAGCTTCCTCATTCAAAAAATACTCATCCCCATCATCCTCCTCGTCCTCCTCCTCTTCGCCCGCTACCTCGTCCTGTAGATTGCCCTGACCAGACAATGGCTGACTGTCATTAAGGCTATCTTCTTCCTCAGCTGCAGACGCCTGCTCCTTTATGTGCGTCAAACTTTGCATCAGCAGACGCATTAGGGGGATGCTCATGCTTATTATGGCGTTGTCTGCACTAACCAGCCGTGTGCATTTCTCAAAACACTGAAGGACTTAACACAGGTCTTGTACCTTCGACCACTGCACACCTGACAACTCCATGTCTGCCATCCAACTGCCTACCCATGTATGTGTATCCTCCCACAAATACATAACAGCAAGCCTCTGTTCGCTCTGAAGCATGTGCAGTGTGGAGTTCCACCTTGTTGCAACGTCGATGATTAGGCGATGCTGTGGAAGGTTCAAAGACCGCTGATGGTTCTGCATACGGCTGGAGTGCACGGACGAACGGCGGATATGCGAGCAAAGTCTGCGCACTTTGTGGAGCAGGTCGGGTAACCCCGGATAACTATTCAGGAAGCACTGCACCACCAGGTTTAAGGTGTGAGCCAGGCAAGGAATGTGTTTCAGTTGTGAAAGGGCTATGGCAGCCATAAAATTCCTTCTGTTATCACTCACTACCTTGCCTGCCTCAAGATGTACAGTGCCCAGCCATGACTGAGTTTCTTTCTGCAAGAACTCGGACAGAACTTCCGCGGTGTGTCTGTTGTCGCCCAAACACTTCATTGCCAATACAGCCTGCTGACGCTTTCCACTAGCTGTCCCATAATGGGACACCTCGAGTGCAACATGGGCAGCTGCGGATGGAGTGGTTGTGCGACTGCGGTCTGTGGACGAGCTCTCGCTTCTGCAGGAGGACGAGGAGGAGGAGGAGGGGGGTGGCGAACGCCTACAGCCAACTGTTTCCTAGACCGTGGGCTAGGCAGAACTGTCCCAATATTGCTGTCCCCTGTGGACCCTGCATCCACCACATTAACCCAATGTGCCGTGATGGACACGTAACGTCCCTGGCCATGCCTACTGGTCCATGCATCTGTTGTCAGGTGCACCTTTGTACTCACAGATTGCCTGAGTGCATGGACGATGCGGTCTTTTACATGCTGGTGGAGGGCTGGGATGGCTTTTCTCGAAAAGAAGTGTCGACTGGGTAGCTCATAGCGTGGTACAGCGTAGTCCATCAGGGCTTTGAAAGCTTCGCTTTCAACTAACCGGTAGGGCATCATCTCTAATGAGATTAGTCTAGCAATGTGGGCGTTCAAACCCTGTGTACGCGGATGCAAGGATGAGTACTTCCTTTTCCTAACTAGAGTCTCATGTAGGGTGAGCTGGACTGGAGAGCTGCATATGGTGGAACTAGCGGGGGTGCCGATGGACATGGCAGACTGAGAGAGGGTTGGTGATGGTATTCTTGCTGGTGCCCTACATGCAGTGTTTCCTACTACGAAACTGTTGATTCCCTGACTGCTTTGGCCTGGCGACGAAACCTGCACATTTACTGCAGGTGGTGTGGGAAATGGTGGGCTTACAGTGAGGGAAGGGATGTAGCATTGCTGACTAGCTTAATTGGCCGAGGGTGCTACAACCTTAAGGGACGTTTGGTAGTTAGTCCAGGCTTGCAAATGCATGGTGGTTAAATGTCTATGCATGCAACTTGTATTTAGACTTGTAAGATTCTGACCTCTGCTTAAGGTATGTGAATCAAGAGGACAAATGGAAGTTTGTTAAAAAAGGTATAAACATGACTTTATTAACAATAATACCACACATAGATACACACAACCGTCACATACTGACAGTGCAAACACAGACACAACAAGTATAAGACACCAGAAAGGAGGGTCTACCGCATATCAATAATGTACATAGCACCACACAGTAAACAATGGAAAGGTGCAGGCAGGAAATAGTCCCCACTAGAGTCTCCCGGCAGTCTAGATCTCATGCAGGGTACACCATAGGTATGGTATTTAAATGGCCGGGGAATCACACCCACACTAAGTGCCTAACATCAGACACTATAAGGGTAAAGAGGGGGTGAAGGGGAATGTGCCTCACCTCACTGCAGATAGACCACTGTACACGCCTCGACGCGCGTTTCGCCTCGCTTTCTCAATGGGTAGTACTACCCTACCCCTTGAGAAAGCGAGGCGAAACGCGCGTCGAGGCATGTACAGTGGTGCTATATTGCTTTTCCCACGACCACCTGATGCTCCACCACCACTACCATCATTACCAGCTGGCAATGACCGCCCACAGCCACGACCTCTTCCACCAGACTTCCTCATTGTTTGAAAAACGTAACCAAACTAACCGTATTTGTTACTGTAAAACCAGTTACAAGGTGAACTCAAACTTCTGTTGGATTTATATATCCCTTTATAGGTGTGTGAGACTGCAGGGAAAATCAGGCCCAATGTATAACAGTACACAGTTTCAGTGGCAGACAGATATGCCACTAACAGGACTGACGCTGATGCAGACACTACCAATAAAAATCTCCCCCTTTTTATTTTTTCTGGGAGAATATTGAAGAAATGTGGTCCACTCTTATACAGTATATGTTCTGTGGCACAAAATTAGAGACAGATGCCACACACAGCACTGGCAATGAGGCAGAATTGCCAATCTTAATCTCCCACTATTTTTATTTTTTTCAGGGAGAATTTAAAAGACATCTGGCCCAGTATTACACACTAGGTTTAATGTGGCACAAAATTTGAGCCAGGTGGCACACACAGCACTGGCAATGAGGCAGAAATGCCAATCTTAATCTCCCACTATTTTTATTTTTTCAGGGAGAATTGAAAAGAAATCTGGCCCAGTATTACACACTAGGTTTAATGTGGCATAAAATTTGAGACAGGTGGCACACACAGCACTGGCAATGAGCAGAATTGCCGATCTTAATCTCCCACTATTTTTATTTTTTCAGGGAGAATTGAAAAGAAATCTGGCCCAGTATTACACACTAGGTTTAATGTGGCACAAAATTAGAGACAGATGCCACACACAGCACTGGCACTGAGGCAAAATTGCCAATCTTAATCTCCCACAATTTTTTTTTATTTATGGGAGAATTGGCAAGAAATCAGGCCCACTGTTAGACTGTATGTTTTCTGTGCCAGAAAATGAGACACAGATGCAACACACAGGACTGCCACTGATACAGATTTGCCAATTTTAATCTGCACCCTTTTTTTTTTTTTTTCTTCAGGGAGACTAGTGAATAAATCTGGGCCACTGTATTAGAGTATATTTTCTGTGGCAGAAAGTGGCTTGAAGAGATATAACGAAACAAAAAAAAAAGGGACTGTCCTACAATTACTATCTCCCTGCAGTAATCTCAGCAAAGTATGGCAGGCAGCAATAACAAGGAGTGGACTGCTGCACAAAAAAGTCAAAAGTGTGGACAAACAAACAAGAAAGCTGTGCAGAAAGGAAGGAGCAACAGGATTTGTGCTTTGAAAAAAGCAGTTGGTTTGCACAGCGGCATACAAACAGCAATGCAGCTATCAGGGAGCCTTCTAGGGCAGCCCAATGAGCTACAGCGCTGAGGAAAAAAAATGTAGCCTCCACTGTCCCTGCAAACAAAAGGTGTTGTTGCACAGTGGAAATCGCTACAGCACAAGCGGTTTGGGGGTTAATGTACCCTGCCCAACGCTATCCCTGCTTCTGATGAAGCGGCAGCAACCTCTCCCTATGCTCAGATCAGCAGCAGTAAGATGGCGGTCGGCGGGAACGCCCCTGTGATGCCGCAGAAAGCAAGCCAATCACTGCAATGCCCTTCTCTAAGATGGTGGGGACTGAGACCTATGTCATCACGCTGCCCACACTCTGCGTCCACCTTCATTGGCTGAGAAATGGCGCTTTTCGCATCATTGAAACGCGACTTTGGCACGAAAGTCGCGTACCGTATGGCCGACCCCACACAGGGATCGGGTCGGGTTTCATGAAACCCGACTTTGCCAAAAGTCGGCGACTTATGAAAATGACCGACCCGTTTCGCTCAACCCTACTGGGGACTGGTCCTTCACATGTGGATTGTGAAGAAACCAGAAATTCATCAAACTCCAATACATGGCATGGTTATGTTTCGCAAACATTTTGAGGTGATTAATAAGTTTCTCCATTTTAGGGACAATACTGACATCCTTCCCCGCAGTGACCCAAATTTTGATAGACTGTTCAAAATTCGGCCGGTCATCGAACACTTTAGCAACAAGTTTGCTGAAGTGTACATTCCCCAAAGGGAAATTTTTGTGGATGATTCCCTCATCCACTTCAAAGGGAGGCTTCTATTCCGTCAGTACCTGCCCAGTAAGAGGGCGAGGTACGGGATAAAGCTCTATAAGATCTGTGAGAGTACCTCAGGGTACCCTCTCAGCTTTAGAGTTTACCAAGGAAAGGACAGCAGTATCCAGCCCCCAGAATGTCCACCTGCTCTGGGGGTGAGTGGGAAAATAGTGTAGGACTTGGTCCACCCACTGCTTGATAAAGGTTACCATCTGTACATTGATAACGTTTATACAAGCATCCCACTTTTTCAATCCCTCTCTGCCAGAGATACCGCAGCTTGCGGTACTGTGCGCAGAAACCAGAGTGGTCTCCCATTGTCGCTAATTGACCAGCCTCTTCCAAAGGGTGAGATCCGAGCACATTGTAGCGGCAACATGGTTGTGGTCAAGTTCAAAGACAAAAGGGACATCTTTTTCTTGACAACAATCCATGGTCCCGGCACCACGGCCACCACCGTTAGAGGTACCCCAGCACAGGTCCACAGGCTGTGCCCTGGGGTACAACAAACACATGGGGAGAGTTGATCTTTCTGATCAAGTCCTCCAGCCCTATAGTGCCATGCGGAAGGCGAAGGTGTGGTATAAAAAAACTGGCTGTGCACATCTTACAAATGGCACTGTATAACGCATACATGTTATCACGATGTGCAGGCCAGAAAAACATCTTCATTCAATTCCAGGAGGCGGTGATGAAGGCCTTGATGTTTGGAGATGAGGAAGGAGCGGGCTCCAGCACCCCTGGAACTCAAGTTTCCCGTATGGTACAGGTGCAGGAAAGGGGCCTTTATCACGACACAGATTCAGTTATGTTTGTGCAGAGGGAAGGGGAGTTGACTCGGACTTTAGGCGATTACCTGGGAGAATGCTTTAAACATCCTAAAAGGTAGAATTCCACTGAAAGAGCAACAAAAAAGTATACTAAAGAAGTACCCTAAAGCTATAAGAACCCTGAGTGATGGATCACAATCCAAAAAGAAAAAGCAGACCACAGGGATTATACGGCCTCTTTTAGGTTTTGCAATACCGATAATAACAAGTGTCCTCACAGGCAAATAATGGAGCATACAGCGAAAATGTATCTAGTCCTCAAACAAGATCTAACCAAACTAAGACCTCCTATTATAGATAACATATGACGGGGTATTATTCACAGACTTAATGAGATTACGGAGATTTTACAACCCTGTGACATGCCTGATGACATGAAAATTAAGACGTATAATGCCGTCCTACAGAGATACTTGGTTCATGCTAAACACGATGCAAAGGAACCAGCAACTTTACATCTCGCCAGCTCCTGAATCTGATCCACAACAACTGTTAAATTCAGACCCGAATAAAAATCAAGGGGTCACTGGAATTGTCAGCCATGTAAACCAGCGATATAAAAAGGATGAATTTTTACTAAACAGGTTACTGTAGAATGAGACTTTTACAGCATGGAAGGATAAAAGCGAATTTACTTTCAAAGGATCTGTAATACCAGGATCTAACATGCTGGAGTTGGTACGCAGTACAACACAGAGCTGTGCCCTGTCCCGCAGGAATCTACCTCGGGGTTGGGATTCATTTATGGAGGAAATGGCCGAGTTGAATATTCCATCTACAGTTGTGGGTAATCCGCTACTAGACAGCTTTTAGATGGATTCAAAATCTCCATCAATGAAGCCATTGCTGTATCTACACCCCAAACACTACCAAACCGCACTGTGACATTCAATCTTTACACTTTCCATCATTAGGTATCACACAAGGAACTCTGCTACCTAGAAAAAGGTCTCTTCCGATGCTCAAAATCCATGTGGCTCACAATGTAACTGATGTGTAGGATAAATTATTTAGCTGGATTGTAATGCTCTATATTATTCTGTAAGAAATGTAATGATGTATATCATTAATTGCAGTTGTAATGCTTTTTTATATTATTGGATTGTCTTGTGTCTACATAAAGTCTGTTTCTGTACCCATTCAGATGGAGACGTTTATTCTCAGCGAGGTAAGGCAAGTTTAGGACCTGGTATAAGAGAGATGCCATAAAGTGGCTACCAGGTACACATAAAATTGGCCATTTTTATGCGCTAAACGCTCTCGTTTTTCATATTTCTAGTGCAGTAATGCAGTTCAAATTTTGTATTTCAAGTTTGCATGTTCTAGCGCTGCAGTGTGCTGCCTTATTTACTTAACTATATACGAGTTGGCGACTCTAGGTTCAGCACCTGTTCACACTTAGTCTATGTTTGGATGTGCCGGTCAGGTTTTTGAAATGTATTCTTTAGCCTTCTGATCGTGCACTCCGCCTCCTAGCCACAGGTGTTTTAATTACAGCAGGTTCAATACCCCTCCACAGAGAGAGAGAATTTTAGTCTAGAAAGAGGTTTCACATGTACCCATTCAGATGGAGACGTTTATTCTCAGCGAGGTAAGGCAAGTTTAGGACCTGGTATAAGAGAGATGCCGTAAAGTGGCTACCAGGTACACATAAAATTGGCCATTTTTATGCGCTAAACGCTCTCATTTTTCATATTTCTAGTGCAGTAATGCAGTTCAAATTTCGTATTTCAAGTTTGCATGTTCTAGCGCTGCAGTGTGCTGCCTTATTTACTTAACTACATAAAATCTGTGACTGAATCATTCTGAGATGTATTTCCAGGACCATAAAATCTTTTAAAACTTTTAAAATATTGTATCTCTCCTTTTTACAAATGTACAAAACACACACTTGTCAAGGTGATTTGGAAGAGCTAAATAATAGGTTTATGGGCCATATACATAATATGCCCAATCAGTGAGAAACATACTATCAAATGAGAATGACAAATAAATGGTCTGATGGGGATATCAAACTCATATAAAATATTGCATGCATCCTGATTACAGACCCGATCAACGAGAAATATGCTATCAAATACAAATGAAAAATAAATCATCTGATGTGTATATTAAACTTAAAATATAGGGAGATATGAAATATCAAGGTCATATAAAATACAGGGAACAGATGGTCTGAGAGGGGAGGGGGAGTGTGTTTGGAGAGGGACGGGGGGCAGAACACACACTTTCCGATACACTTTGATAGGGGTACGGCACCTCTCAGATTAAGTTTGACTAGTAATATGTAAGCTACACTTATTTTTTTGCAGCCGGGGGTATGGACCCCTAAACTAGCATCCTGCAGAATGACAAATCTGTGTCCCTCTTGTTGGAGCCATGCTGTCTTATAAAGAGTCTCAAGGTTCTTTGGATGTAAATCTATATGGAGGTATATGTTACAGAGGCGCCTATATCCTCTTTTTATAGTTTACAAATATCGTTCAAGCCAGCATCCAGAAGTAAAGGGGAAGAATGGTAATGAGATCAACTCACATTATTTGATTATTTAATCCATTTGAGCTAGCTGGCCTGAGCAATGTGTAATTAACATATCAGCAAACATCATTATTCAATTATTCTGTATCTCTAGTCATCCAGGATAATAGTACAATATGTTACATCAAATGTGAACTTACAAGTCAATATCACAGGTTTATACGAACAAAAATCTGTGTTTTCTTGACCAACCAGAAAAACACAAATTCAAAAGTCAACATATACATAACAGTCAATGTCTCCTGGTAAAATTTATGTAATGCTACACTCCTAAAGGCTTTGCACAAGGTGCAAAGTCACAAAAAAAATATAAGGAGGAACAATCATACACCCTTGAAGGCAACAACTGGAGGGCTTCATTCAAATATTGAACATTAAAAAAACTTTATGTGCTGCTGTCATCTAGTAGTGTGGAAAAATGGGGGCTAAGCCAGGCTTTGTTAATTTTTGAGAGTGAGCCTGTCAGAATTCTCTGTTGACAAGCAAAAGCTCCTGTCTGTTATGACCCTTCCAGTCAGCACTAAGACCCTCTCAGACAAGACCCAAGCAGCAGGGCTGCACAATACCTCCAAGATATAGAGGGAGAGCTCATACCAGGTGTCCAGCTTTGAGACCCAATAATTGAAGGTCACAGAGGAATTATGGAGTATGCTGGTTTGGTCAGCCAGGTACTGCTAGATGATCTTTAAAAATGTTTCTCTGTTAAAAATGCTTGGTCATCAGGCCCTGGATGCTAGGATGGTGTAATGAAATTGGACCAGGCCTTTGACAGTGTACCCCTACCTCTGCTGTGTGTCTCTCTCGCCTCTCTTCCTTGGTTGAGCAAAGAAGCTTGCACCCTGCTGCTAGCATTGTTTGATGGGAATTTTTTCAACATATTTTCCACAATGGTCTTCTGGTATAGCAGCATTTTAGAAGACCTCTCCGCCTCAGGAAGGAAAGATGCAAGTTCTACTTGAAACATGGGTGTAGCAGAGAGAACAACCAGTACTCTTTTTTTGGCCATAAACGGGATTGGGAAGCAACTAGCACAGGAAAAGAGGCAGTGGTGTCAACCGCTTGCACCAATCCAGGCATCAGGTGCTTAGATGACGTGCTTGATCATGCTAATGGTGGTTAGGCTCTTAGTGGTTAGGTCTCAGAACTTTCTTTAAAAAAGTCCCAGACCGGGTAACTCCTAACTCTTTGATGGAGAAATTCACGAGAGTCAGTAATCTACGAAACGGTCGCCTGACTACTTTTTTATTATTTATTTATATAGCACTATTGATTCCATGGTGCTGTCCATGATAAGGGGTTACATACAAATTACAGGTATCACTTACAGGATGCAAACTAACAATTACAAACGGATACAGAGGGGTGAGGACCCTGCCCTTGCAGGCTTACATTCCATAGGATGGATAGGTTGAGGATTGCAGCAGCTTCGTTGTTGGTGAGGCAGTAGCTCCGCTAGTGGTGAGGAGGCAGCAGGGTTAATGCAAGCTGTAGTCTTTCCTGAAGAGGTGGGTTTTCATGTTCCTTCTGAAGGATCTGAATGTGGTTGATAGTCGGACATGTTGGAGCAAAGAATTCCAGAGGATGGGGGACATTCAGGAGAAGTCTTGGAGGCGGTTGGGTGAGGAGCGAATAAGTGTGGAGGAGAGAAGGAGGTCTTGGGAGGACCGGAGATTACATGAGGGAAGATATCAGGAGATTAGTTCAGAGATATATGGAGGAGACAGGTTATGGATGGCTTTGTAGGTCAGTATTAACCCCTTCATGACCTTGCGATTTTCCGTTTTTGTTTTTCGCTACCCTCCTTCCCAGAGCCATAACTTTTTTATTTTTCCGTCAATATGGTCATTTGAGGGCTTATTTTTTGCGGGTCGAGTTGTACTTTTAAACAACATTATTGGTTTTACCATGTCATGTACTAGAAAATGGGAAAAAAATTCCAAGTGCGGTGAAATTGCAAAAAAAAATGCAATCCCATGCGTGTTTTTTGTTTGGCTTTCTAGTTAGCTTCACTAAATGCTAAAACTGACCTGCCATTAGGATTCTCCAGGTCATTACGCATTCATAGACACCAAATATGTCTAGGTTACGTTTTATCTAAGCGGTGAAAAAAAATTCCAAGCTTTGTTAAAAAAAAAATAAAAAAATTGCGTCAATTTCCGATACCCGTAGCGTCTCCATTTTTTGTGATCTGGGGTCAGGTGAGGGCTCATTTTTGCATGCCGAGCTGATGTTTTAGTGATACCATTTTGGTGCAGATACGTTCTTTTGATCGCCCGTTATTGCATTTAATGCAATGTTGCGGTGACCAAAAAAACATAATTTGGGCGTTTAAAATTTTTTTCTCGCTGCGCCATTTAGCAATCAGGTTAATCCTTTTTTTATTGATAGATCGGGCGATTCTGACCGTGGCAATACCAAACATATATATATTTGATTTTATTTTTATTGTTTTATTTTGAATGGGGCAAAAGGGGGGTGATTTAAACTTTTATATTTTTTTTAACTTTTGTCATGCTTCAGTAGCCTAGAGGCTAGAAGCTGGCATAGCCTGATTGGCTCTGCTACATACAGTAGCAGCGATCATCAGATCGCTCCTATGTAGCTTAACTACAGGCTTGCTATGAGCGCCAACCACAGGGTGGCGCTCACATCAAGCCAGTATCAGTAACCATAGAGGTCTCAAGTAGACCTCTGGTTACTATGCCGATGCATCGCTCACACCCAATCATGTGACGGGGGTCTAAGATTGCCTTGTGCAGGCATGTACTACGGAGGACAGAGAATGAACTTCAATCCAATATTGCAGCCAGCATGCAGCCAGCGGGTAAGGAAAGGGTGAATCAAAAACCCCCAAACCCCGCCTCCATGGCTGAAGATTGTTCCCTCCAAATTCAGGTGACAGTGTCCCTTTAATTGCGATAGATAGGTCAGGTAAGGAAGATCTATGAGATGGAGGAAAGATGATGAGTTCAGATTTGTCCACATTGAGTTTGAGGAAGCGAGAGGAGAAGGAGGATATGGCTGATAGACACTCCAGGATTCTGGACAGCAGAGGTGTGACGTCTGGGCCAGAAAGTTAGATCTGAGTGTCATCAGCATAAAAGGTGGTACTGGAATCCATGAGACTTTGAGTTGTTCCAGGCCAAATGTATAGATTGAGAAGAGTAGGGGTCCTAGAAGAGAGCCTTCGGGGACTCCAACAGAGAGAGGGTGGGATGAGAAGGTAGTGTTGGAGTGGGAGACGCTGAATGTGCCGTTGGAAAGGTATGAGGAGATCCAGGTTAGGGAAAGGTCTTTGATAACAAAGGAGAGGATGTGTAGTAGGAGCCAGTGGTCAACTGTGTAGAAAGCAGAGGACAGGTCTAGAAGGAGTACAGAGTATTGTCCGTTCTTCATCTGGTCACCCCACTGCCTCTTTCTGCCTGTTTCAGTGTTGTCGAACTACCACCCTCAGCGCTTCTGGCCTCACTCTGCATGCCATCTTGGCATCCACCGCCTCGTCTTCCACCCTGCATCTTGGTCCGCCTGACTTGTCGACAGCTGTGCCTCATCATCTTCCTCTTTAGACAAAATGTGGGTGCTCTAAATTTTATGCATCACTAAACAGAATGTCCTCTTGTCTCTCTTGGAATATGCAGGTTGGGAGGTCACAATCAAGAAATTATGTTGTAAAGGGCTTCTCTGAGTGTCTTAGTGTGGGATCACTAATCTCCTGGGACTCAAAATGGAGAAAGGATCAGCATGCTAGAAGCATTATCTGCTATCCAACCGACCACCTGGTTGCACTGTTCCGTCTTCAGAAGTGGTGTACCTTACCTTCCTGCAAAGTGGGACAGGAAACTGATGTGGATGGGCGCGGTTCTTGTACTTCAGCAACAGGTGTAGTCACATCTGTCACACGTCCTCGGCATCTACGTGCACCATCATTAGCACCTCCACTTCCCTGTCTCTTACCTTATACGCTATGAATTTTCTAATTGCTAGGTATCTGGAAACCAAGTTTATTTTTGATTTAAAAATACAAAAAATTGGCCACCTGTTTGTATGGATGACAAACTCAATCCAGAAAAATTTCTCAACGCTTATTTGGAGTGTTATATACCACCGAAATGCCCCACAAAGTATGTAATACTTTAACCCTTTCCCGACCTCCGCCGTACTATTACTGCAGAGGTCGGGTCCCCTGCTTTGATGTGGGCTCCGGAGATGAGCCCACCTCAAAGCCGGGACATGTCAGCTGTTTTGAGCAGCTGACATGTGCCCGCAATAGCGGCGGGTGAAATCGCAATTCACCCGCCACTATAAACCAGTTAAATGCCACTGTCAAATGCTGACAGCGGCATTTAACCGGCGCTTCTGGCCGCACAGCCGGAAATGATCGCATCGCCGACCCCCGTCACATGATCGGGGGTCGGCCATGCGTCAGGATGGTAACCATAAAAGTCCTTGAGACCTCTATGGTTACTGATGCCAGCCTGCTGTGAGCGCCACCCTGTGGTCAACGTTCATAGCAAGTCTGCAATTCAGCTTCCTAGCAGCGATCTGATGATCGCTGCTATGTAGCAGAGGCGATCAAGTTGTGCCAGCTTCTAGCCTCCCATGGAGGCTATTGAAGTTGGCAAAAGTTAAAAAAATAAAAAGTTTAAATCACCCCCCTTTCGCCTCAATCAAAATAAAATAAAAAAAATAAAAATATCAAACCTACACATATTTGGCATCACGGCGTTCAGAATCGCCCGATCTATCAATAAAGAAAAGGATTAACTTGATCGCTAAACGGCGTATCAAGAAAAAAATTTGAAATGCCAGAATTCCTTTTTTTTTGTTGCCGCGACATTGCATTAAAATGTAATAACGGGCGATCAAAAGAACGTAACTGCACCAAAATGGTATCATTAAAAACGCCAGCTCGGCACGCAAAAAATAAGCCCTCACCTGAACCCATATCACGAAAAATGGAGACGCTACGGGTAGCGGAAAATTGCACATTTTATTTTTTTTTTTTAGCAAAGTTTAGAATTTTGTTTTACGACTTAGATAAAACGTAACCTAGACATGTTTGTTGTCTATGAACTCGTAATCACCTGGAGAATCAAAATGGCAGGTCAGTTTTAGCATTTAGTTAACCTAGCAAAAAAGCCAAACAAAAAACCAGTGTGGGATTGCACTTTTTTTGCAATTTCACGGAACTTGGAACTTTTTTCCCCGTTTTCTAGTACACGACATGATGTCGCTGAAAAGTGCAACTTGTCCCGCAAAATACAAGCCCTCTCAACCTGTACAACCACTCTCTTCCTCCAATAAGAACTGTCCCTGAACTATGCACTGGCATCAGTGTGCTGAGTGTGGCGACACCTCTTCTTTTATAACCCCTGATTATATAATATGGCCAGCCGATCACAAATCACAGTAATGCCACTGCCGAGATGGCTACAGCATTACAGTGACTGGCAGGCAATCCCATGCATACTTATTGGCTGTGTACCAGACACCAACCATGCAAGGTGGGGAATTTGACCTTCAGATCCGAACAGCAGCTAATGCTCACCGAGTATTTCCAAGCACCCAGATACTCACGTGATATCCAAGTATCACTGAGCACGTTCGCTCATCCCTAGTAATTATCCCCTCTCTTAATTATACGACTGTTATGTTTTTGTGCAATCTGTCAATAACATATGTAGTGTCTCCAAGTTATTTTTGATGGCCAACAAAATACAATTTTCTAGTTATTTTTCACACTTTACTGTAGGTATGATAATGGTTTCTCTCTGTGTGGGATTTTTGTTGTTTAAAGGTGATGCCCACTACTTGGACCAACCCTTCTCATTGGAATGGGAAAGATTGATCCAGCTTCTACTCTACAAATCCACGACATGTTTAAAATGATGAATTCTTTATTTTTTTAAAGTTAAAATATAGTCATATCAAACAGGCTTTTTTTTTTTATTTCTTGGTTGAAACCTGTAGGAAAATGTATTTAAAGATCATAGGGAAAAGACTAATAAAATACCAAATGTGTTTCGAAAGCAAGTGCGTTCTTAAACTTGGTTCACTGTCTCCACTTTTGAACATATCAAACAATAAAAGTCAGGGAGCAGCGGTGGCCCTAGCTTCCTGTTAATGTTCAATACATCCAAAGGCAGGAACAGTGAAGCCAGCGCTGATTTTGTAACAACCTCACGAGCCCCGGGAACGTGAGTGCAAAGACCACTGGAACGAAACTGGCACGGCAAGTGAGTGAGTATGAATATTTTTATTTCAAATAGGCCAAACATGGGGTTGTCCTAGTAATGGACAACCCTTTAAAAAATACATTTTTATGTTAAAACATTTACAACATTCTGAATATGAAAAGCTTCACCCCCTTTGGGACTTTTCTGATGTTAAAGAGTTATTTTAGTGTAAAACATTTCCTACATTAAGAACATGAGAAAAGCTTCTCTGTGTGAATTTTTTGGTGACTAAGAAGATATGATTTCCTTACAAAACATTTCTCACATTCTGAACATGAAAAAGGATTTTGCCCTGTGTGAGTTTTCTGGTGCCTAACCAAAGATGATTTATGGTTAAAACATTTCCCACATTCTGAACATGAAAACGGTTTCTCCCCTGTGTGGGTTCTTTGGTGTCTAACAAGATTGGATTTCTGTTTAAAACCTTTCCCACATTCTGAACATGAAAAAGGTTTCTCCCCTGTGTGGGTTTTTTGGTGTCTAACAAGACTGCTTTTCACACTAAAATAATTCCCACATTCTGAACATGAAAAAGGTTTCTCCCCTGTGTGGGTTCTTTGGTGTCTAACAAGATTGGATTTCTGTTTAAAACCTTTCCCACATTCTGAACATGAAAAAGATTTCTCCCCTGCGTGGATTCTCTGGTGTATAACAAGATGTGATTTGTATTTAAAACATTTTCCACACTTGGAGCAAGAAAATCTTTTCTCCACTGTGTGAATTTTTGGATGTTTAAGAAAAGACTTTTCGATGAGAAAACGGTTTCCATATTCTGGACATGAAAATGGCTTCTTTGATTTAGGAGTATTTCCGTTTTTATTGCTTATTTTGTGACTCTGATTTTCCTTAGTTGTCACTAATGAATCAGAAGACACGACCTGCTTCAAAGGATCAGATGAGATATCTTTGCTGCGAAGGGATGATGGTATATATGGAGTAATGGCATTAACTTCAATTGTATCCAGTGGGATCTCAAAATCATCTGATTTAAAAATTGAAGATGTGAGCTGTTCCTTTGATCTCTGGGTACAGTCATCTGCAAGATATAAACCAATTATTTTTTTTGAATATAACATCCTTAAATGTCATTTAACATTTCTACTTAAACGGTCTGCAAATATTGCAAGTTATGTAAAAATATTGAATTCTTCACCAAGACAATTACAGTTCACAGTCTAATAGAGAATCTCATATGATGAACCAGTGGAGCGTGGTATTTAACTGTTTGTTCATTCTGCCTACAAAACATGGAATAAAAAGCCACAAAGAAACATTAGGTTGACGAACATAATACCAATAAAAACTTCTATTCATCTAACAAAAAAACAAGTCCCCACTCAGGTCCATCAACTGCCAGAGGAAGAACAGGTCTCCACATTAGTGGCCCAAAAGGCTCTTTAAAAGCAAAATGGCTTCCATTAACCAATACAGCAATAACCACTCTGCCAAAGTCAAATTTCCCCCTCGCTTCTGAGCCTTTCAGTGTGCCCAAACCACATGTATTTGGCATTACTATAGTGAGAAGAACCCACTTAATTTATGGTGTGTGTGTGTCTCTCCTGGAGCAGAATCAGAGCACTATGTGTTGGGTAATAAAATGGCATATTTGCAATTTTTTTCTCCCACATACACCATGTGCTAATTTCCAGAAAGTGCCTGTAGAATCTAAAATAGTCACTACTCCAATAGATTAGTTCTCTGAGGGTTATAATTTCCAAAATGGAGTCATTATATGGGGATTTCTTCAGCTCTGCTTTTCTGAAATTTATTCATATTAGGGCTTCTGCAGATGGTGTGTCACATCTCTTCTGGGATCTGCTCCTATGACGTCACCAGGCGAGTCCTTATTCATATGGCAAGGGGCACTGGTAATGGAGTAGATGTTGGAACCAGAAGCTCTGGACGACATAGGCTCGATTCATCCACTAAGATTAGGGTGCCTGAGACAAGTAGTGCCATCCAGTCTGGCAGTATGGGTGCATGTACTGTCCAGCTGAAGTAATCTGCTCCCTGATTCAGCCAATTGGATAGCACCATATTCTACAAAAGCTCGAAGCATATTGAAGGAAGCTGCCAGATACAGCCTTGTTCTCCTTTGGTTCAGTCCTCTTTGCTCAGCTCACAGCTTGTGTATTTGTTTCCTGTTGTGATCCCGGCCTGTTTGCTGACTAATCTTACATCTTCTGATTTTGCATTTTCTCTGCCTTACTGGTTCTGACCCAGCTACCTGACTATTTTTCTTCTCATTTCACACCACCGAACACTGTGACCCAAGCCTAGGGGTCTCTGTGTCAGTCCAGATCCATGTAGAGGTGTTAAATGGTGACCCAAGACAATCCCAGGGATCAGGAAAATGGAGTAGATGGCGCCAAGCCTGTTCGTGGTGGCCATCTTTTGAGCTGCCAAGTGGCCGCAAACACTGCTCCTAATATATCGTGTCTGCAAGCTATTCCAGTTACATCAGTATTCCAATAGCTAAATGGAGATCCTTCCCTTCTCAATCTTGAAATGTGCCCAGAAGACAGTAATGTAAACCGTTTAAGGGTATTGTCGGATACAAGAGAAGTTGTAAAATAATTTGTGAGATCTGTTTGGTATTACCCTTTGTGAAAGTGAAAAAATGAGGCTTCTATTTTGTGAAGAATTCTAAAATTATAACCATATAAAGTGACACATGTCAGA
Organism: Ranitomeya imitator; assembly: GCF_032444005.1. Lineage (NCBI taxonomy): Eukaryota > Metazoa > Chordata > Amphibia > Anura > Dendrobatidae > Ranitomeya > Ranitomeya imitator. Next base: position 318,575,503 of record NC_091283.1, read on the forward strand.
TTTGAAAAATGAGCCCTGATTAGGAACACAAAACTGGCTGCAGGTACTGGTTATCCGAGTATTTTGGGAACTAACTACTGTAGTCAAAAACTGTGACTATAGACAGTAACACATCTACTGAAATGAACAAACTCAACAATCTTCATCAGTAAAAAAATGAGTAACTAGTGGTGAAACCTCTCTGGAGTAGTTACAGTATGGGGCTTGGTGGTTCTTGGCAATCTAAATTATCGTAAGGGGCAGGGCCAATATTTTCTGTCAGATCAGTTTCAAAAATAAATATTACCGTATATACTTGAGTATAAGCTGAGATTTTCAGCCCAAATTCTTGGGCTGAAAGTGCCCTTCTCGGCTTATACTCGAGTCATGATCGGCGGTGGGGTTGGCGGGTGAGGGGGAGAGAGGACTGTCATATACTCACCTAGTCCCGGCGCTCCTGTCGCTGTCCCTGCTTGTCCCATGGTCTTCGGGTGCCGCAGCTCTTACTCTGTTCAGCGGTCACATGCTCCCGCTCATTAAAGTTATGAATATGGACACCACTCCCATAGGGGTGGAGCCGCATATTCATTCCTGTAATGAGCGGTGCCAGTGACCGTTGACAGAGGAAGAAGCTGCGGCACCCGAAGACCATCTGTCCGGGATAACGATCCAGGGACGCCGGGAGCAGGTAAGTATCTCATATTTACCTGTCCACGTTCCACCTGCCGGGCGCTGCTCCGTCTTCAGCGTCCTCTTGCAGTGACTGTGCAGGTCAGAGGGCGCGATGACGTACTAATCTGCGCGCCGCCCTCTGCCTGAACAGTCAGTGCGGAGAGACGCCGAGACAGGACGCTGAGGAGCTGCGGGCAGCAAGAGAGGGGAGTATGTCTTTTTTTTATTGCACCAGCAGCATTATATATTGCGCAGCTTTATATGGAGCGTCTATGGGGCCATAATGAACAGTGCAGAGCATTATATATGGTACAGCTTTATATGGAGCATCTATGGGGCCATAAGGAACGGTATGGAGCATCTATTTTTATTTTTGAAATTCACCGGTAGGTGCTGTATTTTCCACCCTAGGCTTATATTAGAGTCAATAAGTTTTCCCAGTTTTTTGTGGCAAAATTAGGGGGGGGGTGGCTTATACTCGAGTATATACGGTAGGTAGTCAAAGATAAGAGTAGAGAATGTATTCGTGCTCCCCATTTCAGTAGAGATTGTCCAGTAATCTGAATTCCTTAGAATTGAAAACATAATGGAATTTATGATGTGGAGTGAATCCATGAAACCAGGGCTTGAGTCATGCCAACATTTTCTGTAGGCATAAATAAATGTATGAGTGGGTACACACTAGCGCTTCACTGGATAAAAAAACAGGGTAGATTAAAATTGCACTAGGGAGAGGGAGCTGGGGGTAAAATAGGGTAAAAATAAGGATACAGCTGCTGGTGAGATGGCAGGGTCTGTGTAACACCCTGTCTATAAATGCAAATGTATAATTAGATGGTTACCACCTGCGCTGAAGAATGTTACTCCTACAAAGGAGTGTATATGTAAATACCAGATTATCACCTGTACTGGGGAAAAAAAAAAAAATTAAAAATTCAATTCAGGGGGTTAAGTGCAGAGCTGACACTTAGAGGCTGTATTAATTACTGTGTGCAGTACTAGTAACCGGGATTAATATCCTCCAATGCAAGAACAATTACGTATATGCAGTCGTGCACTTACTCTTTGTGAAGACGATGATACCCCGGAATAGCAGCATGTGTTAGTCCTCTTCAAGGATAGTTAGTGGGCTCCATAGTACAGGTTTGGGGGTTCCTGCGGAAACGTTTTCCCCAAAAGGGCTCTCCTGGCTTGGTGCTCGGAGCTGAAAAGAACCGCCAGCCTCTAGCATTCCCATATGCGCCCGCCCATTAGCTGTGACGTCACACTACCTGCCACGCCCCCTCTACACTCCGCCACTGCTTCGGCGTCGCTTCCGGCCGGGGCACGCTAGAGGCTGGCGGTTTTTTTCAGCTCCGAACGCCCAGGCAGGAGAGCCCTTTAGGGGAAAATGTTCCCGCAGGAACCCCCAAACTAAGCGATCCTGTACTACGGAGCCCACTACACCTAACTATCATTGAAGAGGACTAACACATCTTGCTATTCCGGGGTATCATCGTCTTCACAAAGAGTAAGTGCACGACTGCATATACGTAATTGTTCTTGCATTGGAGGATATTAATCCCGGTTACTAGTACCGCACACAGTAATACAGCCTCTAAGCAAGTGTCAGCTCTGCACTCAACCCCCTGAATTGAATTTTTTAAATAATTTTTTTTCCCAGTACAGGTGATAATCTGGTATTTACATACACACTCCTTTGTAGGAGTAACATTCTTCAGCGCAGGTAATAACCATCTAATTATAAATAAATGTATATTACAGCCATCAGTCATGCACTGCTTAGAGATATATCATGGGACAAGTGTAATTTTTTTTATGTCGTTTATCACAATCCTCTTTGAAGTTAGTCGTTAGGTTTTAAAAGAAATTGAAAAGTCAGGACAAAGAGAAACTCTGTTATTGTACAGAAATTCACACTTGGCCCTGACTGCACATTTACTGTTGTCGTTCATAAAAGCGACGTTTGGCCAGAAAGACTGGACCTGGTCTTGTAGGGACCATATGAGCACATTCAGCAGCACAGAAGGGGGAGAAGGTAGATTCATCTAATAAGATATCAGGGATCTAGGAAGCCAACAGCTTTGTCTTAGGCCAGGTTCCCATTGCGTTAGGGCAATCCGTTTAGCGCATAGCGCTAACGCAATGTATTTTTTTAGGGGTCGCGTTTAACGTCCCCGCTAGCGCAGATCCCCGATCTGCGAGAGCAGGGAACGGACGCAAGCAGCGTCCGAGGCGCGTCACAAAAGAACGGCACATCGCTAGCGCGTGTCGAAAATGGCACGTGCTAGCGATGCGCGTTAACATTGCTGCCAATGGGTGCGCTAACGGACGCGTTGCACGGCGTTAATTTCGCCGTGCAACGCTCTCCGTTAGCGCTGTCCCATTAACGCAATGGGTACCTAGCCTTACAGGCCCATCATAATTTTTTTATTCAAGTGATTTTCTACGTCATTTGGCTTTCTAGTTTACAGATCTCGGCAGGTAACGGTCAGCGTCTTCTAATCCCAGGGGGAGGTGGATCCTCCAGGTTGTAAGTTCTATAGAAAAGGATTTAACAATTTCACAAAGTAATTTCAACATTTCCAGATGGAGCAGAATGTTGTGGTCTAGAGGCAAAATGGTGATCACACAATTGGGATACGACCGGAAAAGACGATCGATAAAGCAGCCACAGCAGATGACTAGGAAGAATCTGTGACTTCTAAAAATGCGGGAAAATATTTGTGTTGCCACAAAAATATTTTCAGCACGTTAGCAATGATAATGGTAGTACATCATGAGCATTTGGCAGGTGTTTGATGAGGGGAGGGGGTTTGCAGAGCTCAGAAGCGCAGCGTTCTTGTAAGCACAGCATAGCAGTCTCTTTTTTTTTCTTCCTAACTTTATGTGTGCACATTGCAGCTAGCCAACAAATGGGCAGGAAACATCCACAATGTCCTGACACCACGACTTGTGTCATTGCTGCTCAAATCACATGTCCCTCTCCATATAAATAGACCTTTTTTTTTGCGCAATTTTGACACTAACAGTGCAGAGATGCTGCTCCTGACACTGCCACAGTTAACACCAAGATTTCAGCCAGTTAGTTAGGCGATTGTATATTAAACAGATAGTGTTCAGTTTGGCTGTAAAATTAACCTTCTGGATTTTTTTTTTTTTTTTCATTTCGGGGGGGGGGGGGGGGGGGGGAGGGCGGGGGGGAATTACTGAGGTTCACAGACAAAGTCAGCAGGGCCCATGTTGTACAAGTGTGTTGTGCATGGAGCACAATAGGAGCAGTGCACAAGTATAGCATTCTAAATAATATTTTTTGTAGCTAAATGTGAAACGGCCTGCTGTATCCACATTTTAGATAGTTAGCTAGGTGGTTGTATACAAGTCAGATACTGTAGGTAGCTACTCTCGAGTGTGGCTGTTAAATTTACCTTCCAGCCCTTTTTAGTTTTTGGCCATACTGAGGTGCACAAGGAAAGACAGCAAGTCACATGTTGTGCACTGCTTCTATTGTGATCCATGCACAAGTATAGCATTCTAATTAACATTTAGCTAGTGAAAAAATATTAAACAGTCTGCTGTATACCACCTTGTCATTTAGTGCTGTGGTGAAATAAAACTGTCTACAGACCTAAGGCACATTATAGAAAAAATTTATAATATGTCCATTGCAAAAAGTTAGACAACCCGCCGTATCACACTTTGTCATTTGTTTGGGTTGAAATTAAGCTGTAGAGGCCTGATCCAGAGGCCAGAAACAAATTCTTCTGTTGTTAACGTCATACAGTAAGGGTTCTGACTTTAAAATTGTTTGTAGCATAACTTCTTTGTCATACAGGCCTCATCCACACTCCATTCTTTTTTTCTGTGACTAACACGATACAGCACGCCATATTTCAACTTTGAATTTACTGTCGCTGAAATTCAGCTGTTTGCAAAGGTGGTGCAGAGTTCAAAATCTAATTTTTTGTTGCTAATACTGTGCTCCTACCACATTATCTGAACAACATAACTGGGAAAGTCTTAGTTACTCACCGGTTAACGGTGTTTTTCGGAGTCCATGACAGCACCACAGAGAGAGGGGATCCGCCCTTCAGGAACAGGAAACCTACAGATACATAAGGGCGGCACCTCTCCCACGCATCAGTTGGTTTACAGAGCACAAGAGGACCACCAAGGTTAACAGCATAATTTATATACAACGATACTACTGCTAACTATTCACCACGAGTGGATTATATAAAAAAAAAAAAGGGAAGAGGTGTACACCCAGAACTTAAGAAGACGAGAGGGTATGTACGGGTGCTGTCATGGACTCCGAAAAACACCGTTAACCGGTGAGTAACTAAGACTTTATCAGTCGTCCATGACAGCACCACTGAGAGAATTAGAGAGTAAATGTTTAGGGAGGGACTACAGCTTGCAGTACCGTTACACCAAAAGAGAGGTCCGAGGAAGCACCCAGGTTTAATCTATAATGGTTATAGAATGTGTTTGGAGAAGACCAAGTAGCAGCCTTACATATTTGGTCGATCGACACCTCTAACCTATCCGCCCACGAGGCAGCCATAGCTCTAGTGGAATGCGCTCTTGGACCTTCAGGCACCGGCTTGCCCTTTGAGATGTATGCCAGCGAAATAGCCTCCCTGATCCACCTAGCTAGCGTAGATTTTGATGCTCTATGACCTTTCCTACTACCCTGATAGATAACACCCTATTCGTGTCCTATCTTCCAAGGATCAGTCACTGCTAGATACTCTAGGACAGGGGTCCCCAACTCCAGTCTTCAAGGCCCACCAACATTTCATGTTTTCAGGATTTCCTTAGTCTTGCCCAGGTAATAATTGCATCACCTGTGCAATGCAAATGAAATCCTGAAAACATGACCTGTTGGTGGGCCTTGAGGACTGGAGTTGGGGACCTCTGCTCTAGGATACATCTTCTTACGTCTAAAGTGTGTAGTTTCTTTATCATTAATAGGATTAGGGAGGAAAGATGGAAGCACTATCTCCTGTGTTCTATGGAACCTAGACACTACTTTAGAAAGATATGCTGATCAGGGGAAAGTATCACTCTATCATCTCTAAGTTACGTGTAAGGGGGAAGCCTGGATAATGCCTGGATGTCACCTATCCTACGAGCTGACGTTAGGGCCACCAGGAAAGCTACTTTAAGAGATACAAAAGTTATCATGGGTGAGATACAAAAGGTTCCGAATGGAATCTATCCGGTCAGCAGTTCACCTGATAGATCAGAATGCCGTGATGTGCACGCTCAACCTAAAAAGTGCTTACTATCAGGTTCCGGTGCATCCCTCATCAAAGAATCTTCTGAGGTTTGCAGTGGCACTGCCAACCTGGACCTGCCACTATCAGTTTCAGGGCCTCCCCTTTGGGCTGGCATCTGCCCCTCGTATTTTCACAAAACTGGTATCAGATGGTGGCCTTCTTGAGAAGTCAAGGCGTTATAATAATTCCGTACCTGGACGACTTTCTTCTTGTGGCAGGTTCAGTGGAGATCCTAGAGGATCACAGGACTCGGACGATTGCAGTAAGGGAACATCTAGGATGGGTAATAAACTGGCAGAAGTCCGACCTGATACCAGAACAAATTAAGATCTTCCTGGGAGTATGTATGGACTCCAGATGCAAAATATCCCTGCTACCAGAGGTCAAACAAGAGACAATTCGAACGCGAGTCAGGTACCTACTGGAACATCAAATTTCCATAAGGATCGCAATGAAAGTACTAGGCCTGATGACGGCCTGTATTTCCTGTGTCAGATGGGCACAGTCACACTCAAGACCCCTGCAGAGACAAATCCTGTCTGTTTGGGATCGCCGTCAGACATCTATAGATGCCCCCTTGAAGCTGGCGGGTCCTGTTCAGAGATCTCTCCACTGGTGGACACAGGCAGAAAACCTAAGGGTGGGCGTCTTATGGTCCACCTCCCCCTACGTAGTGGTCACCATGGATGCCAGCGCATGGGGCTGGGGAGCCCATCTTCAGGGCAGAATCTTCCAGGGCAAGTGGCCAGCAAGTATCAGAAACAGATCTTTCAACTTCAGAGAACTATATGCCGTATGGGAAGCGTTAAAGCTAAATCGGATCACGCTCTCAGGTCATCATGTCAAAATTTTTTCTGACAATGTGACAACGGTCTCATTCCTGAATCATCAGGGCGGCCCCAGATATCGTCCACTGCAGGATCTAGCGGAAACGATTTTCAACTGGGCAGAAGACTCGGTTCTATCCATAACGGCTTTCACTTAGAGGGTTCTCAGAACGTGATTGTGGACTATCTGAGCAGATGGCAAGTCCAACAGAGTGGGAGCTGAATCAGAATATCTTCCTAAGGTTATGTCATTGGTGGGGAACCCCCAATATAGACCTATTTGCAAACAGAAGAAACTCGAAGGTCTCAAGGTTCTTCTCTCTGAACCCCTCGGAGCTTCCAGACGGGGTAGAAGCACTGAGTCAGCGGTGGGTGGAACCCCTCTCATATGCTTTTCCACCCCTGGCTTTGATTCCAGCCGTTCTATGAAAGATCAAGGAGGATCGAGCAAGGGTCATCTTGATCGTTCCATACTGGCCAAGGAGAAGCTGGTTTCCCCTACTGGGAACCTTAGCGATCGACAACCCAATCGAGTTACCCCTTCAGGGTAGTGAAGTCTGAACGGCGCGCAGTGTGACTTCTTTGCGCCTGATGCAGCTGGTACTCCATTACTGCTGGCTGCTGCTCACACAACCGCTCCAACATATGTAACGTTGTTCCGGAAGGCGGAATCGGCACTGCAGAGCTGCAATGCACGATCTTGCCATGCTGGAACGCCGCAAGTGAGCACACTCTAGGTGGACCTTGTGCAGCAGTGCATCAAGATCCGGATAGTCCCTCAAAAAACTCTGCACGACCAAGTTGAGCACATGTGCCAGACATGGGATGTGAGTGAGGTTGCCTAGGCCCAGAGCTGCCACCAGATTTCGGCCATTATCACACACTACCATGCCTGGCTGGAGATTCGCTGGCACAAACCACACGTCGCTCTCCTGCTTGATGGCATTCCAGAGCTCCTGCGCTGTGTGGCTTCGATTCCCCAAAGAAATTAATTTCGATACGGCCTGTTGAAGTTTGGCCACGGCTGTGCTCATTTCAGTCGGAACAGGTAAGCGTTCACGGGTCCAGGTGGACCGTGACGGCTCCTGCAGCGATGCTTCAGGGGAACTGGAGTATGAGGAGTCAATGTGTACAGACTGGATTCCTGTAATCCTTGGAGTTGGCAGAACACGTAGAGCGCCACTCATGATCTGTACCCGGCTCCACAACATTGGCCCAATGGGCTGTGAGGGAAAGGTATCGTCCCTGTCCATGGTGACTGGTCCACGCATCGGTGGTGAGGTGGACCTTGCTACTGACGGCGTTTAGTAGCGCATGTTTAATGTTTCCTTCCACATGCTTTTGCAGGGCAGGGACGGTTTGCCTGCTGAAATAAAAGCGGCTGGGCACGTTGTATTGTGGGACTGCCAATGCCATCAAGTTATGGAAGCTGTCAGTCTCCACCAGCCTGAATGACAGCATTTCAAGGGACAGTAGTTTTGCAATGCCAGCATTCAGAGCCTGTGCTCGTGGGTGGTTTGCCGAGAATGGCCGCCTTTTCTCCCATGCCTGTGCTACCGATGGCTGTAGACTGGGCTGGGAATGTGAGTGGGCAGATGACTTGGAACGTGGTGCTGTGGGTGGAATTACACTGGGTCTCTGGACAACAATGCCAGAGGTTCTTCCATGGCGATCCTGTGAGGAAGCCGAACCAGCTGTGTGTTAGCTGGAGGAAGAGGCTCCAACACGAGCTGAAGAGGTGGTAGGTGCCGCTGTAGGTTGGCCTAGGTCTTCAGTGTGTTTTTGAAACTCCACCGCGTGCTTGGTCCACACGTTTCCACATATTTGTGGTATTGAGGTTGCTGACACTTTTCCCTCTTTTGACTTTCTGATGACACAGCTTGCATTTGACTAAGCAAATGTCAGCTGCAACTGTGTCAAAAAAGGACCAGGCAGTGCAAGTCTTGGGAGCACCCGTTTTGGCTTTTGGAAGGGGCATGCTCCTAATGGGTGCTGAAGTGGAGGCTACAGGCAACGCAGTCTTCCCCCTCCCTCTTTGGGCCGTTCGGGGAATCCTTTCCTCAGAGCTGCTCCCACCACCTTCCTGTACCTCACGCCATGATGGGTCAAGGATCTCATCATCTACACTACCCTCTTCCAACAACTGCTTCTCCTGGGTAGTCTCGGCAGCACAGTACACACTAGAAAGTGGCACCTGAGTCTCATCATCAGATGCGTACTGAGGTGTGCTGACCGGAGGCACTGGCCCACCCGCCTCTTCAGATTCAGAGAGACAAAGCTGCTGGGCATCACTGCATACTGCCTCTTCTTCAGATTCTAGAATGCTGCTTGGCTGGCCCCCTCTTTCCAAACCAAGAGTTCAGAGAACAGAAGTAGAGATGGCTCCTGTCCTGGGCTCTTTGACTGCCTGGGCAATTTGGCAGGTGGTGAAGAGACAGATGGGTGCTCTTCAGTGCTCTGTGCCTGAGAAGATGTGGCACTAATTGAAGTCGATGCATTAGCTGCCGTTCATCCGACAACGGCTTCAATTTGTTCGTCCTGCAGCAGCGGGGTACGGTGAGCTCCTACAAAGCTGCGCATGAAGGATTGTTCCCTGCTATAACTGTGGGATGATGAGTCACCGGTGCCCGCAGCAGGCACAGAATCCCCACGTCCTCTCCCTGCTCCACGCCCATGCGCCTTACTCCCTGCCTTCTTTATCTTGGTAGACTGATAAAGAGAGGCAGAAAAGTAGTAAGGGCTTAGTGTGCTTATTCCTGAACAGCTGCTAACAGGTATAAGGAACACTAATTTGATAAAGTGTGGACTACACTTTAATATGAGCTAATGTGGCCTACACAACTGCAAAGTGGAGTGTATGGTGAACTTTATTAACTTTTTGTTTGTTTCGCAGAACAGACTACAGAGTGAGCTGCACTCACACAGAGACAGTGCAGACAGCCGTGAACGGCGCTGCAAGGCCAAAAAAAGCTCCTCTATGTACACCTATATAGTGTTTTTCCACAATCTAGCAGGATATGGATGGAAACTCACCAATAGGCTAAAATTTGAAAAAATGTGCAGCAGGCTGAACTAATGCAAAATAGGACAATTGAACAGTAGGAGGCAGTGATGCACCCTGAGCTGACTACAACCGGCTGTGGCAGCAGAACAGACTACGGAGTGAGCTGCACTCACGCACAGACCGTGCAGACAGCCATGAACGGCGCTGCAAGGCCAAGAAAAGCTCCTCTATCTAATCCTATATAGTGTTTTTCCACAGTCTAGCAGGAAACGGATGGAAAACCACTAATAGGATAAATTTGAAAAAATGTGCAGCAGGCTGCACTAATTGCAATAAAGGACAATGGATTCAGCAGTATGAGGCAGTGATGCACCCTGAGCTGACCACAACCGGCTGTGGCTGCAGACAGACTACAGAGTGAGCTGCACTCACACACACACACACAGAGACTTTGCAGACAGCTGTGAACATCGCTGCAAGGCAAAAACAAGGTTCTCACACAGTGGTTGCTAAATTAGCCTGGGTAAAGCACAATGAAGCAAATCGCTATCTCAAAACTGGCCCTCAGTCAGAACACAGCGTCCTGTCCCTAACTAAATTTACAGCAGAGTGAACCCAAAATGGCGGCGGCTTTTACAGGGCATCATGACATCATTTCAGCAGCCAATCACAGCCATGCCAGTAGTTACATGCCTACCATGCAGAACAGGATGTGCCCACATTTCTAATCATTCCTCATTGGCTGAATTAAATGAAACCGGGATTTTGCATTATGGGAACTTCCAATTCCGGTATCCGATATACTGAAAGTATCGGAACTCTGTATCGGAATTCTGATACCGCAAATATCAGCCGATACCCGATACTTGCGGTATCGGAATGCTCAACACTAGTGTTCACACAAATCGTGGAGACGGGATTTCATAAAATCCCCTCCACTATGCTGTAACATATGGACGCTGAGGGTTGAACGCTGCGGTTGTACGCAGCTGATCCAGATGTAATCCGGCCCGTGGACACATACCCTAAAACTAATCCCAAACTGTTCAACTATATCAATAGTAAAAGAATCATAAGTGAAAGTGTAGACCCCTTAAAAAATTGTGAGGAAAGAATGGTTGTAGATGATGAGGAAAAAGCTAATATATTAAACACCTTCTTCTCCACGGTATTAACAGTGGAAAATAAAATGCTAGGTGAAATGCCAAGAGACAAGGAAGCCTTATATTAAGGGCCACCAATCTAACCCAAGAAGAGGTGCAAAAGCGGCTAAATAAGATTAAAATATATAAATCTCCGGGTCCGGATGGCATACACCCATGAGCGCTAAGAGAACTAAGTAATGCAATACACAAACCATTATTTCTTATATTTAGGGACTCTATAGCAACGGGGTCTGTTCCACAGGACTGGCGCATAGCAATTGTGGTACCAATATACAAAAAGGGCTCTAAAAGTGAACCTGGAAATTATAGGCCAGTAAATCTAACCTCTATTGTTGGTAAAATATTTGAAGGATTTCTGAGGGATGTTATTCTGGATTATCTCAATGAAATACATAAGCTACTTACCGGTAGCAGTGTTTTTCAGGAGCCCATGCCAGCACCACGAGAGGGGATCCACCCTTCAGGGACAGGAAACCTACAGACATAAAAGAGCGGCACCTCTCTCCCGCATCAGTTGGTTTACAGAGCATTAGAGGGCCTCCTAGGTTAGTAGCATAAAATCAACTTAATATATGGTACAATTCACCATCTGAGTGAGCTTAGCACTTAAAGAAAAAGAAAGGTGTTGACCCATACGAGAAAATAGGGTAGGGAATATAAGGGTGCTGTCATGGGCTCCTGAAAAACACTGCTACCGGTAAGTAGCTTACGTATTTATTCAGTCGCCATGACAGCACCACGACTTTCAGAAAAGTAAAAAGGACTAGGGAGGGACAACTGCTTCAAGCACCCTTCTCCCAAATGTGAGATCAGAGGAGCTACCAAGATCTAGTCTATAGTGTTTAAAGAAAGTATATGGAGAAGACCATGTGGCCGCCTTACAAATGTCTTCAATCAACACTTCAGATCTCTCCGCCCAGGATGTTGCCACGGCTCGAGTGGAATGAGCTTTAACACCTTCTGAGATCTCCATGCCACCTGCTGTATAAGCCAGAGATATTGCCTCCCTGATCCATCTAGCTAGTGTGTTTTTAGATACTATAAGTCCCTTTCTAACTCCCTGGAAGGATGTAAATAGGGAATTATCTTTTTTCTTTTTTTTTTTCTTAAGCGTTTGTAGCTGAAATATATTTAAGAAGACATCTTTTTTTTTACATCCAAAGTATGAAATTTATGTTCCTTATCATTAGTGGGATTAGGACAAAATGAGGGAAGGACAACCTCTTCTAACCTATGAAATTTTGAGGCTACCTTTGGAAGATAAAGAGGATGAGGTCTCATAATAACTATCTTCCCTAAACTGCATGTACGGAGGCTGTCTGGACAAAGCTTGTATATCACTAATCCTTCTCGCGGATGTAAGCGCAACTAAGAGAGCAGTTTTCAGGGATAGGATTTTAATCGGGGCATCATCAATAAGCTCAAATGGAGCTTGCGTTAAAGCTGAGAGAACAAGATTTAGGTCCCATGGAACTACTTTTTGTTTAATGATTGGTCTAGATCTCGTAACTGCCTTGAAGAATCTGACTATCCAATGATTGCTGGCCAAATTTCTATTGTATAGTGCACCTAGAGCCGATACTTGAACCCTAAGCGTACTTGTGGCTAGGCCCATATCTAACCCTTTTTGCAGGAATTCTAAAATTTGGTTAATACAGGGTTCCTGATCAATCTGTGTTTCTGAAACTGATAAGACTTTTCTCCAAATCCTAACGTAAATGTTTGTTGTAGAGATTTTCCTACATTTGAGTAATGTATTTACCAGGTCCTGCGAAAAACCCCTCCCCCTTAGTAACGATCTTTCAAATTCCACGCCGCTAGATGTAAATTGGCCACTCGTGGATGGAGGATTGGGCCCTGGGAGAGGAGATTTGATATTTCTGGAAGAATCCATGGCTGAGAAATGGACATCTCCCTCAGCCAAGGAAACCATGACCTTCTGGGCCAAAACGGGGCTATCAGGATTATTCAGGCACCGTCTTCCCGTATTTTCCTCAGAACTATTGGGATTAAGTTCAGAGGGGGAAACGCATAGGCGAGATTGAAGTGCCATGGGATTAGAAGAGCGTCTACTGCATACGGATTGTCTCTGGGGTTTAAGGAGCAGAATCAATGTAGCTTTCTCTTTCCTCAGTTGGCAAAGAGATCTATGTCTGGACAACCCCACAATTGTATGATCTGATTGAAGATGGATGAGTTTAGTGTGCAATCTCCCTGTCTGAGTTGGTTGCGGTTTAGATAGTCAGCCATGATATTGTACTTCCCTTTTATGTGAAGAGCCGTGAGTGAGAGGTTTTTCGGCCATCTGAAAAATACGATCCGCGACCTCCATTAATGAACCGGACCGAGTACCTCCTTGATGGTTAATGTAGGCTACGGTTACCTGGTTGTCGGAAAAAGTCTGACATTTCGACCCTGTAGGGGTATAAGAAAACTACTTAAAGCGCGTTCTACTGCTAATAACTCCTTTAGATTGGATGGCAAACTCTGTTCGGACTCAGACCACAGCCCTAGGACCCAACTACTTTCCAAGTGTGCGCCCCATCCCCTGGGGCTAGCATCTGTAGTTATTATCCGAGTTATATGATTTGTCCAGGGTACCCAAATTTGGTACGTGTGTCCACCAATGTAGTGATTGAATAAATTCAATGGACAATGAAAATTTACTGTCAAGATGAGCTTTCAGGCAACGGGAATTTTGTAAAAAGGTCCCACTGTAGTGTGCTGGTATGATATTGAACCCAGAGAACCGCCGGAATACACGATTTGAGTGAATCCAATAGTGACATAACCCCTCTTACAGAGACTGATGGATTATTAAATCATTCTGGTTGCTAGTCGCTGGATACCATCCACTTTTGAATCCGGGAGACTACATTCCTGCCAAATGGAGTCTATGGTAAGACCCAGAAACTCCTGAACTTTTAAAGGTTGTAGACGAGATTTTTTTAAATTAATAATCCATCCTGTTTTGTGTGACACGTATGTCACCTTCTCCAATTGGTTTTTGCAATGTGACTCTGAATGTCCCACAATCAATAAGTCATCTAGGTTGGGAACTATTAATATGTCCTGTTCGAGAAGGTGTGCCATAACTTTAGTAAAAACCCGGGGTGCAACCGCGACTCCTTAGGGTAGTGCACGATATTGTAAGTGCTGTACTGAGCAGTTTAGTGAAACCACCACCTTAAGGAACTGTTGGTGATCTACGTGTATCGGGACGTGATAATAGGCGTCTTTCAGATCTAGGACAACCATAAAGCAATTGTTAAAGAGAAGTTTTATTGCCGTCTTTACAGATTCCATTTTAAAAGATGGGACCAGCAAAAAATTATTCAGGCCTTTCAAATTAATGATGGTACGAAAAGATCCGTCAGGTTTTTTGACAAGAAAGAGACGGGAGTAGAACCCTTTACCTCTTTGTACCGCGGGCACTTTGATCAGAACCCCTTTTTTCTGAAGTTCCTGAACTTCCGACTCTAGTGCCATTTATTCTACAGAAGAAGAACGGATGGGTGTTAAAGTAAATTTATCATGAGGAATCCTTTGGAACTCAACCTTTAGTCCAATTTCAATAACGCTGAGAATCCATGGACAGTTGAAAATTTGTAACCAGGCAGGATAGAAGGCTGAAAGCCTACCCCCTACCTGGTCCGGCAGTCATTGAGGTTTTTTCTAGTCCTGAGAGGTAACATAGTAACATAGTTAGTAAGGCCGAAAAAAGACATTTGTCCATCCAGTTCAGCCTATATTCCATCATAATAAATACCCAGATCTACGTCCTTCTACAGAACCTAATAATTGTATGATACAATATTGTTCTGCTCCAGGAAGACATCCAGGCCTCTCTTGAACCCCTCGACTGAGTTCGCCATCACCACCTCCTCAGGCAAGCAATTCCAGATTCTCACTGCCCTAACAGTAAAGAATCCTCTTCTATGTTGGTGGAAAAACCTTCTCTTCTCCAGACGCAAAGAATGCCCCCTTGTGCCCGTCACCTTCCTTGGTATAAACAGATCCTCAGCGAGATATTTGTATTGTCCCCTTATATACTTATACATGGTTATTACATCGCCCCTCAGTCGTCTTTTTTCTAGACTAAATAATCCTAATTTCGCTAATCTATCTGGGTATTGTAGTTCTCCCATCCCCTTTATTAATTTTGTTGCCCTCCTTTGTACTCTCTCTAGTTCCATTATATCCTTCCTGAGCACCGGTGCCCAAAACTGGACACAGTACTCCATGTGCGGTCTAACTAGGGATTTGTACAGAGGCAGTATAATGCTCTCATCATGTGTTTCCAGACCTCTTTTAATGCACCCCATGATCCTGTTTGCCTTGGCAGCTGCTGCCTGGCACTGGCTGCTCCAGGTAAGTTTATCATTAACTAGGATCCCCAAGTCCTTCTCCCTGTCAGATTTACCCAGTGGTTTCCCGTTCAGTGTGTAATGGTGATATTGATTCCCTCTTCCCATGTGTATAACCTTACATTTATCATTGTTAAACCTCATCTGCCACCTTTCAGCCCAAGTTTCCAACTTATCCAGATCCATCTGTAGCAGAATACTATCTTCTCTTGTATTAACTGCTTTACATAGTTTTGTATCATCTGCAAATATCGATATTTTACTGTGTAAACCTTCTACCAGATCATTAATGAATATGTTGAAGAGAACAGGTCCCAATACTGACCCCTGCGGTACCCCACTGGTCACAGCGACCCAGTTAGAGACTATACCATTTATAACCACCCTCTGCTTTCTATCACTAAGCCAGTTACTAACCCATTTACACACATTTTCCCCCAGACCAAGCATTCTCATTTTGTGTACCAACCTCTTGTGCGGCACGGTATCAAACGCTTTGGAAAAATCGAGATATACCACGTCCAATGACTCACCGTGGTCCAGCCTATAGCTTACCTCTTCATAAAAACGGATTAGATTGGTTTGACAGGAGCGATTTCTCATAAACCCATGCTGATATGGAGTTAAACAGTTATTCTCATTGAGATAATCCAGAATAACATCCCTCAGAAACCCTTCAAATATTTTACCAACAATAGAGGTTAGACTTACTGGCCTATAATTTCCAGGTTCACTTTTAGAGCCCTTTTTGAATATTGGCACCACATTTGCTATGCGCCAGTCCTGCGGAACAGACCCTGTCGCTATAGAGTCACTAAAAATAAGAAATAGTGGTTTATCTATTACATTACTTAGTTCTCTTAGTACTCGTGGGTGTATGCCATCCGGACCCGGAGATTTATCTATTTTAATCTTATTTAGCCGGTTTCGCACCTCTTCTTGGGTTAGATTGGTGACCCTTAGTATAGGGTTTTCATTGTTTCTTGGGATTTCACCTAGCATTTCATTTTCCACCGTGAATATCGTGGAGAAGAAGGTGTTTAATATGTTAGCTTTTTCCTCGTCATCTACAACCATTCTTTCCTCACTATTTTTTAAGGGGCCTACATTTTCAGTTTTTATTCTTTTACTATTGATATAGTTGAAGAACAGTTTGGGATTAGTTTTACTCTCCTTAGCAATGTGCTTCTCTGTTTCCTTTTTGGCAGCTTTAATTAGTTTTTTAGATAAAGTATTTTTCTCCCTATAGTTTTTTAGAGCTTCAATGGTGCCATCCTGCTTTAGTAGTGCAAATGCTTTCTTTTTACTGTTAATTGCCTGTCTTACTTCTTTGTTTAGCCACATTGGGTTTTTCCTATTTCTAGTCCTTTTATTCCCACAAGGTATAAACCGCTTACACTGCCTATTTAGGATGTTCTTAAACATTTCCCATTTATTATCTGTATTCTCATTTCTGAGGATATTGTCCCAGTCTACCAGATTAAGGGCATCTCTAAGCTGTTCAAACTTTGCCTTCCTAAAGTTCAATGTTTTTGTGACTCCCTGACAAGTCCCCCTAGTGAAAGACAGGTGAAACTGCACAATATTGTGGTCGCTATTTCCTAAATGCCCAACCACCTGCAGATTTGTTATTCTGTCAGGTCTATTAGATAGTATTAGGTCTAAAAGTGCTGCTCCTCTGGTTGGATTCTGCACCAATTGTGAAAGATAATTTTTCTTGGTTATTAGCAGAAACCTGTTGCCTTTATGGGTTTCACAGGTTTCTGTTTCCCAGTTAATATCCGGGTAGTTAAAGTCCCCCATAACCAGGACCTCATTATGGGTTGCAGCTTCATCTATCTGCTTTAGAAGTAGACTTTCCATGCTTTCTGTTATATTTGGGGGTTTGTAACAGACCCCAATGAGAATTTTGTTACCATTTTTCCCTCCATGAATTTCAACCCATATGGACTCGACATCCTCATTCCCTTCGCTAATATCCTCCCTTAAAGTGGACTTTAGACAAGACTTTACATAGAGACAAACCCCTCCTCCTCTCCGATTTTTACGATCCTTTCTAAACAGACTGTAACCCTGTAAGTTAACTGCCCAGTCATAGCTTTCATCTAACCATGTCTCGGTTATTCCCACTATGTCAAAGTTACCTGTAGATATTTCTGCTTCTAGTTCTTCCATCTTGTTTGTCAGGCTTCTGGCGTTTGCGAGCATGCAGTTTAGAGGATTTTGTTTTGTTCCAATCTCCTCACTGTGGATTGTTTTAGAAATGTTCTTACCTCCCTTCAGAGTATGTTTTCCTGGGTCGTCTTTGTTCGAGTCTAATGTTTTTCTTCCCGTCCCCTCTTCTTCTAGTTTAACGCCCTCCTGATGAGTGTAGCGAGTCTTCTGGCGAATGTGTGTTTCCCAGGTTTGTTGAGGTGTAGTCCGTCTCTGGCGAGGAGTCCATCATACCAGGTATTAAACATATATCCTCTACCTTTCCTTCTATTATCATATCTGGGTCTCTCTCTATTCGACCTTCTGCAGCTAAACCATTCTTTATTTTAATCCCGTCTATAAGAGGGTCTTCGTAGGTAAGGGAACCGTTTCTTATTATCGCCCGCCTTTTCCAATAGTTCATAAAGATCTGGTCCAAATAAATGTGCCCCTTCACAGGGAATTCTACACAGTTTTGATCTGGTTTGCAAATCTCCTGGCCAACATTTAATCCATAGAGGTCTACGGGCTGCGTTAGAAAGGGCTGCAGATCTGGCGGCTAATTTAACAGAATCTGCTGACACGTCTGACAGAAAAGCTGTTGCCTCCTGAATTATAGGTAGGGAGGATAGGATCTCATTCCTGGGAGCCTTATTCTTGAGTTGATCCTCTAAGCGGTCAAGCCACACTATCAATGACCGTGCTGTGCAAGTGGCTGCAATCGCTGGTCTTAGGGATCTTGCTGATGTTCCCCCTTTCAGGAAAAACTTCATCTTTCCTATATAGTGGATCTTTTAGATTTCCTAGATCTTCAAATGGAAGAGAGGTCCTTTTACACGCCTTAGCCACTGCTGCGTCTAGTTTCGGAGCCTTGTCCCATGAGGATGAAGCTTCCTCCTCGAATGGATATCTCCTCTTAAATGCCGGTGGAAGTGAACCTTCCCTTTCGGGTTTTTTCCACTCCTTTGTAATCAATGTATTTATCTTATCCACCACCGGAAAAGACCTTTGGGATTTTCGATCTAGGCCTTTAAACATAATGTCCTGCATGGAGCATTCTGCCTGGGTCTCCTCAATCCCCATTGTGTTGTTTACCGCTTTAACAAAATGGTTCACTCTCTCCAGCGGCAAGCAGGAGTGACCGGACTCGGTCTCTATAGATGAAGAGGATGACGGAAAGGAATCAGAGCTCAGTTCACCCGAGTCCGACCCCAAATCTGAAATTGGGGACCTAATATGTTTGCTTCTCCTGACATCCGTTTTCTTGCGACATGGATTTAATAGAACCTTTAACTTCCTGTCTAACCATATCCCTTAGAGTGGAAGTAAGTCAGGGGGCTTCTTCCTCAATTAAGCGTTGTATGCAGGGTTTACATAGCTTTCTGTCATGGCCATCTGGGAGTGGCTCCCCACATTCGGCGCACTCCCTATGTTTGGCTTTGGCGGAACATTTTCTCCTCTAACAAGGAGAGGGAATATAAGGAGGAACAGGAAATCACCAAGTGAACTTTCACGTAGATCACTTACCCAAACGTGCAGTGATTGGTACCGTAATCAGTGGGGGGGGGGGGGGGTCCTTCCTAGCTGGCGATGTTTTACAGCTTGAGGACTTGCTTTGCCTCGATTTTTGGGTATTCTTGCCTCCACCAGCGGAACTACTGCCACTAGATCACCGCTGGGATATAATTCGAGGCTCCTCAATGGGCTGAATCTGCTGCGGCTTGTCAGGCAGTGGTGCTCCCTGCTCCAGCGACTCCATCATTACAATGAGTCAGAAGCACTCAGCAGTCGTCAGACTCCTCATTAAATACCCCCAAGGTACCGCCCCTTGATGGGGGTCAGCAGGCTCCAGGTGATCTGCCCGCTACCATGATTAAATGTTGGAGTGCCTCCCCTATGGCCGCGCCCCGGACCGACCATAAACAGACCTCCGCCCCCCGGAAGGCCCATCCGCAAACCTGTCCCCCATCGCATAATCGTCGGGTACCAGGATCAGGTGAGGACGTGATAGTGATGTCATCGGCCGGCGCGGTCCCACTGCGCATATCCCGCCGCGTCATCAGGCCGCGCCACCAGCCACGTGGTCCGGACACGCCTCTTCCGGTCGCGACCGCGGTGAGCGAGCCGACGCGCGGTCGAGGAAGTCAGCGCCGCCAGGCCGACTTGCACATCACCACCAGGCCGCGGACAGACCCCGGGAGGACCCCCGGGTGCAGCCATGGCAGAAGACCCCATATACTCACCTGGTACCTGACGGTGATGGATCACTTAAGAGGCAAGCATTTAGATAAAAGCTGCCCCTCTCTGCTGACACCGACACCAGCAGTTCTCCTGCCGTGTGGTGCTTCCGGCGTCCTGGACAGACCGAGGTAGGGGACCCCTGCTACCTGAATCGGCTTGCCAGGACTAGGTTATCTTTGTTTCTTCATCCTTCTTCATAAGGCCTGTCTGAAGAGGTTCCCCTGTCAGGGACAGGAAACCAACTGATGCAGGAGAGAGGTGCCACCCTTTTATGTAGGTTTCCTGTCCCTGAAGGGCGGATCCCCTCTCGTGGTGCAGTCATGGTGACTGAATAAAATATCTGTGTAACTCCATATCAGCATGGGTTTATGAGGAATCGCTCCTGTCAAACCAATCTAATCAGTTTTTATGAAGAGGTAAGCTATAGACTGGACCAAGGTGAGTAATTGGACGTGGTATATCTTGATTTTTCCAAAGCGTTTGATACCGTGCCACACAAGAGGTTGGTACACAAAATGAGAATGCTGGGTATGGGGGAAAATGTGAGTAAATGGGTAAGTAACTGGCTTAGTGATAGAAAGCAGAGGGTGGTTATAAATGGTATATTCTCTAACTGGGTTGCTGTGACCAGTGGGGTACCACAGGGGTCAGTGTTGGGACCTGTTGTCTCCAACATATTTATTAACGATCTGGTAGAAGGTTTAGGCCACATTCACACGTTCCTTTTTGTCCCGCGGGTTTTCCCGCAGTGGATTTGATAAATCTGCAGGGCAAACCCGCTGCGGTTATCCCTGCAGATTTATCGCGGTTTGTCCTGCGGGTTCCGCTGCGGGATTTACCCCTACTATTGATTCTGCATATGCAGCAATATGCAGCATCAATAGTAGTGTTAAAAATAATAAAATCATGGTATACTCACCCTCTGACGTCCCGATCTCCTGGGCGCTGCAGGCGGCGGTCCGGTTCCAAAGATGCTGTGCGACCAGGACCTTCGGTGACGTCACGGTCATGTGACCGCGACGTCACCGAAGGTCCTGGTCGCATAGCAAACCTGAGACCGGACGGCCGCGTGCAGCGCTGAGACTTCCGAGGTGAGTATACATGATTTTTTATTTTAATTCTTTTTTTTTTAATACAAATATGGTTCCCGGGGCCTGGAGGAGAGTCTCCTCTCCTCCACCCCGGGTATAACCCGCACATTATCCGCTTACTTCCCGCATGGTGTGCACAGCCCCATGCGGGAAGTAAGCGGATCAATGCATTTCTATGGGTGCAGAATCGCTGCGATTCTGCACAAAGAAGTGACATGGTCCTTCTTTTTTTCCGCAGCAATTCTGCGCGGTTTTTTTTCGGGGTTTTCCGCATCATGTGCACTGCGGTTTCTGTTTTCCATAGGGTAACATTGTACTGTACCCTGCATGGAAAACAGCTGCGGACCCGCAGCGGCAAAATCGCCGCGGTTCCGCAGTAAAAACCGCATAGTGTGAACATGGCCTTACACAGCAAAATATCGTTATTTGCAGATGATACAAAACTATGTAAAGCAGTCAATACAAGAGAAGATAGTATTCTGCTACAGATGGATCTGGATAAATTGGAAACTTGGGCCGAGATGTGGCAGATGAGGTTTAACAATGATAAATGTAAGGTTATACACATGGGAAGAAGGAATCCATATCACCATTACACACTGAACGGGAAACCACTGGGTAAATCTGACATGTAGAAGTCATTGGGGATCCTAGTTAATGATAAACTTACCTGAAGCAGCCAGTGCCAGGCAGCGGCTGCCAAGGCAAACAGGATCATGGGGTGCATTAAAAGAGGTTTGGATACACATGATGAGACCATTATACTGTCTTTGTACAAATCCCTGGTTAGACCGCACATGGAGTACTGTGTACAGTTTTGGGCACAGTGCTCAGGAAGGATATAATGGAACTAGAGCGAGTACAAAGGAGGGCAACAAAATTAATAAAGGAGGATGGGGAAAGTACAATACCCAGAGAGATTACCAAAATACCGAATTACTTACCGGTAATGGTCTTTTATAGAGCCCACGACAGTACCCACTTGAGAGAGGGGATCTGCCCCTAGGAACAGGAAACCTACAGAGAGATAAAAGGGGCGGCCCCCTCGCTCCTCTGTTGCATTACAGAGAATAGAAGGAACCGCCGCCAGGCTTTAGTTAAAAAGCTCAATAATATATACATATTTACAATCTTATCCTATATCGTTCTACTAATACCTCCCCACCAAGGCACCTCGTGCAATTATATAATAATGGAGGGATGTGAGTGGGTGCTGTCGTGGGCTCTATAAAAGAGCATTACCGGTAAGTAATCCACTTGAGAGATTTACAGAGACTATAACTTGGGTGGGTTCACCGTGTCAAGGACCGATATTCCAAAGGTTAGATCAGAGGAGGGAGATAAGCACTATAGGTTAGACCTATAAAAAGTACTAGGTGAAGACCAGGTTGCGGCCTTACTTATAAGGTCTATTGGAACATCTACCATCTCCGCCCAGGAAGCTGACAAAGCCCTTGTAGAGTGTGCTCCCACATGTGGTGGTGGATCTCTTCCTTTAGCCTTATATGCCAGGATTATGGCATCTCTAATCCAGCGGGATAACGTATTCTGTGACTCTGGAGCCTTTCTTTTTACCCTGGAAAGATACAAAGAAAGCCCTACTCTTTCTCTAGTCTCTGGTCCTGTCTAAGTAGGCCAGAACAGTCCCCTTTACATCCAAGGCATGAAGTTTCTCTTCTTCTGGGGTCGAGTGGTCTTCATAAAAAGTAGATAGGAAGATCTCTTGGGATCTATAAAATTTAGTAGCCACTTTGGGAATTAGGACGGGTCCATTTTTAAAATTCTGTCAGGTCTTACTGATAAAAAAACGGAGGGTCTATCGACAAAACTTGGAGATCGCTCACTCTCCTAGCAGATACCAAAGCTACTAATTATACTGTATTTAATGAGATATGTTTTAAAGAGGCTGTATGAAGAGGCTTAAAAGGGTTTTTTGTTAATGCGCCCAGGACTAAACTTAGATCCCATTGTGGGACCTGTGGTATATGGACCAGTTTTGACCATTCACATGCAGACATAAAACGGGATATCCATCTATTGCCCGCTATATCATAATTGAAGAGAGCTCCTAGGGCTGAAATTTGAACTTTTAGAGTGCTTTCAGAGAGACCTAACTCAAGTCCCTTCTGCAGAAACTCTAATATTGGAAATATGGGTATTTCAGAAGAAAACTGTGCTGTGTGGAACTCGAGAAACTTTCTCCAGAGTCTGGCATAAATTTTTGTAGTGGATGGCTTTCTACTTTTCATGAGGGCATCTATCAACCCTTTAGAGAATCCTCTAAGATTCAATAATTGCCTCTCAAATTCCAAACTGTCAAGTTCATACCCTTTACCTGAGGGTGGAAGTAGGGCCCCTGAGACAGTAGGTCTTTGGTCTGAGGAAGTATCCAATGGTCGGTAATCGACATTGCCCTGAGCCATGAAAACCATGGCCTTTTGGGCCAAAATGGAGCGATCAACAATACTCTTGCCCCATCTTCTCTTATCTTTCTGATCACTATGGGAAGAAGATTCCATGGAGGAAAGGAATAACCCAGACTGAATGTCCATGGAACCTGTAGGGCATCGAATACGTCTGGATTGTCCTGTCTGAACAACGAGGCAAATGTCGGTTAGACCTTGTTGAAAATAAGTCTGAGGTACTCCCCATCGGGCAGCTATCAGTCTGAAAATCCGTTTGTTGAGCATCAATTCTCCTTGATGAAGGGTGCGGCGGCTGAGAAAATCGGCACAAAAATGGTCTATACCCCTGATATGTACTGCTGACAGGGGCAAAAGATGATTTTCGGCTAGATTCATGATGTCTGATGTAACGCTCATGAGAGTGTCTGACCGCGTACCTCCCTGATGGTTTAGGTAGGCTACAGAGGTGTTGTCAGAAAAGATCCTTGTATGTGAGCCTCGCGGCTGCGGAAGAAAGTGGAGTATGGCATAATATATTGCCTTTAATTCTTTTACATTAGAAGAGTCGCTAGATTCTGATCTAGACCAAAGACCCTGTACCATCTGCTCCTGAAAATGTGCACCCCAACCCCCCGGACTAGCGTCTGTGGTCACTATGTTCGAAGGAGTTATCACCCAAAGAACTCCGCCCAAGAGATTTGTATGGTCCAGCAACCATGTAAGGGAGCGAACTACATCTAATGTTAGAGATATTGTCCGATCTAAATGTCCCTGTTTTCTAATGTCCTCCTCTAATACGAATCTCTGCAGTTGTCTAGTATGAAACTGTGCCCATTGTACCTCAGGAATACACGAAGTTAATGAACTTAGCAAGGGCATGGCGCTTATTAATGACATATTACGCTTCTCAACCTCTAGGCTCACTTATTAATTATGGATGATTTCTTATCCTCAGGAAGCAGACATTTCTGGCTTACTGAGTTTAGAAGAAATCCAAGAAAGCTTTGACACGTTACCGGTTGGAGTCTGGATTTTTCCCAATTGATAATCCAGCCAAGTTTTTGCAGAGAAACAACAACTTCCTCCAACCTCTGCTCATACTGCATGGGGGATCTCCCTACTATTAGTAGGTCATCTAGGTACGGAATAACCAGTGTGTATCTTTTACCCGTAGATAGGATATCACCTCCAATAATAATTTGGTAAAAACTCTGGGAGCCATAGACAACCCAAAGGGCATTGCTCTAAATTGCAGATGACAAATCTGGCCATTCATTACTACCGCCACCCTGAGGAATTGCTGGTGTGATTGGTGTATAGGAAGATGATAATATGCATCTTTAAGATCCAAGACCACCATATAGCAACCAGGAAACAGATTTTTTTATAGCTGAATGTATAGACTCCATCTTAAAGGTCTTGGATCTTAAAATGGTGTTTAAATTTATTATAGTCCTGAATGATTCATCAGGTTTGGTAATCAGAAACAAGGGGGAGTAAAATCCCTTCCCTATTTGAGATGACGGAACTTCTATTAACACCTGTTTGGTTAAGAGAGACTTAATTTCAAGCTCTAGTGCCGCCTGCTGTGGTTTAGATTTTAAAGAAGTCAAAAGGAAGGAATCCGGAGGTTTTCGGATAAGGTCTAAGGTCAGGCCTGATGACACTTTATCTATGGCCCAAGAATTAGTTATTTCCTTCCATTGTTTAGTGAAATTTAGCAATCTACCTCCTACTGGCAGAATAGGACTAGCAGGATCTATCAGCCGATTTGAAGGGACGTTTATTAAATAGGTTCCCCTTTTGTCTGAACTCCTTGTTATTCCAACGGTCCTAAAAGTCTTTTCTCCTGCCAAATGGTGGCCTTCTGAATGCCCTTCTGTAAGAAGGAATAAAAGGATTAGAAAGCCCTTTTTTCCTCTCACCTGCTTTGGTTAGGATATGATCCAGAACAGTCCCAAAAAGGTACTCACCCTGACAGGGTATGGCACACAGCTTAGATCTGGACTGAGCATCCCCCTTCCAATTTTTTAACCATAATGCTCGCCGAGCTGTATTGGTTAGATTAGCCGTTCTGGCTGCCAAAAGGAGAGAGTCTATTGAGGCATCCGACAAAAAGGCCGCAGCACCTTTATCGAGGGAATAGAGGTACGCAATTTTTCTCTAGACATACCATTCTTAATATTCTGGTCCAGCTGGTCTAGCCAAACCAGCATAGACCTGCCAGTACATGTGGCCGAAATCGCTGGCTTGAATGCAGTGATACAAGCTTCCCATGACCTCTTTAGAAGCACATCGGATTTCCTATCCATTGGATCAGATAGAGTTCTTGCGTCCTCTACAGGCAAGAAGGAACAGCGAGAAGTGGAGGCTACAGCCGCATCTACTTTAGGCACCTTAGCCCAGGTGCCCAAGTCCTCGTCATCAAAAGGGTGACGCCTTTTACAAGATATGGGCACAAACCCCTTCTGACCCTGCTTATTCCATTCCTTTTACCAAGGTCTTTAAAGGGACACTGTCACCTGGATTTGGAGGGAACAATCTTCAGCCACGGAGGCGGGGTTTTTGGGTTTGTGATTCACCCTTTTCTTACCCGCTGGCTGCATGCTGGCTGCAATATTGGATTGAAGTTCATTCTCTGTCCTCCATAGTACACACCTGCGCTGTGCAAGATTGCCTTGTGCAGGCATGTACTACAGAGGACAGAGAATGAGCTTCAATCCAATATTGCAGCCAGCATGCAGCCAGCGGGTAAGAAAAGGGTGAATCAAAAACCCCAAAACCCCGCCTCCGTGGCTGAAGAGTCTTCCCTCCAAATTCAGGTGACAGTGTCCCTTTAATGGTCTGAATTACAGGGAATACATGACCTTTTTGCTGGGAGAGACCTGCAAACATAACCTCTTGCGGCGTCTGAGGTTCTTTGGATTCAGATAACCCTATTGTGTTTCTTACAGATTTTACCAAATTATAAACTCCATCAGTAGGAAAACATACACAGTCCCCTTCTTCTGAGGAACCCGAAGCCTGTGAAACATCAGAATCAATTTCCCCACTTTCCGCAGACGTGTCTGCTCTAGGTGAGGGTGCTCTTCTGCCTCTCCTCTCTATATTCATAGAAGGGCCACCACTTAAGGACTGAAGCTCCTGACGGATAATTAGACAAATATCGACCATTTTGACAGATCCCTTTGTATAGGAATCAGGCAGGGGTTCAGTACATACTGCCTAGGTTTAGTTTTTCCATTTTTTTCCCTATAAAAATAGAAACAGAAGAGACTACCATGAGCTTCAGTGAAGCTTTAATAAAACTCACCCAGATTTATGATCATATACCGGCTGTAGGGTTGTTTGGCTGGCCTGGGGTGCAGAACGGGTCGATCCTGTTTTTCCCTGATTTTTCAGTGGAGTCACTCACTTTTGAGTGTCCACTACCTTTTCTCCTAGTATCACCAACTGGTAATATTACCTCCTTCAGTGGGCACTCAACAATATCTTCTTGGGACGACATGTTTGCGCACACTCTACCCACTACAAATGCATTATATAGTGGAGGCATTCATACACCCCGCACAAACACACCCCTCTTTTTTTTTTTTACCTGTGATTCCCTCCAAGGGGGAAAGGCATTGCAGACAGGAACGCGCCAGACCCCACCGATCACAGCACAAATGGCGTCCAAAGAAGGAAACGCCATCCCCCAACCTCGCGCTCCTGGAAGTACAGCTAACAGTTTCCGGGACGCTGCTGCTATCGCGCATGCGCGCATCCACGCTGTCTCTCCGGCCATGCCGAGGATGTAAGCGCTGCTCCCGCAGCCCACTGCGGCTGATACTGCAGCCACTTACCGGCTTTTGTGAGGAATGCTGTAACTGTTCGGTGGACCATGCAAACAGTGTCCCAGCCGGGAGACTGTTGGCAACATAAGGCATCCATTCTAATGTGACCAGAGGAGGGGGGAGCCAGCAGGAACATTCCCCCGACTGTTACCCGCTCTGGAGCCCCTGCCGCTCAGCAGTCGTACAGGCGGCAATCCAGGCGGGTGTTCCTCTTCAACATAAGTCTTCAGAGAATCTTCTCTGTAGGTTCCCATCTAGGAACAGGAAACCAACTGAGGAGCGAGCGGGGGAGCCGCCCCTTTTCTTTCTCTGTAGGTTTCCTGTTCCTAGGGGCGGATCCCCTCTCTCAAGTGGGTGCCGTCGTGGCGAATAGAAAATTAGGATTATTTAGTCTAGAAAAAAGAAGACGGAGGGGCGATCTAATAACCATGTATAAGTATATAAGGGGACAATACAAATATCTCTAAGAGGATCTGTTTAAACCAAGGAAGGTGACGGTCACAAGGGAGCATTCTCTCCGTCTGGAGAGAAGGTTTTTCCACCAACATAGAAGAGGATTCTTTACTGTTAGGCCAGTGAGAATCTGGAATTCCTTGCCTGAGGAGGGGGTGATGGCGAACTCAGTCAAGGGTTTCAGGAGAGGCCTGGATGTCTTCCTGGATAGTAACAACAATCCAAACAGAACCAAGGACTCAGGATAAACAATAATTAAGAAAATACTCAAATATGAGGACAAAGGGAAGTATAAAAATGATGCCTTTATTAAAGTATATATGGCAATGGCACCCACTTGGAAACAAACGATGTATGAATAAAATACTAGAATTGATATAAAAACATATATGTTTACTGGAGGACGGACTAGTAAAATAGGACTTAAATAGACTAGGGCACACAAAGAACCAGAGGGAAGAAATACAAAAAAGCACAAATATATAGGCTAAATACCGACCAGAAGTATTAGTTCACTATGCAAAAAAAGTGCATAGTGCATATAAAATAATAATCATATCCCCTTCATAGAGGGACCACATAAAAGAAAAAAATGTGCAAAAATATGCAAAAATTATTAACATTAAAGTGCAATATATATCTGCAACTGTACAAAAAAAGAGAAAAAGGAAGTGAGGGTGAAAATATTCAAAAGAAAATACACTCACAAAAATATAATGTGTTATATATGAATAAAATGTGTATAACAAAGTTGTGTGAATAATGTAAGGTGATAACAACAAATAGGGAGATACTAAAAACTAACACTGGTGGAAGGCATGAAGGTATGACGCTTCAGAGTAAAGACTAATAGGGTCTGCCCCTAAGGGTGAAATAACGCTAGACACCTATATGAGAGAACGCTAGACACCTTTATGCGGTATCAAGAGACTGTGTGCCAGAGAAAGGTGAGGCTGAAAATCGCCATGTATAAAAAACAATAGGTACCTGAACCAGTCCGTCCACACCAAGATACAGGACACCCCGACACGTGTTTCGGACGTTAGTCCTTCGTCAGGGGGTGATGTATCCGTGGAACCGAAGCGGTTTAAATAAGACGCCGATTAGAGGAGGCAGGAGCGCTGGCGGCGCATGCGCCGTCAGGAGGAACCGGAAGTAAACATAACCCGCGTCATACGCCAGAGGACAGAATATTGTCATGGCAACACTGACGCGAGATGTACAACTCCCGGGACACAGACTACGCAGGCGCACCGCCCCAGCAACCTCGAATAGACGAGCAGAACGGAGAGTGTAAGTAAGGGGAGGGGATGAATGAGAAAGTGAGATACGGAGACAAAAATGAAAAAAGATCAGTAATGCGTAAATGCAGGGGATGAATGATGAAGAAAAAAATAAGACGGGGAAGGTAAAAATAATAATTAGGGGAGGACAATATTCTATAAATATATATAGGCATGTGTATATATACTGATAAGTGTAACGCACAAAAGAAGATAGAAATAAAAAAACAGTGCACTAAACATTATTAAAGTACATTAAAAATTTAAGTGCGCAAAATATATAAATATATAATATATACAATATACATATATATACGTACATACATGGTACAGGTATGTTACAAAGAACAAATAGCACATTTGGTGTGAATGAATGAACAAAAATTATAAATATATTTACCCGCTCTGGAGCCCCTGCCGCTCAGCAGTCGTACAGGCGGCAATCCAGGCGGGTGTTCCTCTTCAACATAAGTCTTCAGAGAATCTTCTCTGTAGGTTCCCATCTAGAAACAGGAGACCAACTGAGGAGCGAGCGGGGAGCCGCCCCTTTTCTTTCTCTGTAGGTTTCCTGTTCCTAGGGGCGGATCCCCTCTCTCAAGTGGGTGCAGTCGTGGCGAATAGAAAATTAGGATTATTTAGTCTAGAAAAAAGAAGACTGAGGGGCGATCTAATAACCATGTATAAGTATATAAGGGGACAATACAAATATCTCTAAGAGGATCTGTTTAAACCAAGGAAGGTGACGGTCACAAGGGAGCATTCTTTGCGTCTGGAGGAGAGAAGGTTTTTCCACCAACATAGAAGAGGATTCTTTACTGTTAGGCCAGTGAGAATCTGGAATTCCTTGCCTGAGGAGGTGGTGATGGCGAACTCAGTCAAGGGTTTCAGGAGAGGCCTGGATGTCTTCCTGGAGCAGAACAATATTGTATCAT
The DNA here is from genome assembly GCF_032444005.1 of Ranitomeya imitator. Lineage (NCBI taxonomy): Eukaryota > Metazoa > Chordata > Amphibia > Anura > Dendrobatidae > Ranitomeya > Ranitomeya imitator. The sequence continues at coordinate 318,605,237 of NC_091283.1, forward strand.
ACAGTTATTAGGTTCTGTAGAAGGACGTAGATCTGGGGATTTATTATGATGGAATATAGGCTGAACTGGATGGACAAATGCCTTTTTTTTGCCACCTGAGTGTGCCTCAGTATGAAAGCAGCTAAATATAAATTTCACCGCACTCTCACAGGGAATATAATGCAAAATTTTTATAAATTTATTCAATATGTTCTGGGAGCATAACAGAATATTTTTTTGTATAAATCATTTTATTGGTCACAGCAATAAAGATTAAAGGTAAACATTACAAACTGGTAAATCTGTGCAATGGTAGGCGGTAATTACAAGTCGAACAAGAGGAGCAATGTTGCATCAATTAAATCTTATACTTTAACTGTCTGGTTAATAATGCTATTGGCTGTCCCGAGAATATGAGATAATAATAATAGAAAACATCCGGGATAGTTGGTAACCATTGATATGTTCTTTTGTATTCATTTAAAATTATATATATATATATATATATATATATATATATATATATATATATATATATATATATATATATATATATATATATATATATATATATATATATATATATATAATCAAACTGGATATGGGGAAGACAAACATAGAAAGTCAGAAAAGGGGAAAGGAAGAAGGACAAGAAGAAGAAGGGAGGGATGGAAGAGGGTGGGGGAAATTCGGGGAAGGAGTGTGGCTGCCTCCGTACCCCAGCGGACAGAACACACGTCAAGAAACGGCCCGGATGTACACGAGAACAAGCTATACAATGTGTCGGGTTCTGGAAACCCAGAGGTCTAGTTCAGGAGTTTCCCTAAAAGCGATCCAGGGGGCCCATATGTTGAAGGTTTTTTCTGCGTTACCTGGTGACTGGTTTATCAACTGCTCCATTCTATAGATGTTATTAAGTTCTGCCACAAATTCTGTACGGGAAGGAAATTTTTCTTGTTTCCAAAACCGAGGAATTAGATTTCTGACTGCAGTAAGATTTCTGACTGCAGTAAGAAAGTGTCTAAGGATACCCTTCTTGAACCTAGATATTGACAAGTCGCATAGAGACAACAATGCTATACTTGGTGAAGGTTGGATCTGTATGATAGACAGCTTGTTATGAAGTTCAAAGACAGCCAACCACAAATCCTTTATGGGGGGGCAGTCCCACCAGATATGCATGTAAGAGCCAGTCTCCTTTAGACATCTCCAGCAGGTGTCAGGGGTCGTGGGGAACACCGCATGCACCATGGAGGGGCATCTGTACCATCTTGCTAGAATCTTATAGCTCCTCTCCTGTGATACCGCGCACAATGACGATCTAGACGAGAAGAGAAGAATTTTTCCCCTGTCTTCAGATGACAAGGGCCTTCCCAGATCGCCCTCCCATTTCGAGAAAAACAATGGCCAAACCCTGCAGTGGAGCCCTCCCCTCTTGGAAGATTTTATACAGCAGCGAGACAGTATGATCCGGGGGATTTGCTGAAATACAAAGCATCTCAAAGGGAGTTAGCGGCCTGCTAATATTGGCTTGTTTAGAGATTGAGTGGCTATAACTTTTTAGTTGTTCATAGAAGAACCAATCAACAGAGTGTGATTCCTCCTCTGGGAATAATTCCCGAAGGGACTTCATCCCAGTTTCTTTTAAGTATTCATGGATGATGGGATTGGAATCTTTTCTCTTATGTAGAAATGTCTCTCTATTCAGCCCCGCCGGAAAAGCAGAATTGTCATAAATTGGAATTAAGGGGCCCGGGAGAGTTGTGATCTGAAGGTCTTTGTTTCGGTTTTTAATAAGAAGCAGAATGTTTCGTGTGAGGAAGGGTATGTAAGTGCCTGATCCTAGCCCCCTGCCTCCTGTCCAAAGAACAACTCGGGAGTCGCATCTGTTAACCCCTTAATGACCGCCAATACGCCTTTTAACTGACCTGACATATAAGAGAATGGCCTCCCCATACAGGTAACAATCCAGCATCTGTTGGTTGTACACTATAGCTGACAACTTGCTGTATCAGCCATGATCAGTATTTGCACCGTCCAAATCTGTTTAACCCCTTAGATGCTGATGTCAATAGTGACTACTTCATTATAAATGGTTAACAGAGTGTGGGGGCTTCTTCTTTATCCCAATTGGTGCACTTAGATCATGATTTTGTGGTCTTGATGTTTGCGATGGCAATTCATGACCAAATAGTGGCCTTAGAGTCTGACGGCTGTAGTAATCTGTTTAGAAGTTAGCAACATTTAGGTGGTAAAAATACACATTTTCATTTCTGTCATGTCACTTTGCATTAATTCCTGTAAAGCACCTGAAGGGTTAATAAACTACCTGACAGCAGTTTTCAATATGTTTAGGGGTGCTGTTTTTAAAATGGTATCACGTTTGGGGGTTTCCCAATATATGGGACCCCTACAGTCACTTCAAACATGGATAAGTCCCTAAAAAAATAAATGTGGTAAATTTCTTTGAAAAAATGAAAAATTGCTGCTACATTTTTAAACCTCCTAAAATGCTAACAAAATAAAATAACATTTTACAAATGGTGCTGATGTAAAGCCGACATGTGGGAAATGTTATTTATTAATGGTTTGCTGTTGTATGACTATCTGGATTAAAGGGATTATCATTCAAATTTAGAAAATTGCTAATTTTTTAACATTTTTCTCAAATTTTTTATATTTTTTATAAATAAACACAAAAAATGTTGAACTAAATTTACCATTATCATAAAGTATAATGTGTCACGAAAAAACAATCTCAAAATCACTGGGATTTGTTGAAGCATTGCAGAGTTATTACCACATAAAGTGACACTGGTCAGATTTCAAAAATTTGGCTCGGTCACTAAGGGGTTAAGATCGTTTTCTAGGTTTACCCATTTTTTGTTGTTTTTACTGTGATAAAGGTCTAGAATACAAGTTCCCATTGATGCGTAACTATAAATTGCGAGATCCGGGAGACCCAATCCACCCGTCAGTTTAGATCTACTTAATGTTGTATATGAAATACGTGCCCGATTATGAGACCAAATAAAACGAGTAATCATTTGTTTGAGGCGGGAAAAGAAAGAGGCCGGTAGGTATAGGGGGATTGTTTGAAAAAAATATAAGAGGCGAGGCAGGAGGTCCATCTTAACTGCATTGATCCTACCCAGCCAGGACAATTGGAGCCTGTGCCATTTCTCTAAATCTGAGTTTGTTTTCTGTAGGGTTGGTGCCAGGTTGGTTTCGAACAGCTTAGATGTTTTGCTTGTAATTTTGATACCTAAATAAGTAAGGGAATCAAAGCACCATTTAAATGGGAAGGTCTTCCTAAGATGATCTACCAAAGGGAGTTGGAGTGAAATGTTTAGGATTTCGGATTTATGAGAATTTATTTTGAAGTTGCTTAGAAATCCGAATTTATGTAGCTCCGAAATGATGTTTGGTAGACTCGTAGAGGGGGCCATAATATATAACAGGATGTCATCTGCAAAAAGCGCTAGCTTATGTTCTTCGGAACGAAGTTTTATACCAGTGATTGATGGGTTGTTTCTCAAGGCCACAGCTAAATGCTCCATTGTTAGAATATATAAGAGGGGAGAGAGAGGGCACCCCTGCCTTGTACCATTCCTGACCGGGAACATTTCCGATAATGTGCCATTTACCTTGACCTGAGCACTAGGGGAAGAATACAGGGCGGAGATCCTACGCAGCATGTTCTCTTTTAGGCCAATTTCCTCTAGAGTCTGAGAAATAAATTCCCAATGGACCCAGTCAAAAGCCTTTTCAGCGTCAATTGACATGATACACAGGGGGTCCCCCTCTCTGCCCGCTCTGTCAATTAGAGAGATGGTTCGGATTGTGTTGTCTCTCGCCTCTCGCCCTGGAACGAAGCCTACCTGGTCCTGGTTTATTAGTTTCGGTAAAAGGGGACATATTCTATTGGCTAACATTTTTGCATATATTTTAATGTCTAGGTTTATTAAGGAAATCGGACGGTAGTTGTCGCATGTAGAAGGATCCTTGCCCGGCTTAGGGAGAACTGTTATGTGAGCGATGAGTGCCTGTGTAGGGAACGAGCCCCCAAGAGAGACATAATTACATGCCTTCAGGAATATTGGACTAAGCAGTGAGTTGAATGACTTGTAAAAGCCTGCTGAGTATCCATCAGGGCCCCGGCTCTTGCCCTGTTTCAGGGCGCTGATGGTTTCAGACACCTCCTCCACTGAGAATTCCTTTTCAAGATCAAGTAGATCACCTTCAGGCAGAGTGGGTAGTTTATGTTCCTGTAAATATGATTTGATTTTATTACGGAGAAAATGTAATGGAGCCTCTTTATAGTGTCCTGCTATGTTATATAGAGATTTGTAGTATTCGCTGAAGTTGGAAAGAATATCTCTGGTATTAAAAACTTTCTTCCCCTCTTTGTTTTTAATAAAAGGGATGTAAGTATTGGGATTGCGTTGATTGAGAGCTCTGGCCAAGAGTCTACCACTTTTATTGCCGAGCTGGTAGAAGCGGCTTTTAAGTCTTTCTCTGAGGCATTTGGATTTTTGGTCTATTATAGATAGCAGTTTTTGTCTGGCCGAGGAGAGCCTAGCAAATGTGCTGGCCTCAAGGTCTCGTTTATGTTTGTTTTCTAATTGGTGTATTTGTTCTGTTAAGCTAAGTATTTCCGCCGCTCTTTCTTTTTTTAGCCTAGCGCCATGAGAAATGAGGACGCCTCTTATTACACTTTTCAACGCCTCCCATTTTACAGTGGGGGACGTGGTGTCTTCCTCGTGGTCAGACAGGAAATCTGTGATTGTTTGATCAATCTTGGATTTACATATGGGATCTTGTAACAGGTTTTCATTCAAGCGCCAAGAGAAACCTGGTCTTGAGGCAGAATGAAGTGAGATTGTTAAGTAAATAGGAGCGTGATCCGACCACAATATCGACCCCACGTCCGCCTTTACCTGCATGTCAAGCAACCTATGAGAAACGAAAAAGTAATCTATTCTACTGTAGGTGTTATGTATTTTTGAGAAGAAACTATACTCCTTGGTTGTTGGATTAAGAACCCTCCAGACATCTACCAGTCTCATGCTGCGCAGCTGGGATCTTATTTTTTTAATAGAAGATGCAGGATATGAAGACTTACCCGAAGAGACATCCACCGCAGGGTTCATAGGAATATTAAAGTCGCCCCCAAGTATCACAGGAGAGGACCAGCAAACTCCTCGAGGCGTCTTTTGCATTCGGCTCCAAACTTCTGTTGCCCTTGGTTTGGAAAATAAAACGTTAGCGATTACAAGTTTATGAGCTGCCCATGTGATGAGTAGGAAGATATATCTGCCATTTTTGTCAATTTGTGAATCTAAGATCTCAGGCACAAAGGACTTGTGGAAGGCTATTGAGACACCTTTTGACTTTGAAAATGGGTTTGGGCAGTGATACCATTTAGGGTAATTTTTGTGATACAGTGTGGTACCACACCAGTTTTGAAATGTGTCTCTTGGAGCAGTAACACAGATACCCTCTGTTTGTGACTATCAAATAGGACCCGTCTTCTTTTTTCCGGTATGTTTAGCCCCTTAACGTTGAAGGAGCAAAATGTAATTTCATCCATTATCAAATACCTTTACGCCATTCCGTAATACCATGCGCCCCATCCGCCAGAACACTCGACAGCCATGGGAAGTAGGGAGGAAACAATAGGAAGGAAGGGAAAAAGGCAGGGTAGAGAAGAGATAATAGAACATGGAAAACATAAAAAGAAGGTGCGTTGGGATTGACGCACCGGGTCATACTTTACATCTGTGTAGTTAGGGCAAAAGAATGGAGGAGAGGTCTCCTCCTCTCCCTTCACCCGTGCACCTTAGGTGAGTAAGGGAAGCCAAGGGAAACACTAACCCCCCCAGCCCCCCCGAACCTGGTAGGTCCCATAAACGAGAACTTGTAAACACGTAACGTTTGGTTAAACATAGTAATAGTCTCTGCACCGGCGAGATGTCCCGCATGCCATCAGCGAATACAAAAAAAAAAAAAAAGAAAAAAAAAAAAAGGAAGGGGGGGGGGGGGGGGGAAGGGAGGGAAGGGGTGGGAATTTAGGGGGGAGGGAAGGACAAATTCACCGATGACAGGCAGGACACCACGCGCCCAGGTGCTTAAAGAATAGAATCAAACCTCCAAGGCGAGCCCATGGTAAGACAAGCCGCCCCACCAGGAGACTCATCCGTTTAACAATAAATGTTCATGAGACTACTCAACTGCAGTAGAGTATCTAGATGCATTGCAGCAATGAATAAAAACTACTTGGAACTAAGAAGAAACTGAAACAAGAAAAGGGAAAAAAACTTCATGGAGGCTCTGAGGAGCCTTCGGTAGTATGACGATTCTTGGAACGGGGAACCTTGAGCTTATGGGTTGCCCAGAAGTCTTCTTAGTTTTACCCATATATGTCTGCTGCTATTAATCGCCCGTGGTAGAGTTCAGGGGAACATGGGGGTGCAGCGATCACCGCATCAGGCAGAGCCCCCCATTGGCAAGCCCCCTCCGAGGTGCATTTAATTATAATCTTTAAGTTAGTGGGGCATATACAATGTCCCGAGCCAGAAAAAGGAACCTTCCCTCTCCTAGTGTATCCTCACCCACCCCCTGCAGACTGTGAGCCCTCGCGGGCAGGGTCCTCCCTCCTTATGTACTCGTGTGCCTTGTTATCTGCTAATGTATTTGTCTATATTTGCCCCGTATTCACATGTAAAGCGCCATGGAATAAATGGCGCTATAAAAATGGATAATAATAATAATAATAGATGTGATAAACAGTTCCAGCACTAGGTGTCACCAGAGGTCTAAGTTCGTAAATTATAAGCTTGTTAGGTAGAGTGCTGAGGTTCTGTTTTCTGATGTAATGTAGCTAAGGCACAATGACAGCCCAGTAAGGGGCTATGGTAGAGTGACTGCTCCGCTTCTGCAGCAAGGATGGTATGCAGGGTAAGATGCAGCAGTGCCGAGTATCTTAGGTGTGCCTGCCCTGATATGGTGCTTCTCTATGAGGTGCTCCGTCCCCAAGATGGCGTCTACCCTCCCAGTGGCGGGAAAACAGTCGGCACTGACGGAGCAAAGGCGCACTCGCAGCAATCTCACTGATGGTGCTTCAGGGGATCAAAGGATGGGACTGCCTCTCCCTCAACACCCCCGTGGCTCGGCGGGGGGTCTGCAGACTTTTTACTGCCGCCGCTCTCCTCACCACGCGCCGCCTGCCTGCAGGGGTTCCGGGTAAGCACACCTGCGATGCTCTCTCTGTGGGTGTCGCGGGGAATGCAGGGGCGGGAGGGTCTCTCCTTCACTACCCCCTTAGCTTGGCGGGGGGTCCGCAGACTTTTTGCTGCCGCCACTCTCCTCACCACGCGCCGCCTGCCTGCAGGGGATCCGGGTGTGCACGCTCGCGGTGTTCTCTCTGTGGGTGCCGCGGGGAATACAGGGGCGGGAGGGTCTCCCCTTCACTACCCCCTTAGCTCGGCGGGGGTCCGCAAACTGCTTGCTGCCGCCGCTCACCTCGTCACACGTCGCCCGCCGGGCCTCCCTGAGCCGTTAGCTGAGCCTGGGGAGTCTTCTCTGTGCCGGCCTATGCTCGATGCGCTGTGCTGCAGAGCCTCTCTGTGCCTGCGGATCCGGTGTAACTTCTCCGGGGCACAGCTGGGGGTCTCTCTTAATCCAGGCTCGTTGCTAGGGAATTTCGGGTGGTCTGTGATGGATTAAGGTCTAGGGGAAGACCTTTTATCTCCTTTTTACTGGAGGAGCTCTCCACCATGCGTCCTTCTTCTTCGGCTGTTAGACACGCCCCCCATAACAGAATATTTTAACAAGCGATAAGAGACGTTTTGGCTCCACCGGAGCCTTCATCATACTCGCTTATTCACATAGATAGAACGTATAGGGAAGATAGGGATAAGGATCCCGGTGATGCTATAGTTACGTGGTGCCCAGGCGTAATTGCGCAATATGGGAATAGCTGTCGATCTGTGTAGGTAACGTGGATAGCGGCGCTCCCGTGCCTAGCTGCAGTGATGAACATATTGAATAAATTTATAAAAATTTTGCATTATATTCCCTGTGAGAGTGCGGTGAAATTTATATTTGGCTGTTTACGTGACCATATGATCCGTTACACCTGCACCCCAAACCTCTGACAGAGTGCACGCTATATTTATTACCTCAGTATGAAAGCAGGTAGACGTGTAGCATGTGGCATCAGGGCTCCAAGCAAAGGGGCTCTACACCGATCCCTAACCCACCTCGTCTTACAGTGACGTTCAATTGCAAAGACATGCTGGAAGGGAATTTAGATTGTGAGCCCCAACGTGGACAGCGATGATGTGTGCAAATTGTAAAGCACTGTGGAATATGTTAGCGCTATATACTATTAAGATGATTATTATTATTATTATAAAGCTGTAAATGCTGTCCCAGACCACGACACCTCATGCCTGGCTGATACAGTAGCTGCAGTTTGTACTGTGGTTGAATTGATGCAACTTTCCTGGTTTCTGTCACTCATTTGATGTGTTTTGGCAGCCGTTATAAGGTGTTGTGCATGCGTTTATTTTTGCCTCCCATTGATGAGAATGGCGTTCGGTAATGTTCGGCGAATATTCCAAATTCGGCGAATGTAATCCGAACCGAACATTGAAATATTCATTCATCTCTAGTCACTACTCACCTGGGTAGTCATATGTAGGAATCTCCTCTTTACACCACTCATCACCCCTCACATATTTCTCTGTAGTATTAATATGGGTCAGATCTTCATCCTGAAACAAATATTGTAAAAGTCACAGACAGATGGAGAAAGTCACATCTATGATCAGCTCTAATCCTGCCATCTCCACCGTTCTCATGAAACCAGTATGAAACATATAATACTGGGGGATAAAACAAGACTGAGTACAAGACCTTCACAGCCATCTACACATCATAGGGGAGATCTCATGACACCTTCTCTCCATCTACCTGATGATCCTGAGGAACATCAAGATTTTCTTGCTTACAGCCCTGTGGAAGAAGAGGATAGGGACATCTGTCTGGTGTTGTCCTCTTACTGCATAGATCTGGAGGAAACACATACAGGGACTGAATTCATTTTTTACATACAGATAATTATAGGTCGTGTGTATTTAGTCCTGTCTATACCTGGTGATGTGAGCGGCTGGAGAACCTCCATCTTGATGCCCTTGTACAGATCTTTATGTCCTTCTAAATACTCCCACTCCTCCATGGAGAAATAGACAGTGACATCCTGACACCTTATAGGAACCTGACACATACAATGATGCCATCATCCCCCCGATCCCTTCATAGTGTTACTGTATAATGTCCCAGCATTCCCAGCAGTGTCACCTCTCCAGTCAGCAGCTCAATCATCTTGTAGGTGAGTTCTAGGATCTTCTGGTCATTGATGTCCTCATATACCAGGGGGTTACCTGAAGGACTTGAGACTGGGCTCAGGGGTATTCCCCACCCTTCAGACACAGGGTCCTGACAGCGTTCACTAGAGGTCTTCTTCACTACTGTGTAATCCTGGTTATGGAGAGACACATTAATAAATCTCTCTACAGACATTTCCAGAGTCCTCACCTCTCCAGTTCTGTCCATCTGTTATTCCCATAGATTAGAATGATGTAATGTGACGTCATCAGAATCTCTCACCTCTCCAGTAAGGTGGAAGAGGATCTCTAGGGTGAGGTGTAATATCCTCTCCGCCATCTTGTCTCTGGCCATATCCATCTTTGATGGGTAAATCTGGAAAATTCTCTTAAACAGAAAATCTTCACTGAGAGGATCTGATATTGTAGAAACCTGAATGAGAAGATGAGCCGATGTAACATCATAAAAATCCTGTGTAATAATACAATTACTGGAGATATTAAGGTAAACATATGAGGAAATAGATCGTGTAGATGTTGTATTCGATTGTATGGACTGGAACACAAGATGAATTGTTGACTAAGACATCTCCTCCATGCTCCAATCTCTAGCTATGTTACTCACTGCTTCATCAACTGAGTGACTATAGTAATTACAAGTTCGTTGGGAATCACCAAGAAATACAGAGACCGGTGGGGACCCAAGCAGTAATGGTATTTTTATTATTTTACTACATACCACGTTCTTCCCTGACATCTACTAATAAAACCTATATGTTTAGGCCACAGACAACAAGCAGTTTCTTCCTCGGAGTCGGCAGCTGAATACGTTTCTCATAGACTCATCTTCCATAACGCTAATTCTCGTCTCATTTACCGACCCTGGAATCGGCATTAGCAATACTGCAGGAGATATTCATTACACGTGACAGGAGAAATAACTACTTCATGATGAGGATGACATCTTCATCTTCTACTACGGCTCTAGAAACAGATTTGTCCATCACTGACTCCATCACCACCGGCCGTCTGTATGAAGATTTCCCGACAATACTGTGTACAAGCCCAGTGTACTATGAGAGTAATACATGTTTCTTGGTTCCCGTCTTTCATAGTTGGGTCGTTTGTATTTATCAGCGGAAAAGGAACAAAACCATTGTGATTCTTATAAGGAGACAACACAAACCCCCTAAATATAACATTTTATAACAACCCCACAATCTGTGACTCTTCAGGGGAAATCGCTCTCTCCCCATTGGATTAGAGCTGATACTATGAAGCTAAAGGGACTAAACAGACTTTCTGTCACCTCCATAAAGGGGCACTTTACTGTGTTTGTCAGAACTGTCCGAGGATTATTAGAGGTGATAGTTTCCCCCAATTAGAAGGGACACCTGTGGATATTGGGTTCTTTACCTGCTACAGTTCTGGTGTGTGGACCCTTCACCTGCAGAGCCGCACTCCACATAGAGAATAATGGAGTCTCCAGCACCGAGATCCACCCGCAGAGCCGCACTCCACATAGATATACCTTCAAAAAGAACCTGAAGACTCATCTCTTCCGACAAGCCTACAGCCTGCAGTGATCCTCAACCTACTGAACAGCCGTACAGCCAGCTCTTCCCTCTCCTAGTGTATCCTCACCCACCCCCTGCAGACTGTGAGCCCTCGCGGGCAGGGTCCTCCCTCCTTATGTACTCGTGTGCCTTGTTATCTGCTCATGTTTAATGTATTTGTCTATATTTGCCCCGTATTCACATGTAAAGCGCCATGGAATAAATGGCGCTATAAAAATGTATAATAATAATAATAATAGAGAATAATGGAGCCTCCAGCACCGACCTCCACCCGCAGAGCCGCACTCCACATAGAGAATAATGGAGTCTCCAGCACCGACCTCCACCCGCAGAGCCGCACTCCACATAGAGAATAATGGAGTCTCCAGCACCGAGATCCACCCGCAGAGCCGCACTCCACATAGAGAATAATGGAGCCTCCAGCACCGACCTCCACCCGCAGAGCCGCACTCCACATAGAGAATAATGGAGCCTCCAGCACCGACCTCCACCCGCAGAGCCGCACTCCACATAGAGAATAATGGAGCCTCCAGCACCGACCTCCACCCGCAGAGCCACACTCCACATAGAGAATAATGGAGCCTCCAGCACAGACCTCCACCCGCAGAGCCGCACTCCACATAGAGAATAATGGAGCCTCCAGCACCTACCTCCACCCGCAGAGCCGCACTCCACATAGAGAATAATGGAGCCTCCAGCACCGACCTCCACCCGCAGAGCTGCACTCCACATAGAGAATAATGGAGCCTCCAGCACCTACCTCCACCCGCAGAGCCGCACTCCACATAGAGAATAATGGAGCCTCCAGCACCGACCTCCACCCACAGAGCCACACTCCACATAGAGAATAATGGAGCCTCCAGCACCGACCTCCACCCGCAGAGCCGCACTCCACAGAGAATAATGGAGCCTCCAGCACCGACCTCCACCCGCAGAGCCGCACTCCACATAGAGAATAATGGAGCCTCCAGCACCGACCTCCACCCACAGAGCCGCACTCCACAGAGAATAATGGAGCCTCCAGCACCGACCTCCACCCGCAGAGCCGCACTCCACATAGAGAATAATGGAGCCTCCAGCACCGACCTCCACCCGCAGAGCCCCACTCCACATAGAGAATAATGGAGCCTCCAGCACCGACCTCCACCCGCAGAGCCGCAATCCACATAGAGAATAATGGAGCCTCCAGCACCGACCTCCACCCCCAGAGCCGCACTCCACATAGAGAATAATGGAGTCTCCAGCACCTACCTCCACCCCCAGAGCCGCACTCCACATAGAGAATAATGGAGCCTCCAGCACCGACCTCCACCCGCAGAGCCGCACTCCACATAGAGAATAATGGAGCCTCCAGCACCGACCTCCACCCGCAGAGCCGCACTCCACATAGAGAATAATGGAGCCTCCAGCACCGACCTCCACCCCCAGAGCCGCACTCCACATAGAGAATAATGGGGCCTCCAGCACCGACCTCCACCCGCAGAGCCGCACTCCACATAGAGAATAATGGAGCCTCAGGCACCGACCTCCACCCGCAGAGCCGCACTCCACATAGAGAATAATGGAGCCTCCAGCAACGACCTCCACCCGCAGAGCCGCACTCCACATAGAGAATGGAGCCTCCAGCACCGACCTCCACCCGCACTCCACATAGAGAATAATGGAGCCTCCAGCACCGACCTCCAGCCACAGAGCCACACTCCACATAGAGAATAATGGAGCCTCTGGCACCGACCTCCACCCGCAGAGCCACACTCCACATAGAGAATAATGGGGCCTCCAGCACCGACCTCCACCCGCAGAGCCGCACTCCACATAGAGAATAATGGGGCCTCCAGCACCGACCTCCACATAGAGAATAATGGAGCCTCCAGCACCGACCTCCACCCGAAGAGCCGCACTCCACATAGGGAATAATGGAGCCTCCAGCACCGACCTCCACCCACAGAGCTGCACTCCACATAGAGAATAATGGAGCCTCCAGCACCGACCTCCACCCGCAGAGCCGCACTCCACATAGAGAATAATGGAGCCTCCAGCACCGACCTCCACCCGCACAGCCGCACTCCACATAGAGAATGGAGCCTCCAGCACCGACCTCCACCCGCAGAGCCGCACTCCACATAGAGAATAATTGAGCCTCCAGCACCGACCTCCACCCCCAGAGCCGCACTCCACATAGAGAATAATGGAGCCTCCAGCACCGACCTCCACCCGCAGAGCCGCACACCACATAGAGAATAATGGAGCCTCCAGCACCGACCTCCACCCCCAGAGCCGCACTCCACAAAGAGAATAATGGAGCCTCCAGCACCGACCTCCACCCGCAGAGCCGCACTCCACATAGAGAATAATGGAGCCTCCAGCACCGACCTCCACCCGCAGAGCCGCACTCCACATAGAGAATAATGGAGCCTCCAGCACCGACCTCCACCCCCAGAGCCGCACTCCACATAGAGAATAATGGAGCCTCAGGCACCGACCTCCACCCGCAGAGCCGCACTCCACATAGAGAATAATGGAGCCTCCAGCAACGACCTCCACCCGCAGAGCCGCACTCCACATAGAGAATGGAGCCTCCAGCACCGACCTCCACCCGCACTCCACATAGAGAATAATGGAGCCTCCAGCACCGACCTCCAGCCACAGAGCCACACTCCACATAGAGAATAATGGAGCCTCTGGCACCGACCTCCACCCGCAGAGCCACACTCCACATAGAGAATAATGGGGCCTCCAGCACCGACCTCCACCCGCAGAGCCGCACTCCACATAGAGAATAATGGGGCCTCCAGCACCGACCTCCACATAGAGAATAATGGAGCCTCCAGCACCGACCTCCACCCGAAGAGCCGCACTCCACATAGGGAATAATGGAGCCTCCAGCACCGACCTCCACCCACAGAGCTGCACTCCACATAGAGAATAATGGAGCCTCCAGCACCGACCTCCACCCACAGAGCCGCACTCCACATAGAGAATAATGGAGCCTCCAGCACCGACCTCCACCCGCAGAGCCGCACTCCACAGAGAATAATGGAGCCTCCAGCACCGACCCCACCTGCAGAGCCGCACTCCACATAGAGAATAATGGAGCCTCCAGCACCGAGCTCCACATAGAGTATAATGGAGCCTCCAGCACCGACCTCCACCCGCACTCCACATAGAGAATAATGGAGCCTCCAGCACCGACCTCCACCCACAGAGCCGCACTCCACATAGAGAATAATGGAGCCTCCAGCACCGACCTCCACCCACAGAGCCGCACTCCACATAGAGAATAATGGAGCCTCCAGCACCGACCTCCACCCGCAGAGCCGCACTCCACATAGAGAATAATGGGGCCTCCAGCACCGACCTCCACATAGAGAATAATGGAGCCTCCAGCACCGACCTCCACCCGCACTCCACATAGAGAATAATGGAGCCTCCAGCACCGACCTCCACCCACAGAGCCGCACTCCACATAGAGAATAATGGAGCCTCCAACACCTACCTCCACCCACAGAGCCGCACTCCACATAGAGAATAATGGGGCCTCCAGCACCGACCTCCACCCGCACTCCACATTTAGAATAATGGAGCCTCCAGCACCGATCTCCACCCGCAGAGCCGCACTCCACATAGAGAATAATGGGGCCTCCAGCACCGACCTCCACCCGCAGAGCCGCACTCCACATAGAGAATAATGGAGCCTCCAGCACCGACCTCCACCCGCAGAGCCGCACTCCACATAGAGAATAATGGGGCCTCCAGCACCGACCTCCACCCGCAGAGCCGCACTCCACATAGAGAATAATGGAGCCTCCAGCACCGACCTCCACCCGCAGAGCCGCACTCCACATAGAGAATAATGGGGCCTCCAGCACCGACCTCCACCCGCAGAGCCGCACTCCACATAGAGAATAATGGGGCCTCCAGCACCGACCTCCACCCCCAGAACCGCACTCCACATAGAGAATAATGGAGCCTCAAGCACCGACCTTCACCCACAGAGCCGCACTCCACATAGAGAATAATGGAGCCTCCAGCACCGATCTCCACCCGCAGAGCCGCACTCCACATAGAGAATAATGGAACCTCCAGCACCGACCTCCACCCGCAGAGCCGCACTCCACATAGAGAATAATGGAGCCTCCAGCACCGACCTCCACCCGCAGAGCCGCACTCCACATAGAGAATAATGGAGCCTCCAGCACCGACCTCCACCCGCAGAGCCACACTCCACATAGAGAATAATGAAGCCTCCAGCACCGACCTCCACCCGCAGAGCCGCACTCCACATAGAGAATAATGGAGCTTCCAGCGCCGACCTCCACCCGCAGAGCCACACTCCACATAGAGAATAATGGAACCTCAGGCACCGACCTCCACCCGCAGAGCCGCACTCCACATAGAGAATAATGGAGCCTCAGGCACCGACCTCCACCCGCAGAGCCGCACTCCACATAGAGAATAATGGGGCCTCCAGCACCGACCTCCACCCGCAGAGCCGCACTTCACATAGAGAATAATGGAGCCTCCAGCACCGACCTCCACCCGCAGAGCCGCACTCCACATAGAGAATGGAGCCTCCAGCACCGACCTCCACCCGCAGAGCCGCACTCCACATAGAGAATAATGGAGCCTCCAGCACCGACCTCCACCCGCACTCCACATAGAGAATAATGGAGCCTCCAGCACCGACCTCCACCCCCAGAACCGCACTCCTCATAGAGAATAATGGAGCCTCCAGCACCGACCTCCACCCGCAGAGCCGCACTCCTCATAGAGAATAATGGAGCCTCCAGCACCGACCTCCACCCGCCCGCAGAGCCACACTCCACATAGAGCATAATGGAGCCTCCAGCACCGACCTCCACCCCCAGAACCGCACTCCACATAGAGAATAATGGAGCCTCCAGCGCCGACCTCCACCCGCAGAGCCACACTCCACATAGAGAATAATGGAGCCTC
The DNA here is from genome assembly GCF_032444005.1 of Ranitomeya imitator. Lineage (NCBI taxonomy): Eukaryota > Metazoa > Chordata > Amphibia > Anura > Dendrobatidae > Ranitomeya > Ranitomeya imitator. Next base: position 318,621,141 of record NC_091283.1, read on the forward strand.
AGGCACCGACCTCCACCCGCAGAGCCGCACTCCACATAGAGAATAATGGAGCCTCAGGCACCGACCTCCACCCGCAGAGCCGCACTCCACATAGAGAATAATGGAGCCTCCATCACCGACCTCCACCCGCACTCCACATAGAGAATAATGGAGCCTCCAGCACCAACCTCCAGCCGCAGAGCCGCACTCCACATAGAGAATAATGGAGCCTCCAGCACCGACCTCCACCCGCAGAGCCACACACCACATAGAAAATAATGGAGCCTCCAGCACCGACCTCCACCCCCAGAGCCGCCCTCCACATAGAGAATAATGGAGCCTTCGGCACCGACCTCCACCCCCAGAGCCGCCCTCCACAGAGGATAATGGAGCCTCCAGCGTCGACCTCCACCCCCAGAACCGCACTCCACATAGAGAATAATGGAGCCTCCAGCACCGACCTCCACCCGCAGAGCCGCACTCCACATAGAGAATAATGGAGCCTCCAGCACCTACCTCCACCCGCAGAGCCGCACTCCACATAGTGAATAATGGAGCCTCCAGCACCGACCTCCACCCGCAGAGCCGCACTCCACATAGAGAATAATGGAGCCTCCAGCACCGACCTCCACCCCCAGAACCGCACTCCACATAGAGAATAATGGAGCCTCCAGCACCGACCTCCACCCGTAGAGCCGCACTCCACATAGAGAATAATGGGGCCTCCAGCACCGACCTCCACCCGCAGAGCCGCACTCCACATAGAGAATAATGGAGCCTCCAGCACCAACCTCCACCCGAAGAGCCGCACTCCACATAGGGAATAATGGAGCCTCCAGCACCGACCTCCACCCACAGAGCCGCACTCCACATAGAGAATAATGGAGCCTCCAGCACCGACCTCCACCCGCAGAGCCGCACTCCACATAGAGAATAATGGAGCCTCCAGCACCGACCTCCACCTGCACAGCCGCACTCCACATAGAGAATAATGGGGCCTCCAGCACCGACCTCCACCCGCACTCCACATAGAGAATAATGGAGCCTCCAGCACCGACCTCCACCCACAGAGCCGCACTCCACATAGAGAATAATGGAGCCTCCAGCACCGACCTCGACCCACAGAGCCGCACTCCACATAGAGAATAATGGAGCCTCCAGCACCGACCTCCACCCACAGAGCCGCAATCCACATAGAGAATAATGGAGCCTCCAACACCTACCTCCACCCGCAGAGCCGCACTCCACATAGAGAATAATGGAGCCTCCAGCACCGACCTCCACCCTCACTCCACATAGAGAATAATTGAGCCTCCAGCACCGACCTCCACCCGCAGAGCCGCACTCCACATAGAGAATAATGGAGCCTCCAGCACCGACCTCCACCCGCAGAGCCGCACTCCACATAGAGAATAATGGAGCCTTCAGCACTGACCTCCACCCGCAGAGCCGCACTCCACATAGAGAATAATGGAGCCTCCAGCACCGACCTCCACCCGCAGAGCCGCACTCCACATAGAGAATAATGGAGCCTTCAGCACTGACCTCCACCCGCAGAGCCGCACTCCACATAAAGAATAATGGAGCCTCCAGCACCGACCTCCACATAGAGAATAATGGAGCCTCCAGCACCGACCTCCACCCACAGAGCCGCACTCCACATAGAGAATAATGGAGCCTCCAGCACCGACCTCCACCCACAGAGCCGCACTCCACATAGAGAATAATGGAGCCTCCAGCACCGACCTCCACCCACAGAGCCGCACTCCACATAGAGAATAATGAAGCCTCCAGCACCGACCTCCACCCGCAGAGCCGCACTCCACATAGAGAATAATGGAGCTTCCAGCGCCGACCTCCACCCGCAGAGCCACACTCCACATAGAGAATAATGGAACCTCAGGCACCGACCTCCACCCGCAGAGCCGCACTCCACATAGAGAATAATGGAGCCTCAGGCACCGACCTCCACCCGCAGAGCCGCACTCCACATAGAGAATAATGGGGCCTCCAGCACCGACCTCCACCCGCAGAGCCGCACTTCACATAGAGAATAATGGAGCCTCCAGCACCGACCTCCACCCGCAGAGCCGCACTCCACATAGAGAATGGAGCCTCCAGCACCGACCTCCACCCGCAGAGCCGCACTCCACATAGAGAATAATGGAGCCTCCAGCACCGACCTCCACCCGCACTCCACATAGAGAATAATGGAGCCTCCAGCACCGACCTCCACCCCCAGAACCGCACTCCTCATAGAGAATAATGGAGCCTCCAGCACCGACCTCCACCCGCAGAGCCGCACTCCACATAGAGAATAATGGAGCCTCCAGCACCGACCTCCACCCGCACTCCACATAGAGAATAATGGAGCCTCCAGCACTGACCTCCACCCGCAGAGCCACACTCCACATAGAGAATAATGGGGCCTCCAGCACCGACCTCCACCCGCAGAGCCGCACTCCACATAGAGAATAATGGGGCCTCCAGCACCGACCTCCACATAGAGAATAATGGAGCCTCCAGCACCGACCTCCACCCGAAGAGCCGCACTCCACATAGGGAATAATGGAGCCTCCAGCACCGACCTCCACCCACAGAGCTGCACTCCACATAGAGAATAATGGAGCCTCCAGCACCGACCTCCACCCGCAGAGCCGCACTCCACATAGAGAATAATGGAGCCTCCAGCACCGACCTCCACCCGCACAGCCGCACTCCACATAGAGAATGGAGCCTCCAGCACCGACCTCCACCCGCAGAGCCGCACTCCACATAGAGAATAATTGAGCCTCCAGCACCGACCTCCACCCCCAGAGCCGCACTCCACATAGAGAATAATGGATTCTCCAGCACCTACCTCCACCCCCAGAGCCGCACTCCACATAGAGAATAATGGAGCCTCCAGCACCGACCTCCACCCGCAGAGCCGCACACCACATAGAGAATAATGGAGCCTCCAGCACCGACCTCCACCCCCAGAGCCGCACTCCACATAGAGAATAATGGAGCCTCCAGCACCGACCTCCACCCGCAGAGCCGCACTCCACATAGAGAATAATGGAGCCTCCAGCACCGACCTCCACCCGCAGAGCCGCACTCCACATAGAGAATAATGGAGCCTCCAGCACCGACCTCCACCCCCAGAGCCGCACTCCACATAGAGAATAATGGAGCCTCAGGCACCGACCTCCACCCGCAGAGCCGCACTCCACATAGAGAATAATGGAGCCTCCAGCAACGACCTCCACCCGCAGAGCCGCACTCCACATAGAGAATGGAGCCTCCAGCACCGACCTCCACCCGCACTCCACATAGAGAATAATGGAGCCTCCAGCACCGACCTCCAGCCACAGAGCCACACTCCACATAGAGAATAATGGAGCCTCTGGCACCGACCTCCACCCGCAGAGCCACACTCCACATAGAGAATAATGGGGCCTCCAGCACCGACCTCCACCCGCAGAGCCGCACTCCACATAGAGAATAATGGGGCCTCCAGCACCGACCTCCACATAGAGAATAATGGAGCCTCCAGCACCGACCTCCACCCGAAGAGCCGCACTCCACATAGGGAATAATGGAGCCTCCAGCACCGACCTCCACCCACAGAGCTGCACTCCACATAGAGAATAATGGAGCCTCCAGCACCGACCTCCACCCACAGAGCCGCACTCCACATAGAGAATAATGGAGCCTCCAGCACCGACCTCCACCCGCAGAGCCGCACTCCACAGAGAATAATGGAGCCTCCAGCACCGACCCCACCTGCAGAGCCGCACTCCACATAGAGAATAATGGAGCCTCCAGCACCGAGCTCCACATAGAGTATAATGGAGCCTCCAGCACCGACCTCCACCCGCACTCCACATTTAGAATAATGGAGCCTCCAGCACCGATCTCCACCCGCAGAGCCGCACTCCACATAGAGAATAATGGGGCCTCCAGCACCGACCTCCACCCGCAGAGCCGCACTCCACATAGAGAATAATGGAGCCTCCAGCACCGACCTCCACCCGCAGAGCCGCACTCCACATAGAGAATAATGGGGCCTCCAGCACCGACCTCCACCCGCAGAGCCGCACTCCACATAGAGAATAATGGAGCCTCCAGCACCGACCTCCACCCGCAGAGCCGCACTCCACATAGAGAATAATGGGGCCTCCAGCACCGACCTCCACCCGCAGAGCCGCACTCCACATAGAGAATAATGGGGCCTCCAGCACCGACCTCCACCCCCAGAACCGCACTCCACATAGAGAATAATGGAGCCTCAAGCACCGACCATCACCCACAGAGCCGCACTCCACATAGAGAATAATGGAGCCTCCAGCACCGATCTCCACCCGCAGAGCCGCACTCCACATAGAGAATAATGGAACCTCCAGCACCGACCTCCACCCGCAGAGCCGCACTCCACATAGAGAATAATGGAGCCTCCAGCACCGACCTCCACCCGCAGAGCCGCACTCCACATAGAGAATAATGGAGCCTCCAGCACCGACCTCCACCCGCAGAGCCACACTCCACATAGAGAATAATGAAGCCTCCAGCACCGACCTCCACCCGCAGAGCCGCACTCCACATAGAGAATAATGGAGCTTCCAGCGCCGACCTCCACCCGCAGAGCCACACTCCACATAGAGAATAATGGAACCTCAGGCACCGACCTCCACCCGCAGAGCCGCACTCCACATAGAGAATAATGGAGCCTCAGGCACCGACCTCCACCCGCAGAGCCGCACTCCACATAGAGAATAATGGGGCCTCCAGCACCGACCTCCACCCGCAGAGCCGCACTTCACATAGAGAATAATGGAGCCTCCAGCACCGACCTCCACCCGCAGAGCCGCACTCCACATAGAGAATGGAGCCTCCAGCACCGACCTCCACCCGCAGAGCCGCACTCCACATAGAGAATAATGGAGCCTCCAGCACCGACCTCCACCCGCAGAGCCACACTCCACATAGAAAATAATGGAGCCTCCAGCACCGACCTCCACCCGCAGAGCCACACTCCACATAGAGAATAATGGAGCCTCCAGCACTGACCTCCACCCCCAGAACCGCACTCCTCATAGAGAATAATGGAGCCTCCAGCACCGACCTCCACCCGCAGAGCCGCACTCCTCATAGAGAATAATGGAGCCTCCAGCACCGACCTCCACCCCCAGAACCGCACTCCTCATAGAGAATAATGGAGCCTCCAGCACCGACCTCCACCCGCAGAGCCGCACTCCTCATAGAGAATAATGGAGCCTCCAGCACCGACCTCCACCCGCCCGCAGAGCCACACTCCACATAGAGAATAATGGAGCCTCCAGCACCGACCTCCACCCCCAGAACCGCACTCCACATAGAGAATAATGGAGCCTCCAGCGCCGACCTCCACCCGCAGAGCCACACTCCACATAGAGAATAATGGAGCCTCAGGCACCGACCTCCACCCGCAGAGCCGCACTCCACATAGAGAATAATGGAGCCTCAGGCACCGACCTCCACCCGCAGAGCCGCACTCCACATAGAGAATAATGGAGCCTCCATCACCGACCTCCACCCGCAGAGCCACACACCACATAGAAAATAATGGAGCCTCCAGCACCGACCTCCACCCCCAGAGCCGCCCTCCACATAGAGAATAATGGAGCCTTCGGCACCGACCTCCACCCCCAGAGCCGCCCTCCACAGAGGATAATGGAGCCTCCAGCGTCGACCTCCACCCCCAGAACCGCACTCCACATAGAGAATAATGGAGCCTCCAGCACCGACCTCCACCCGCAGAGCCGCACTCCACATAGAGAATAATGGAGCCTCCAGCACCTACCTCCACCCGCAGAGCCGCACTCCACATAGTGAATAATGGAGCCTCCAGCACCGACCTCCACCCGCAGAGCCGCACTCCACATAGAGAATAATGGAGCCTCCAGCACCGACCTCCACCCCCAGAACCGCACTCCACATAGAGAATAATGGAGCCTCCAGCACCGACCTCCACCCGTAGAGCCGCACTCCACATAGAGAATAATGGGGCCTCCAGCACCGACCTCCACCCGCAGAGCCGCACTCCACATAGAGAATAATGGAGCCTCCAGCACCAACCTCCACCCGAAGAGCCGCACTCCACATAGGGAATAATGGAGCCTCCAGCACCGACCTCCACCCACAGAGCCGCACTCCACATAGAGAATAATGGAGCCTCCAGCACCGACCTCCACCCGCAGAGCCGCACTCCACATAGAGAATAATGGAGCCTCCAGCACCGACCTCCACCTGCACAGCCGCACTCCACATAGAGAATAATGGGGCCTCCAGCACCGACCTCCACCCGCACTCCACATAGAGAATAATGGAGCCTCCAGCACCGACCTCCACCCACAGAGCCGCACTCCACATAGAGAATAATGGAGCCTCCAGCACCGACCTCGACCCACAGAGCCGCACTCCACATAGAGAATAATGGAGCCTCCAGCACCGACCTCCACCCACAGAGCCGCAATCCACATAGAGAATAATGGAGCCTCCAACACCTACCTCCACCCGCAGAGCCGCACTCCACATAGAGAATAATGGAGCCTCCAGCACCGACCTCCACCCGCAGAGCCGCACTCCACATAGAGAATAATGGAGCCTTCAGCACTGACCTCCACCCGCAGAGCCGCACTCCACATAGAGAATAATGGAGCCTCCAGCACCGACCTCGACCCACAGAGCCGCACTCCACATAGAGAATAATGGAGCCTCCAGCACCGACCTCCACCCACAGAGCCGCAATCCACATAGAGAATAATGGAGCCTCCAACACCTACCTCCACCCGCAGAGCCGCACTCCACATAGAGAATAATGGAGCCTCCAGCACCGACCTCCACCCTCACTCCACATAGAGAATAATTGAGCCTCCAGCACCGACCTCCACCCGCAGAGCCGCACTCCACATAGAGAATAATGGAGCCTCCAGCACCGACCTCCACCCGCAGAGCCGCACTCCACATAGAGAATAATGGAGCCTTCAGCACTGACCTCCACCCGCAGAGCCGCACTCCACATAGAGAATAATGGAGCCTCCAGCACCGACCTCCACCCGCAGAGCCGCACTCCACATAGAGAATAATGGAGCCTTCAGCACTGACCTCCACCCGCAGAGCCGCACTCCACATAAAGAATAATGGAGCCTCCAGCACCGACCTCCACATAGAGAATAATGGAGCCTCCAGCACCGACCTCCACCCACAGAGCCGCACTCCACATAGAGAATAATGGAGCCTCCAGCACCGACCTCCACCCACAGAGCCGCACTCCACATAGAAAATAATGGAGCCTCCAGCACCGACCTCCACCCACAGAGCCGCACTCCACATAGAGAATAATGAAGCCTCCAGCACCGACCTCCACCCGCAGAGCCGCACTCCACATAGAGAATAATGGAGCCTCCAGCAACGACCTCCACCCGCAGAGCCACACTCCACATAGAGAATAATGGAGCCTCCAGCACCGACCTCCACCCCCAGAACCGCACTCCACATAGAGAATAATGGAGCCTCCAGCGCCGACCTCCACCCGCAGAGCCACACTCCACATAGAGAATAATGGAGCCTCAGGCACCGACCTCCACCCGCAGAGCCGCACTCCACATAGAGAATAATGGAGCCTCAGGCACCGACCTCCACCCGCAGAGCCGCACTCCACATAGAGAATAATGGAGCCTCCATCACCGACCTCCACCCGCACTCCACATAGAGAATAATGGAGCCTCCAGCACCAACCTCCAGCCGCAGAGCCGCACTCCACATAGAGAATAATGGAGCCTCCAGCACCGACCTCCACCCGCAGAGCCACACACCACATAGAAAATAATGGAGCCTCCAGCACCGACCTCCACCCCCAGAGCCGCCCTCCACATAGAGAATAATGGAGCCTTCGGCACCGACCTCCACCCCCAGAGCCGCCCTCCACAGAGGATAATGGAGCCTCCAGCGTCGACCTCCACCCCCAGAACCGCACTCCACATAGAGAATAATGGAGCCTCCAGCACCGACCTCCACCCGCAGAGCCGCACTCCACATAGAGAATAATGGAGCCTCCAGCACCTACCTCCACCCGCAGAGCCGCACTCCACATAGTGAATAATGGAGCCTCCAGCACCGACCTCCACCCGCAGAGCCGCACTCCACATAGAGAATAATGGAGCCTCCAGCACCGACCTCCACCCCCAGAACCGCACTCCACATAGAGAATAATGGAGCCTCCAGCACCGACCTCCACCCGTAGAGCCGCACTCCACATAGAGAATAATGGGGCCTCCAGCACCGACCTCCACCCGCAGAGCCGCACTCCACATAGAGAATAATGGAGCCTCCAGCACCAACCTCCACCCGCAGAGCCGCACTCCACATAGAGAATAATGGAGCCTCCAGCACCAACCTCCACCCGAAGAGCCGCACTCCACATAGGGAATAATGGAGCCTCCAGCACCGACCTCCACCCACAGAGCCGCACTCCACATAGAGAATAATGGAGCCTCCAGCACCGACCTCCACTCGCAGAGCCACACTCCACATAGAGAATAATGGAGCCTCCAGCACCGACCTCCACCCGCAGAGCCGCACTCCACATAGAGAATAATGGAGCCTCCAGCACCGACCTCCACCTGCACAGCCGCACTCCACATAGAGAATAATGGGGCCTCCAGCACCGACCTCCACCCGCACTCCACATAGAGAATAATGGAGCCTCCAGCACCGACCTCCACCCACAGAGCCGCACTCCACATAGAGAATAATGGAGCCTCCAGCACCGACCTCGACCCACAGAGCAGCACTCCACATAGAGAATAATGGAGCCTCCAGCACCGACCTCCACCCACAGAGCCGCACTCCACATAGAGAATAATGGAGCCTCCAACACCTACCTCCACCCGCAGAGCCGCACTCCACATAGAGAATAATGGAGCCTCCAGCACCGACCTCCACCCTCACTCCACATAGAGAATAATTGAGCCTCCAGCACCGACCTCCACCCGCAGAGCCGCACTCCACATAGAGAATAATGGAGCCTCCAGCACCGACCTCCACCCGCAGAGCCGCACTCCACATAGAGAATAATGGAGCCTTCAGCACTGACCTCCACCCGCAGAGCCGCACTCCACATAGAGAATAATGGAGCCTCCAGCACCGACCTCCACCCGCAGAGCCGCACTCCACATAGAGAATAATGGAGCCTTCAGCACTGACCTCCACCCGCAGAGCAGCACTCCACATAAAGAATAATGGAGCCTCCAGCACCGACCTCCACATAGAGAATAATGGAGCCTCCAGCACCGACCTCCACCCACAGAGCCGCACTCCACATAGAGAATAATGGAGCCTCCAGCACCGACCTCCACCCACAGAGCCGCACTCCACATAGAGAATAATGGAGCCTCCAGCACCGACCTCCACCCACAGAGCCGCACTCCACATAGAGAATAATGGAGCCTCCAACACGTACCTCCACCCGCAGAGCCGCACTCCACATAGAGAATAATGGAGCCTCCAGCACCGACCTCCACCCTCACTCCACATAGAGAATAATGGAGCCTCCAGCACTGACCTCCACCAGTAGAGCCGCACTCCACATAGAGAATAATGGAGCCTCCAGCACTGACCTCCACCAGTAGAGCCGCACTCCACATAGAGAATAATGGAGCCTCCAGCACCGACCTCCACCCGCAGAGCCGCACTCCACATAGAGAATAATGGAGCCTCCAGCACCGACCTCCACCCGCAGAGCCGCACTCCACATAGAGAATAATGGGGCCCCCAGCACCGACCTCCACCCGCAGAGCCGCACTCCACATAGAGAATAATGGAGCCTTCAGCACTGACCTCCACCCGAAGAGCCGCACTCCACATAGAGAATAATGGAGCCTCCAGCACCGACCTCCACCCGCAGAGCCGCACTCCACATAGAGAATAATGGAGCCTTCAGCACCGATCTCCACCCGTAGAGCCGCACTCCACATAGAGAATAATGGAGCCTCCAGCACCGACCTCCACCCGCACTCCACATTTAGAATAATGGAGCCTCCAGCACCGACCTCCACCCGCAGAGCCGCACTCCACATAGAGAATAATGGAGCCTCCAGCACCGATCTCCACCCGTAGAGCCGCACTCCACATAGAGAATAATGGAGCCTCCAGCACCGACCTCCACCCGCAGAGCCGCACTCCACATAGTGAATAATGGAGCCTCCAGCACCGATCTCCACCCGTAGAGCCGCACTCCACATAGAGAATAATGGGGCCTCCAGCACCGACCTCCACTCGCAGAGCCGCACTCCACATAGAGAATAATGGAGCCTCCAGCACCGACCTCCACCCGCAGAGCCGCACTCCACATAGAGAATAAATGGGCCTCCAGCACCGACCTCCACCCGCAGAGCCGCACTCCACATAGAGAATAATTGAGCCTCCAGCACCGACCTCCACCCGCAGAGCCACACTCCACATAGAGAATAATGGAGCCTCCAGCACCGACCTCCACCCGCAGAGCCGCACTCCACATAGAGAATAATGGAGCCTCCAGCACCGACCTCCACCCGCAGAGCCGCACTCCACATAGAGAATAATGGAGCCTCCAGCACCGACCTCCACCCCCAGAACCGCACTCCTCATAGAGAATAATGGAGCCTCCAGCACCGACCTCCACCCGCAGAGCCACACTCCACATAGAGAATAATGGAGCCTCCAGCACCGACCTCCACCCGCAGAGCCAAACTCCACATAGAGAATAATGGAGCCTCCAGCACCGACCTCCACCCCCAGAACCGCACTCCTCATAGAGAATAATGGAGCCTCCAGCACCGACCTCCACCCGCAGAGCCGCACTCCACATAGAGAATAATGGAGCCTCAGGCACCGACCTCCACCCCCAGAACCGCACTCCACATAGAGAATAATGGGGCCTCCAGCACCTACCTCCACCCGCACTCCACATAGAGAATAATGGAGCCTCAGGCACCGACCTCCACCCGCAGAGCCGCACTCCACATAGAGAATAATGGAGCCTCAGGCACCGACCTCCACCCGCAGAGCCGCACTCCACAGAGAATAATGGAGCCTCGGGCACCGACCTCCACCCGCAGAGCCGCACTCCACATAGAGAATAATGGAGCCTCCAGCACCGACCTCCACCCCCAGAACCGCACTCTACATAGAGAATAATGGAGCCTCCAGCGCCGACCTCCACCCGCAGAGCCACACTCCACATAGAGAATAATGGAGCCTCAGGCACCGACCTCCACCCGCAGAGCCGCACTCCACATAGAGAATAATGGAGCCTCAGGCACCGACCTCCACCCGCAAAGCCGCACTCCACATAGAGAATAATGGGGCCTCCAGCACCTACCTCCACCCGCACTCCACATAGAGAATAATGGAGCCTCAGGCACCGACCTCCACCCGCAGAGCCGCACTCCACATAGAGAATAATGGAGCCTCAGGCACCGACCTCCACCCGCAGAGCCGCACTCCACAGAGAATAATGGAGCCTCGGGCACCGACCTCCACCCGCAGAGCCACACTCCACATAGAGAATAATGGAGCCTCCGGCACCGACCTCCACCCGCAGAGCCGCACTCCACATAGAGAATAATGGAACCTCCAGCACCGACCTCCACCCGCAGAGCCGCACTCCACATAGAGAATAATGGAGCCTCCAGCACCGACCTCCACCCGCAGAGCCACACTCCACATAGAGAATAATGGAGCCTCCAGCACCGACCTCCACCCGCAGAGCCGCACTCCACATAGAGAATAATGGAGCCTCCAGCACCGACCTCCACCCGCAGAGCCGCACTCCACATAGAGAATAATGGAGCCTCCGGCACCTACCTCCACCCGCAGAGCCACACTCCACATAGAGAATAATGGAGCCTCCGGCACCGACCTCCACCCGCAGAGCAGCACTCCACATAGAGAATAATGGAGCCTCCGGCACCGACCTCCACCCGCAGAGCAGCACTCCACATAGAGAATAATGGAGCCTCCCTCACCGACCTCCACCCGCAGAACCACTCTCCACAGAGAATAATGGAGCCTCCAGCACCGACCTCCAGCCACAGAGGCACACTCCACATAGAGAATAATGGAGCCTCCGGCACCAACCTCCACCCGCAGAGCCGCACTCCACATAGAGAATAATGGAGCCTCAGGCACCGACCTCCACCCGCAGAGCCGCACTCCACATAGAGAATAATGGAGCCTCCAGCACCGACCTCCACCCCCAGAGCCGCCCTCCACATAGAGAATAATGGAGCCTTCGGCACCGACCTCCACCCCCAGAGCCGCACTCCACATACAGAATAATGGAGCCTCCAGCACCGAGCTCCACCCGCACTCCACATAGAGAATAATGGAGCCTCCACCACCGACCTCCACCCACAGAGCCGCACTCCACATAGAGAATAATGGAGCCTCCAGCACCGACCTCCACCCGCAGAGCCGCACTCCACATAGAGAATAATGGGGCCTCCAGCACCGACCTCCACATAGAGAATAATGGAGCCTCCAGCACCGACCTCCACCCGCACTCCACATAGAGAATAATGGAGCCTCCAGCACCGACCTCCACCCACAGAGCCGCACTCCACATAGAGAATAATGGAGCCTCCAGCACCGACCTCCACCCGCAGAGCCGCACTCCACATAGAGAATAATGGAGCCTCCAGCACCGACCTCCACCCGCAGAGCCGCACTCCACATAGAGAATAATGGAGCCTCCAGCACCTACCTCCACCCGCAGAGCCGCACTCCACATAGAGAATAATGGAGCCTCCAGCACCGACCTCCACCCGCACTCCACATAGAGAATAATGGAGCCTCCAGCACCGACCTCCACCCACAGAGCCGCACTCCACATAGAGAATAATGGAGCCTCCAACACCTACCTCCACCCACAGAGCCGCACTCCACATAGAGAATAATGGGGCCTCCAGCACCGACCTCCACCCGCACTCCACATTTAGAATAATGGAGCCTCCAGCACCGACCTCCACCCGCACTCCACATAGAGAATAATGGAGCCTCCAGCACCGACCTCCACCCACAGAGCCGCACTCCACATAGAGAATAATGGAGCTTCCAGCGCCGACCTCCACCCGCAGAGCCACACTCCACATAGAGAATAATGGAACCTCAGGCACCGACCTCCACCCGCAGAGCCGCACTCCACATAGAGAATAATGGAGCCTCAGGCACCGACCTCCACCCGCAGAGCCGCACTCCACATAGAGAATAATGGGGCCTCCAGCACCGACCTCCACCCGCAGAGCCGCACTTCACATAGAGAATAATGGAGCCTCCAGCACCGACCTCCACCCGCAGAGCCGCACTCCACATAGAGAATGGAGCCTCCAGCACCGACCTCCACCCGCAGAGCCGCACTCCACATAGAGAATAATGGAGCCTCCATCACCGACCTCCACCCGCACTCCACATAGAGAATAATGGAGCCTCCAGCACCGACCTCCACCCCCAGAACCGCACTCCTCATAGAGAATAATGAAGCCTCCAGCACCGACCTCCACCCGCAGAGCCGCACTCCTCAGAGAATAATGGAGCCTCCAGCACTGACCTCCACCCGCCCGCAGAGCCACACTCCACATAGAGAATAATGGAGCCTCCAGCACCGACCTCCACCCGCAGAGCCGCACTCCACATAGAGAATGGAGCCTCCAGCTCCGACCTCCACCCGCAGAGCCGCACTCCACATAGAGAATAATGGAGCCTCCATCACCGACCTCCACCCGCACTCCACATAGAGAATAATGGAGCCTCCAGCACCGACCTCCACCCCCAGAACCGCACTCCTCATAGAGAATAATGGAGCCTCCAGCACCGACCTCCACCCGCAGAGCCGCACTCCTCATAGAGAATAATGGAGCCTCCAGCACCGACCTCCACCCGCCCGCAGAGCCACACTCCACATAGAGAATAATGGAGCCTCCAGCGCCGACCTCCACCCGCAGAGCCACACTCCACATAGAGAATAATGGAGCCTCAGGCACCGAGCTCCACCCGCAGAGCCGCACTCCACATAGAGAATAATGGAGCCTCAGGCACCGACCTCCACCCGCAGAGCCGCACTCCACATAGAGAATAATGGAGCCTCCATCACCGACCTCCACCCGCACTCCACATAGAGAATAATGGAGCCTCCAGCACCAACCTCCAGCCGCAGAGCCGCACTCCACATAGAGAATAATGGAGCCTCCAGCACCGACCTCCACCCGCAGAGCCACACACCACATAGAGAATAATGGAGCCTTCGGCACCAACCTCCACCCCCAGAGCCGCACTCCACAGAGGATAATGGAGCCTCCAGCGTCGACCTCCACCCCCAGAACCGCACTCCACATAGAGAATAATGGAGCCTCCAGCACCGACCTCCACCCGCAGAGCCGCACTCCACATAGAGAATAATGGAGCCTCCAGCACCTACCTCCACCCGCAGAGCCGCACTCCACATAGTGAATAATGGAGCCTCCAGCACCGACCTCCACCCGCAGAGCCGCACTCCACATAGAGAATAATGGAGCCTCCAGCACCGACCTCCACCCCCAGAACCGCACTCCACATAGAGAATAATGGAGCCTCCAGCACCGACCTCCACCCGTAGAGCCGCACTCCACATAGAGAATGGGGCCTCCAGCACCGACCTCCACCCGCAGAGCCGCACTCCACATAGAGAATAATGGAGTCTCCAGCACCGACCTCCACCCGCAGAGCCGCACTCCACATAGAGAACAATGGAGCCTCCAGCACCGACCTCCACCCGCAGAGCCGCACTCCACATAGAGAATAATGGAGCCTCCAGCACCGACCTCCACCCGCAGAGCCACACTCCACATAGAGAATAATGGAGCCTCCAGCACAGACCTTCACCCGCAGAGCCGCACTCCACATAGAGAATAATGGAGCCTCCAGCACCTACCTCCACCCGCAGAGCCGCACTCCACATAGAGAATAATGGAGCCTCCAGCACCGACCTCCACCCGCAGAGCCGCGCTCCACATAGAGAATAATGGAGCCTCCAGCACCGACCTCCACCCACAGAGCCACACTCCACATAGAGAATAATGGAGCCTCCAGCACCGACCTCCACCCGCAGAGCCGCACTCCACATAGAGAATAATGGAGCCTCCAGCACCGACCTCCACCCGCAGAGCCGCACTCCACATAGAGAATAATGGAGCCTCCAGCACCGACCTCCACCCGCAGAGCCGCACTCCACATAGAGAATAATGGAGCCTCCAGCACCGACCTCCACCCCCAGAGCCGCACTCCACATAGAGAATAATGGAGTCTCCAGCACCTACCTCCACCCCCAGAGCCGCACTCCACATAGAGAATAATGGAGCCTCCAGCACCGACCTCCACCCGCAGAGCCGCACACCACATAGAGAATAATGGAGCCTCCAGCACCGACCTCCACCCCCAGAGCCGCACTCCACATAGAGAATAATGGAGCCTCCAGCACCGACCTCCACCCGCAGAGCCACACTCCACATAGAGAATAATGGAGCCTCCAGCACAGACCTTCACCCGCAGAGCCGCACTCCACATAGAGAATAATGGAGCCTCCAGCACCTACCTCCACCCGCAGAGCCGCACTCCACATAGAGAATAATGGAGCCTCCAGCACCGACCTCCACCCGCAGAGCCGCGCTCCACATAGAGAATAATGGAGCCTCCAGCACCGACCTCCACCCACAGAGCCACACTCCACATAGAGAATAATGGAGCCTCCAGCACCGACCTCCACCCGCAGAGCCGCACTCCACATAGAGAATAATGGAGCCTCCAGCACCGACCTCCACCCGCAGAGCCGCACTCCACATAGAGAATAATGGAGCCTCCAGCACCGACCTCCACCCGCAGAGCCGCACTCCACATAGAGAATAATGGAGCCTCCAGCACCGACCTCCACCCCCAGAGCCGCACTCCACATAGAGAATAATGGGGCCTCCAGCACCGACCTCCACCCGCAGAGCCGCACTCCACATAGAGAATAATGGAGCCTCAGGCACCGACCTCCACCCGCAGAGCCGCACTCCACATAGAGAATAATGGAGCCTCCAGCAACGACCTCCACCCGCAGAGCCGCACTCCACATAGAGAATGGAGCCTCCAGTACCGACCTCCACCCGCACTCCACATAGAGAATAATGGAGCCTCCAGCACCGACCTCCAGCCACAGAGCCACACTCCACATAGAGAATAATGGAGCCTCTGGCACCGACCTCCACCCGCAGAGCCACACTCCACATAGAGAATAATGGGGCCTCCAGCACCGACCTCCACCCGCAGAGCCGCACTCCACATAGAGAATAATGGGGCCTCCAGCACCGACCTCCACATAGAGAATAATGGAGCCTCCAGCACCGACCTCCACCCGAAGAGCCGCACTCCACATAGGGAATAATGGAGCCTCCAGCACCGACCTCCACCCACAGAGCTGCACTCCACATAGAGAATAATGGAGCCTCCAGCACCGACCTCCACCCGCAGAGCCACACTCCACATAGAGAATAATGGAGCCTCCAGCACCGACCTCCACCCGCAGAGCCGCACTCCACATAGAGAATAATGGAGCCTCCAGCACCGACCTCCACCCGCACAGCCGCACTCCACATAGAGAATGGAGCCTCCAGCACCGACCTCCACCCGCAGAGCCGCACTCCACATAGAGAATAATGGAGCCTCCAGCACCGACCTCCACCCCCAGAGCCGCACTCCACATAGAGAATAATGGATTCTCCAGCACCTACCTCCACCCCCAGAGCCGCACTCCACATAGAGAATAATGGAGCCTCCAGCACCGACCTCCACCCGCAGAGCCGCACACCACATAGAGAATAATGGAGCCTCCAGCACCGACCTCCACCCCCAGAGCCGCACTCCACATAGAGAATAATGGGGCCTCCAGCACCGACCTCCACCCGCAGAGCCGCACTCCACATAGAGAATAATGGAGCCTCCAGCACCGACCTCCACCCGCAGAGCCGCACTCCACATAGAGAATAATGGAGCCTCCAGCACCGACCTCCACCCGCAGAGCCGCACTCCACATAGAGAATAATGGAGCCTCCAGCACCGACCTCCACCCCCAGAGCCGCACTCCACATAGAGAATAATGGAGCCTCCAGCAACGACCTCCACCCGCAGAGCCGCACTCCACATAGAGAATGGAGCCTCCAGCACCGACCTCCACCCGCACTCCACATAGAGAATAATGGAGCCTCCAGTACCGACCTCCAGCCACAGAGCCACACTCCACATAGAGAATAATGGAGCCTCTGGCACCGACCTCCACCCGCAGAGCCACACTCCACATAGAGAATAATGGGGCCTCCAGCACCGACCTCCACCCGCAGAGCCGCACTCCACATAGGGAATAATGGAGCCTCCAGCACCGACCTCCACCCACAGAGCTGCACTCCACATAGAGAATAATGGAGCCTCCAGCACCGACCTCCACCCACAGAGCCGCACTCCACATAGAGAATAATGGAGCCTCCAGCACCGATCTCCACATAGAGAATAATGGAGCCTCCAGCACCGACCTCCACCCGAAGAGCCGCACTCCACATAGGGAATAATGGAGCCTCCAGCACCGACCTCCACCCACAGAGCTGCACTCCACATAGAGAATAATGGAGCCTCCAGCACCGACCTCCACCCACAGAGCCGCACTCCACATAGAGAATAATGGAGCCTCCAGCACCGACCTCCACCCACAGAGCTGCACTCCACATAGAGAATAATGGAGCCTCCAGCACCGACCTCCACCCGCAGAGCCGCACTCCACAGAGAATAATGGAGCCTCCAGCACCGACCCCACCTGCAGAGCCGCACTCCACATAGAGAATAATGGAGCCTCCAGCACCGAGCTCCACATAGAGTATAATGGAGCCTCCAGCACCGACCTCCACCCGCACTCCACATAGAGAATAATGGAGCCTCCAGCACCGACCTCCACCCACAGAGCCGCACTCCACATAGAGAATAATGGAGCCTCCAGCACCGACCTCCACCCACAGAGCCGCACTCCACATAGAGAATAATGGAGCCTCCAGCACCGACCTCCACCCGCAGAGCCGCACTCCACATAGAGAATAATGGGGCCTCCAGCACCGACCTCCACATAGAGAATAATGGAGCCTCCAGCACCGACCTCCACCCGCACTCCACATAGAGAATAATGGAGCCTCCAGCACCGACCTCCACCCACAGAGCCGCACTCCACATAGAGAATAATGGAGCCTCCAACACCTACCTCCACCCACAGAGCCGCACTCCACATAGAGAATAATGGGGCCTCCAGCACCGACCTCCACCCGCACTCCACATTTAGAATAATGGAGCCTCCAGCACCGATCTCCACCCGCAGAGCCGCACTCCACATAGAGAATAATGGGGCCTCCAGCACCGACCTCCACCCGCAGAGCCGCACTCCACATAGAGAATAATGGAGCCTCCAGCACCGACCTCCACCCTCAGAGCCGCACTCCACATAGAGAATAATGGAGCCTCCAGCACCGACCTCCACCCGCAGAGCCGCACTCCACATAGAGAATAATGGGGCCTCCAGCACCGACCTCCACCCGCAGAGCCGCACTCCACATAGAGAATAATGGAGCCTCCAGCACCGACCTCCACCCCCAGAACCGCACTCCACATAGAGAATAATGGAGCCTCCAGCACCGACCTCCACCCGCAGAGCCACACTCCACATAGAGAATAATGAAGCCTCCAGCACCGACCTCCACCCGCAGAGCCGCACTCCACATAGAGAATAATGGAGCTTCCAGCGCCGACCTCCACCCGCAGAGCCACACTCCACATAGAGAATAATGGAACCTCAGGCACCGACCTCCACCCGCAGAGCCGCACTCCACATAGAGAATAATGGAGCCTCAGGCACCGACCTCCACCCGCAGAGCCGCACTCCACATAGAGAATAATGGGGCCTCCAGCACCGACCTCTACCCGCAGAGCCGCACTTCACATAGAGAATAATGGAGCCTCCAGCACCGACCTCCACCCGCAGAGCCGCACTCCACATAGAGAATGGAGCCTCCAGCACCGACCTCCACCCGCAGAGCCGCACTCCTCATAGAGAATAATGGAGCCTCCAGCACCGACCTCCACCCGCACTCCACATAGAGAATAATGGAGCCTCCAGCACCGACCTCCACCCCCAGAACCGCACTCCTCATAGAGAATAATGGAGCCTCCAGCACCGACCTCCACCCGCAGAGCCGCACTCCTCATAGAGAATAATGGAGCCTCCAGCACCGACCTCCACCCGCCCGCAGAGCCACACTCCACATAGAGAATAATGGAGCCTCCAGCACCGACCTCCACCCCCAGAACCGCACTCCACATAGAGAATAATGGAGCCTCCAGCGCCGACCTCCACCCGCAGAGCCACACTCCACATAGAGAATAATGGAGCCTCAGGCACCGACCTCCACCCGCAGAGCCGCACTCCACATAGAGAATAATGGAGCCTCAGGCACCGACCTCCACCCGCAGAGCCGCACTCCACATAGAGAATAATGGAGCCTCCATCACCGACCTCCACCCGCACTCCACATAGAGAATAATGGAGCCTCCAGCACCGACCTCCACCCGTAGAGCCGCACTCCACATAGAGAATAATGGAGCCTCCAGCACCAACCTCCAGCCGCAGAGCCGCACTCCACATAGAGAATAATGGAGCCTCCAGCACCGACCTCCACCCGCAGAGCCACACACCACATAGAAAATAATGGAGCCTCCAGCACCGACCTCCACCCCCAGAGCCGCCCTCCACATAGAGAATAATGGAGCCTTCGGCACCGACCTCCACCCCCAGAGCCGCCCTCCACATAGAGAATAATGGAGCCTTCGGCACCAACCTCCACCCCCAGAGCCGCACTCCACAGAGGATAATGGAGCCTCCAGCGTCGACCTCCACCCCCAGAACCGCACTCCACATAGAGAATAATGGAGCCTCCAGCACCGACCTCCACCCGCAGAGCCGCACTCCACATAGAGAATAATGCAGCCTCCAGCACCTACCTCCACCCGCAGAGCCGCACTCCACATAGTGAATAATGGAGCCTCCAGCACCGACCTCCACCCGCAGAGCCGCACTCCACATAGAGAATAATGGAGCCTCCAGCACCTACCTCCACCCGCAGAGCCGCACTCCACATAGTGAATAATGGAGCCTCCAGCACCGACCTCCACCCGCAGAGCCGCACTCCACATAGAGAATAATGGAGCCTCCAGCACCGACCTCCACCCCCAGAACCGCACTCCACATAGAGAATAATGGAGCCTCCAGCACCGACCTCCACCCGTAGAGCCGCACTCCACATAGAGAATGGGGCCTCCAGCACCGACCTCCACCCGCAGAGCCGCACTCCACATAGAGAATAATGGAGTCTCCAGCACCGACCTCCACCCGCAGAGCCGCACTCCACATAGAGAACAATGGAGCCTCCAGCACCGACCTCCACCCGCAGAGCCGCACTCCACATAGAGAATAATGGAGCCTCCAGCACCGACCTCCACCCGCAGAGCCACACTCCACATAGAGAATAATGGAGCCTCCAGCACAGACCTTCACCCGCAGAGCCGCACTCCACATAGAGAATAATGGAGCCTCCAGCACCTACCTCCACCCGCAGAGCCGCACTCCACATAGAGAATAATGGAGCCTCCAGCACCGACCTCCACCCGCAGAGCCGCGCTCCACATAGAGAATAATGGAGCCTCCAGCACCGACCTCCACCCACAGAGCCACACTCCACATAGAGAATAATGGAGCCTCCAGCACCGACCTCCACCCGCAGAGCCGCACTCCACATAGAGAATAATGGAGCCTCCAGCACCGACCTCCACCCGCAGAGCCGCACTCCACATAGAGAATAATGGAGCCTCCAGCACCGACCTCCACCCGCAGAGCCGCACTCCACATAGAGAATAATGGAGCCTCCAGCACCGACCTCCACCCCCAGAGCCGCACTCCACATAGAGAATAATGGAGTCTCCAGCACCTACCTCCACCCCCAGAGCCGCACTCCACATAGAGAATAATGGAGCCTCCAGCACCGACCTCCACCCGCAGAGCCGCACACCACATAGAGAATAATGGAGCCTCCAGCACCGACCTCCACCCCCAGAGCCGCACTCCACATAGAGAATAATGGAGCCTCCAGCACCGACCTCCACCCGCAGAGCCGCACTCCACATAGAGAATAATGGAGCCTCCAGCACCGACCTCCACCCGCAGAGCCGCACTCCACATAGAGAATAATGGAGCCTCCAGCACCGACCTCCACCCCCAGAGCCGCACTACACATAGAGAATAATGGGGCCTCCAGCACCGACCTCCACCCGCAGAGCCGCACTCCACATAGAGAATAATGGAGCCTCAGGCACCGACCTCCACCCGCAGAGCCGCACTCCACATAGAGAATAATGGAGCCTCCAGCAACGACCTCCACCCGCAGAGCCGCACTCCACATAGAGAATGGAGCCTCCAGCACCGACCTCCACCCGCACTCCACATAGAGAATAATGGAGCCTCCAGCACCGACCTCCAGCCACAGAGCCACACTCCACATAGAGAATAATGGAGCCTCTGGCACCGACCTCCACCCGCAGAGCCACACTCCACATAGAGAATAATGGGGCCTCCAGCACCGACCTCCACCCGCAGAGCCGCACTCCACATAGAGAATAATGGGGCCTCCAGCACCGACCTCCACATAGAGAATAATGGAGCCTCCAGCACCGACCTCCACCCGAAGAGCCGCACTCCACATAGGGAATAATGGAGCCTCCAGCACCGACCTCCACCCACAGAGCTGCACTCCACATAGAGAATAATGGAGCCTCCAGCACCGACCTCCACCCGCAGAGCCACACTCCACATAGAGAATAATGGAGCCTCCAGCACCGACCTCCACCCGCAGAGCCGCACTCCACATAGAGAATAATGGAGCCTCCAGCACCGACCTCCACCCGCACAGCCGCACTCCACATAGAGAATGGAGCCTCCAGCACCGACCTCCACCCGCAGAGCCGCACTCCACATAGAGAATAATGGAGCCTCCAGCACCGACCTCCACCCCCAGAGCCGCACTCCACATAGAGAATAATGGATTCTCCAGCACCTACCTCCACCCCCAGAGCCGCACTCCACATAGAGAATAATGGAGCCTCCAGCACCGACCTCCACCCGCAGAGCCGCACACCACATAGAGAATAATGGAGCCTCCAGCACCGACCTCCACCCCCAGAGCCGCACTCCACATAGAGAATAATGGAGCCTCCAGCACCGACCTCCACCCGCAGAGCCGCACTCCACATAGAGAATAATGGAGCCTCCAGCACCGACCTCCACCCCCAGAGCCGCACTCCAC
Organism: Ranitomeya imitator; assembly: GCF_032444005.1. Classification (NCBI taxonomy): domain Eukaryota; kingdom Metazoa; phylum Chordata; class Amphibia; order Anura; family Dendrobatidae; genus Ranitomeya; species Ranitomeya imitator. The sequence continues at coordinate 318,643,577 of NC_091283.1, forward strand.
ATAGAGAATAATGGAGCCTCCAGCAACGACCTCCACCCGCAGAGCCGCACTCCACATAGAGAATGGAGCCTCCAGCACCGACCTCCACCCGCACTCCACATAGAGAATAATGGAGCCTCCAGTACCGACCTCCAGCCACAGAGCCACACTCCACATAGAGAATAATGGAGCCTCTGGCACCGACCTCCACCCGCAGAGCCACACTCCACATAGAGAATAATGGGGCCTCCAGCACCGACCTCCACCCGCAGAGCCGCACTCCACATAGAGAATAATGGGGCCTCCAGCACCGACCTCCACATAGAGAATAATGGAGCCTCCAGCACCGACCTCCACCCGAAGAGCCGCACTCCACATAGGGAATAATGGAGCCTCCAGCACCGACCTCCACCCACAGAGCTGCACTCCACATAGAGAATAATGGAGCCTCCAGCACCGACCTCCACCCACAGAGCCGCACTCCACATAGAGAATAATGGAGCCTCCAGCACCGACCTCCACCCACAGAGCTGCACTCCACATAGAGAATAATGGAGCCTCCAGCACCGACCTCCACCCGCAGAGCCGCACTCCACAGAGAATAATGGAGCCTCCAGCACCGACCCCACCTGCAGAGCCGCACTCCACATAGAGAATAATGGAGCCTCCAGCACCGAGCTCCACATAGAGTATAATGGAGCCTCCAGCACCGACCTCCACCCGCACTCCACATAGAGAATAATGGAGCCTCCAGCACCGACCTCCACCCACAGAGCCGCACTCCACATAGAGAATAATGGAGCCTCCAGCACCGACCTCCACCCACAGAGCCGCACTCCACATAGAGAATAATGGAGCCTCCAGCACCGACCTCCACCCGCAGAGCCGCACTCCACATAGAGAATAATGGGGCCTCCAGCACCGACCTCCACATAGAGAATAATGGAGCCTCCAGCACCGACCTCCACCCGCACTCCACATAGAGAATAATGGAGCCTCCAGCACCGACCTCCACCCACAGAGCCGCACTCCACATAGAGAATAATGGAGCCTCCAACACCTACCTCCACCCACAGAGCCGCACTCCACATAGAGAATAATGGGGCCTCCAGCACCGACCTCCACCCGCACTCCACATTTAGAATAATGGAGCCTCCAGCACCGATCTCCACCCGCAGAGCCGCACTCCACATAGAGAATAATGGGGCCTCCAGCACCGACCTCCACCCGCAGAGCCGCACTCCACATAGAGAATAATGGAGCCTCCAGCACCGACCTCCACCCGCAGAGCCGCACTCCACATAGAGAATAATGGAGCCTCCAGCACCGACCTCCACCCGCAGAGCCGCACTCCACATAGAGAATAATGGGGCCTCCAGCACCGACCTCCACCCGCAGAGCCGCACTCCACATAGAGAATAATGGAGCCTCCAGCACCGACCTCCACCCCCAGAACCGCACTCCACATAGAGAATAATGGAGCCTCCAGCACCGACCTCCACCCGCAGAGCCACACTCCACATAGAGAATAATGAAGCCTCCAGCACCGACCTCCACCCGCAGAGCCGCACTCCACATAGAGAATAATGGAGCTTCCAGCGCCGACCTCCACCCGCAGAGCCACACTCCACATAGAGAATAATGGAACCTCAGGCACCGACCTCCACCCGCAGAGCCGCACTCCACATAGAGAATAATGGAGCCTCAGGCACCGACCTCCACCCGCAGAGCCGCACTCCACATAGAGAATAATGGGGCCTCCAGCACCGACCTCCACCCGCAGAGCCGCACTTCACATAGAGAATAATGGAGCCTCCAGCACCGACCTCCACCCGCAGAGCCGCACTCCACATAGAGAATGGAGCCTCCAGCACCGACCTCCACCCGCAGAGCCGCACTCCTCATAGAGAATAATGGAGCCTCCAGCACCGACCTCCACCCGCACTCCACATAGAGAATAATGGAGCCTCCACCACCGACCTCCACCCCCAGAACCGCACTCCTCATAGAGAATAATGGAGCCTCCAGCACCGACCTCCACCCGCAGAGCCGCACTCCTCATAGAGAATAATGGAGCCTCCAGCACCGACCTCCACCCGCCCGCAGAGCCACACTCCACATAGAGAATAATGGAGCCTCCAGCACCGACCTCCACCCCCAGAACCGCACTCCACATAGAGAATAATGGAGCCTCCAGCGCCGACCTCCACCCGCAGAGCCACACTCCACATAGAGAATAATGGAGCCTCAGGCACCGACCTCCACCCGCAGAGCCGCACTCCACATAGAGAATAATGGAGCCTCAGGCACCGACCTCCACCCGCAGAGCCGCACTCCACATAGAGAATAATGGAGCCTCCATCACCGACCTCCACCCGCACTCCACATAGAGAATAATGGAGCCTCCAGCACCAACCTCCAGCCGCAGAGCCGCACTCCACATAGAGAATAATGGAGCCTCCAGCACCGACCTCCACCCGCAGAGCCACACACCACATAGAAAATAATGGAGCCTCCAGCACCGACCTCCACCCCCAGAGCCGCCCTCCACATAGAGAATAATGGAGCCTTCGGCACCGACCTCCACCCCCAGAGCCGCCCTCCACATAGAGAATAATGGAGCCTTCGGCACCAACCTCCACCCCCAGAGCCGCACTCCACAGAGGATAATGGAGCCTCCAGCGTCGACCTCCACCCCCAGAACCGCACTCCACATAGAGAATAATGGAGCCTCCAGCACCGACCTCCACCCGCAGAGCCGCACTCCACATAGAGAATAATGCAGCCTCCAGCACCTACCTCCACCCGCAGAGCCGCACTCCACATAGTGAATAATGGAGCCTCCAGCACCGACCTCCACCCGCAGAGCCGCACTCCACATAGAGAATAATGGAGCCTCCAGCACCGACCTCCACCCCCAGAACCGCACTCCACATAGAGAATAATGGAGCCTCCAGCACCGACCTCCACCCGTAGAGCCGCACTCCACATAGAGAATAATGGGGCCTCCAGCACCGACCTCCACCCGCAGAGCCGCACTCCACATAGAGAATAATGGAGCCTCCAGCACCAACCTCCACCCGAAGAGCCGCACTCCACATAGGGAATAATGGAGCCTCCAGCACCGACCTCCACCCACAGAGCCGCACTCCACATAGAGAATAATGGAGCCTCCAGCACCGACCTCCACTCGCAGAGCCACACTCCACATAGAGAATAATGGAGCCTCCAGCACCGACCTCCACCCGCAGAGCCGCACTCCACATAGAGAATAATGGAGCCTCCAGCACCGACCTCCACCTGCACAGCCGCACTCCACATAGAGAATAATGGGGCCTCCAGCACCGACCTCCACCCGCACTCCACATAGAGAATAATGGAGCCTCCAGCACCGACCTCCACCCACAGAGCCGCACTCCACATAGAGAATAATGGAGCCTCCAGCACCGACCTCGACCCACAGAGCCGCACTCCACATAGAGAATAATGGAGCCTCCAGCACCGACCTCCACCCACAGAGCCGCACTCCACATAGAGAATAATGGAGCCTCTAACACCTACCTCCACCCGCAGAGCCGCACTCCACATAGAGAATAATGGAGCTTCCAGCGCCGACCTCCACCCGCAGAGCCACACTCCACATAGAGAATAATGGAACCTCAGGCACCGACCTCCACCCGCAGAGCCGCACTCCACATAGAGAATAATGGAGCCTCAGGCACCGACCTCCACCCGCAGAGCCGCACTCCACATAGAGAATAATGGGGCCTCCAGCACCGACCTCCACCCGCAGAGCCGCACTTCACATAGAGAATAATGGAGCCTCCAGCACCGACCTCCACCCGCAGAGCCGCACTCCACATAGAGAATGGAGCCTCCAGCACCGACCTCCACCCGCAGAGCCGCACTCCTCATAGAGAATAATGGAGCCTCCAGCACCGACCTCCACCCGCACTCCACATAGAGAATAATGGAGCCTCCACCACCGACCTCCACCCCCAGAACCGCACTCCTCATAGAGAATAATGGAGCCTCCAGCACCGACCTCCACCCGCAGAGCCGCACTCCTCATAGAGAATAATGGAGCCTCCAGCACCGACCTCCACCCGCCCGCAGAGCCACACTCCACATAGAGAATAATGGAGCCTCCAGCACCGACCTCCACCCCCAGAACCGCACTCCACATAGAGAATAATGGAGCCTCCAGCGCCGACCTCCACCCGCAGAGCCACACTCCACATAGAGAATAATGGAGCCTCAGGCACCGACCTCCACCCGCAGAGCCGCACTCCACATAGAGAATAATGGAGCCTCAGGCACCGACCTCCACCCGCAGAGCCGCACTCCACATAGAGAATAATGGAGCCTCCATCACCGACCTCCACCCGCACTCCACATAGAGAATAATGGAGCCTCCAGCACCAACCTCCAGCCGCAGAGCCGCACTCCACATAGAGAATAATGGAGCCTCCAGCACCGACCTCCACCCGCAGAGCCACACACCACATAGAAAATAATGGAGCCTCCAGCACCGACCTCCACCCCCAGAGCCGCCCTCCACATAGAGAATAATGGAGCCTTCGGCACCGACCTCCACCCCCAGAGCCGCCCTCCACATAGAGAATAATGGAGCCTTCGGCACCAACCTCCACCCCCAGAGCCGCACTCCACAGAGGATAATGGAGCCTCCAGCGTCGACCTCCACCCCCAGAACCGCACTCCACATAGAGAATAATGGAGCCTCCAGCACCGACCTCCACCCGCAGAGCCGCACTCCACATAGAGAATAATGCAGCCTCCAGCACCTACCTCCACCCGCAGAGCCGCACTCCACATAGTGAATAATGGAGCCTCCAGCACCGACCTCCACCCGCAGAGCCGCACTCCACATAGAGAATAATGGAGCCTCCAGCACCGACCTCCACCCCCAGAACCGCACTCCACATAGAGAATAATGGAGCCTCCAGCACCGACCTCCACCCGTAGAGCCGCACTCCACATAGAGAATAATGGGGCCTCCAGCACCGACCTCCACCCGCAGAGCCGCACTCCACATAGAGAATAATGGAGCCTCCAGCACCAACCTCCACCCGAAGAGCCGCACTCCACATAGGGAATAATGGAGCCTCCAGCACCGACCTCCACCCACAGAGCCGCACTCCACATAGAGAATAATGGAGCCTCCAGCACCGACCTCCACTCGCAGAGCCACACTCCACATAGAGAATAATGGAGCCTCCAGCACCGACCTCCACCCGCAGAGCCGCACTCCACATAGAGAATAATGGAGCCTCCAGCACCGACCTCCACCTGCACAGCCGCACTCCACATAGAGAATAATGGGGCCTCCAGCACCGACCTCCACCCGCACTCCACATAGAGAATAATGGAGCCTCCAGCACCGACCTCCACCCACAGAGCCGCACTCCACATAGAGAATAATGGAGCCTCCAGCACCGACCTCGACCCACAGAGCCGCACTCCACATAGAGAATAATGGAGCCTCCAGCACCGACCTCCACCCACAGAGCCGCACTCCACATAGAGAATAATGGAGCCTCTAACACCTACCTCCACCCGCAGAGCCGCACTCCACATAGAGAATAATGGAGCCTCCAGCACCGACCTCCACCCTCACTCCACATAGAGAATAATGGAGCCTCCAGCACCGACCTCCACCCGCAGAGCCGCACTCCACATAGAGAATAATGGAGCCTCCAGCACCGACCTCCACCCGCAGAGCCGCACTCCACATAGAGAATAATGGAGCCTTCAGCACTGACCTCCACCCGCAGAGCCGCACTCCACATAGAGAATAATGGAGCCTCCAGCACCGACCTCCACATAGAGAATAATGGAGCCTCCAGCACCGACCTCCACCCACAGAGCCGCACTCCACATAGAGAATAATGGAGCCTCCAGCACCGACCTCCACCCACAGAGCCGCACTCCACATAGAGAATAATGGAGCCTCCAGCACCGACCTCCACCCACAGAGCCGCACTCCACATAGAGAATAATGGAGCCTCCAACACGTACCTCCACCCGCAGAGCCGCACTCCACATAGAGAATAATGGAGCCTCCAGCACCGACCTCCACCCTCACTCCACATAGAGAATAATGGAGCCTCCAGCACTGACCTCCACCAGTAGAGCCGCACTCCACATAGAGAATAATGGAGCCTCCAGCACTGACCTCCACCAGTAGAGCCGCACTCCACATAGAGAATAATGGAGCCTCCAGCACCGACCTCCACCCGCAGAGCCGCACTCCACATAGAGAATAATGGAGCCTCCAGCACCGACCTCCACCCGCAGAGCCGCACTCCACATAGAGAATAATGGGGCCCCCAGCACCGACCTCCACCCGCAGAGCCGCACTCCACATAGAGAATAATGGAGCCTTCAGCACTGACCTCCACCCGCAGAGCCGCACTCCACATAGAGAATAATGGAGCCTCCAGCACCGACCTCCACCCGCAGAGCCGCACTCCACATAGAGAATAATGGAGCCTTCAGCACCGATCTCCACCCGTAGAGCAGCACTCCACATAGAGAATAATGGAGCCTCCAGCACCGACCTCCACCCGCACTCCACATTTAGAATAATGGAGCCTCCAGCACCGACCTCCACCCGCAGAGCCGCACTCCACATAGAGAATAAATGGGCCTCCAGCACCGACCTCCACCCGCAGAGCCACACTCCACATAGAGAATAATGGAGCCTCCAGCACCGACCTCCACCCCCAGAACCGCACTCCACATAGAGAATAATGGAGCCTCCAGCACCGACCTCCACCCGCAGAGCCACACTCCACATAGAGAATAATGGAGCCTCCAGCACCGACCTCCACCCCCAGAACCGCACTCCACATAGAGAATAATGGAGCCTCAAGCACCGACCTTCACCCACAGAGCCGCACTCCACATAGAGAATAATGGAGCCTCCAGCACCGACCTCCACCCACAGAGCCGCACTCCACATAGAGAATAATGGAACCTCCAGCACCGATCTCCACCCGCAGAGCCGCACTCCACATAGAGAATAATGGAACCTCCAGCACCGACCTCCACCCGCAGAGCCGCACTCCACATAGAGAATAATGGAGCCTCCAGCACCGACCTCCACCCGCAGAGCCACACTCCACATAGAGAATAATGGAGCCTCCAGTACCGACCTCCACCCGCAGAGCCGCACTCCACATAGAGAATAATGGAGCCTCCAGCACCGACCTCCACCCGCAGAGCCGCACTCCACATAGAGAATAATGGAGCCTCCAGCACCGACCTCCACCCGCAGAGCCGCACTCCACATAGAGAATAATGGAGCCTCCAGCACCGACCTCCACCCCCAGAACCGCACTCCTCATAGAGAATAATGGAGCCTCCAGCACCGACCTCCACCCGCAGAGCCACACTCCACATAGAGAATAATGGAGCCTCCAGCACCGACCTCCACCCGCAGAGCCGCACTCCACATAGAGAATAATGGAGCCTCCAGCACCGACCTCCACCCCCAGAACCGCACTCCTCATAGAGAATAATGGAGCCTCCAGCACCGACCTCCACCCGCAGAGCCGCACTCCACATAGAGAATAATGGAGCCTCAGGCACCGACCTCCACCCCCAGAACCGCACTCCACATAGAGAATAATGGGGCCTCCAGCACCTACCTCCACCCGCACTCCACATAGAGAATAATGGAGCCTCAGGCACCGACCTCCACCCGCAGAGCCGCACTCCACATAGAGAATAATGGAGCCTCAGGCACCGACCTCCACCCGCAGAGCCGCACTCCACAGAGAATAATGGAGCCTCGGGCACCGACCTCCACCCGCAGAGCCGCACTCCACAGAGGATAATGGAGCCTCCAGCGTCGACCTCCACCCCCAGAACCGCACTCCACATAGAGAATAATGGAGCCTCCAGCACCGACCTCCACCCGCAGAGCCGCACTCCACATAGAGAATAATGCAGCCTCCAGCACCTACCTCCACCCGCAGAGCCGCACTCCACATAGTGAATAATGGAGCCTCCAGCACCGACCTCCACCCGCAGAGCCGCACTCCACATAGAGAATAATGGAGCCTCCAGCACCGACCTCCACCCCCAGAACCGCACTCCACATAGAGAATAATGGAGCCTCCAGCACCGACCTCCACCCGTAGAGCCGCACTCCACATAGAGAATAATGGGGCCTCCAGCACCGACCTCCACCCGCAGAGCCGCACTCCACATAGAGAATAATGGAGCCTCCAGCACCAACCTCCACCCGAAGAGCCGCACTCCACATAGGGAATAATGGAGCCTCCAGCACCGACCTCCACCCACAGAGCCGCACTCCACATAGAGAATAATGGAGCCTCCAGCACCGACCTCCACTCGCAGAGCCACACTCCACATAGAGAATAATGGAGCCTCCAGCACCGACCTCCACCCGCAGAGCCGCACTCCACATAGAGAATAATGGAGCCTCCAGCACCGACCTCCACCTGCACAGCCGCACTCCACATAGAGAATAATGGGGCCTCCAGCACCGACCTCCACCCGCACTCCACATAGAGAATAATGGAGCCTCCAGCACCGACCTCCACCCACAGAGCCGCACTCCACATAGAGAATAATGGAGCCTCCAGCACCGACCTCGACCCACAGAGCCGCACTCCACATAGAGAATAATGGAGCCTCCAGCACCGACCTCCACCCACAGAGCCGCACTCCACATAGAGAATAATGGAGCCTCTAACACCTACCTCCACCCGCAGAGCCGCACTCCACATAGAGAATAATGGAGCCTCCAGCACCGACCTCCACCCTCACTCCACATAGAGAATAATGGAGCCTCCAGCACCGACCTCCACCCGCAGAGCCGCACTCCACATAGAGAATAATGGAGCCTCCAGCACCGACCTCCACCCGCAGAGCCGCACTCCACATAGAGAATAATGGAGCCTTCAGCACTGACCTCCACCCGCAGAGCCGCACTCCACATAGAGAATAATGGAGCCTCCAGCACCGACCTCCACATAGAGAATAATGGAGCCTCCAGCACCGACCTCCACCCACAGAGCCGCACTCCACATAGAGAATAATGGAGCCTCCAGCACCGACCTCCACCCACAGAGCCGCACTCCACATAGAGAATAATGGAGCCTCCAGCACCGACCTCCACCCACAGAGCCGCACTCCACATAGAGAATAATGGAGCCTCCAACACGTACCTCCACCCGCAGAGCCGCACTCCACATAGAGAATAATGGAGCCTCCAGCACCGACCTCCACCCTCACTCCACATAGAGAATAATGGAGCCTCCAGCACTGACCTCCACCAGTAGAGCCGCACTCCACATAGAGAATAATGGAGCCTCCAGCACTGACCTCCACCAGTAGAGCCGCACTCCACATAGAGAATAATGGAGCCTCCAGCACCGACCTCCACCCGCAGAGCCGCACTCCACATAGAGAATAATGGAGCCTCCAGCACCGACCTCCACCCGCAGAGCCGCACTCCACATAGAGAATAATGGGGCCCCCAGCACCGACCTCCACCCGCAGAGCCGCACTCCACATAGAGAATAATGGAGCCTTCAGCACTGACCTCCACCCGCAGAGCCGCACTCCACATAGAGAATAATGGAGCCTCCAGCACCGACCTCCACCCGCAGAGCCGCACTCCACATAGAGAATAATGGAGCCTTCAGCACCGATCTCCACCCGTAGAGCAGCACTCCACATAGAGAATAATGGAGCCTCCAGCACCGACCTCCACCCGCACTCCACATTTAGAATAATGGAGCCTCCAGCACCGACCTCCACCCGCAGAGCCGCACTCCACATAGAGAATAAATGGGCCTCCAGCACCGACCTCCACCCGCAGAGCCACACTCCACATAGAGAATAATGGAGCCTCCAGCACCGACCTCCACCCCCAGAACCGCACTCCACATAGAGAATAATGGAGCCTCCAGCACCGACCTCCACCCGCAGAGCCACACTCCACATAGAGAATAATGGAGCCTCCAGCACCGACCTCCACCCCCAGAACCGCACTCCACATAGAGAATAATGGAGCCTCAAGCACCGACCTTCACCCACAGAGCCGCACTCCACATAGAGAATAATGGAGCCTCCAGCACCGACCTCCACCCACAGAGCCGCACTCCACATAGAGAATAATGGAACCTCCAGCACCGATCTCCACCCGCAGAGCCGCACTCCACATAGAGAATAATGGAACCTCCAGCACCGACCTCCACCCGCAGAGCCGCACTCCACATAGAGAATAATGGAGCCTCCAGCACCGACCTCCACCCGCAGAGCCACACTCCACATAGAGAATAATGGAGCCTCCAGTACCGACCTCCACCCGCAGAGCCGCACTCCACATAGAGAATAATGGAGCCTCCAGCACCGACCTCCACCCGCAGAGCCGCACTCCACATAGAGAATAATGGAGCCTCCAGCACCGACCTCCACCCGCAGAGCCGCACTCCACATAGAGAATAATGGAGCCTCCAGCACCGACCTCCACCCCCAGAACCGCACTCCTCATAGAGAATAATGGAGCCTCCAGCACCGACCTCCACCCGCAGAGCCACACTCCACATAGAGAATAATGGAGCCTCCAGCACCGACCTCCACCCGCAGAGCCGCACTCCACATAGAGAATAATGGAGCCTCCAGCACCGACCTCCACCCCCAGAACCGCACTCCTCATAGAGAATAATGGAGCCTCCAGCACCGACCTCCACCCGCAGAGCCGCACTCCACATAGAGAATAATGGAGCCTCAGGCACCGACCTCCACCCCCAGAACCGCACTCCACATAGAGAATAATGGGGCCTCCAGCACCTACCTCCACCCGCACTCCACATAGAGAATAATGGAGCCTCAGGCACCGACCTCCACCCGCAGAGCCGCACTCCACATAGAGAATAATGGAGCCTCAGGCACCGACCTCCACCCGCAGAGCCGCACTCCACAGAGAATAATGGAGCCTCGGGCACCGACCTCCACCCGCAGAGCCGCACTCCACAGAGGATAATGGAGCCTCCAGCGTCGACCTCCACCCCCAGAACCGCACTCCACATAGAGAATAATGGAGCCTCCAGCACCGACCTCCACCCGCAGAGCCGCACTCCACATAGAGAATAATGCAGCCTCCAGCACCTACCTCCACCCGCAGAGCCGCACTCCACATAGTGAATAATGGAGCCTCCAGCACCGACCTCCACCCGCAGAGCCGCACTCCACATAGAGAATAATGGAGCCTCCAGCACCGACCTCCACCCCCAGAACCGCACTCCACATAGAGAATAATGGAGCCTCCAGCACCGACCTCCACCCGTAGAGCCGCACTCCACATAGAGAATAATGGGGCCTCCAGCACCGACCTCCACCCGCAGAGCCGCACTCCACATAGAGAATAATGGAGCCTCCAGCACCAACCTCCACCCGAAGAGCCGCACTCCACATAGGGAATAATGGAGCCTCCAGCACCGACCTCCACCCACAGAGCCGCACTCCACATAGAGAATAATGGAGCCTCCAGCACCGACCTCCACTCGCAGAGCCACACTCCACATAGAGAATAATGGAGCCTCCAGCACCGACCTCCACCCGCAGAGCCGCACTCCACATAGAGAATAATGGAGCCTCCAGCACCGACCTCCACCTGCACAGCCGCACTCCACATAGAGAATAATGGGGCCTCCAGCACCGACCTCCACCCGCACTCCACATAGAGAATAATGGAGCCTCCAGCACCGACCTCCACCCACAGAGCCGCACTCCACATAGAGAATAATGGAGCCTCCAGCACCGACCTCGACCCACAGAGCCGCACTCCACATAGAGAATAATGGAGCCTCCAGCACCGACCTCCACCCACAGAGCCGCACTCCACATAGAGAATAATGGAGCCTCTAACACCTACCTCCACCCGCAGAGCCGCACTCCACATAGAGAATAATGGAGCCTCCAGCACCGACCTCCACCCTCACTCCACATAGAGAATAATGGAGCCTCCAGCACCGACCTCCACCCGCAGAGCCGCACTCCACATAGAGAATAATGGAGCCTCCAGCACCGACCTCCACCCGCAGAGCCGCACTCCACATAGAGAATAATGGAGCCTTCAGCACTGACCTCCACCCGCAGAGCCGCACTCCACATAGAGAATAATGGAGCCTCCAGCACCGACCTCCACATAGAGAATAATGGAGCCTCCAGCACCGACCTCCACCCACAGAGCCGCACTCCACATAGAGAATAATGGAGCCTCCAGCACCGACCTCCACCCACAGAGCCGCACTCCACATAGAGAATAATGGAGCCTCCAGCACCGACCTCCACCCACAGAGCCGCACTCCACATAGAGAATAATGGAGCCTCCAACACGTACCTCCACCCGCAGAGCCGCACTCCACATAGAGAATAATGGAGCCTCCAGCACCGACCTCCACCCTCACTCCACATAGAGAATAATGGAGCCTCCAGCACTGACCTCCACCAGTAGAGCCGCACTCCACATAGAGAATAATGGAGCCTCCAGCACTGACCTCCACCAGTAGAGCCGCACTCCACATAGAGAATAATGGAGCCTCCAGCACCGACCTCCACCCGCAGAGCCGCACTCCACATAGAGAATAATGGAGCCTCCAGCACCGACCTCCACCCGCAGAGCCGCACTCCACATAGAGAATAATGGGGCCCCCAGCACCGACCTCCACCCGCAGAGCCGCACTCCACATAGAGAATAATGGAGCCTTCAGCACTGACCTCCACCCGCAGAGCCGCACTCCACATAGAGAATAATGGAGCCTCCAGCACCGACCTCCACCCGCAGAGCCGCACTCCACATAGAGAATAATGGAGCCTTCAGCACCGATCTCCACCCGTAGAGCAGCACTCCACATAGAGAATAATGGAGCCTCCAGCACCGACCTCCACCCGCACTCCACATTTAGAATAATGGAGCCTCCAGCACCGACCTCCACCCGCAGAGCCGCACTCCACATAGAGAATAAATGGGCCTCCAGCACCGACCTCCACCCGCAGAGCCACACTCCACATAGAGAATAATTGAGCCTCCAGCACCGACCTCCACCCGCAGAGCCACTCTCCACATAGAGAATAATGGAGCCTCCAGCACCGACCTCCACCCCCAGAACCGCACTCCACATAGAGAATAATGGAGCCTCAAGCACCGACCTTCACCCACAGAGCCGCACTCCACATAGAGAATAATGGAGCCTCCAGCACCGACCTCCACCCACAGAGCCGCACTCCACATAGAGAATAATGGAACCTCCAGCACCGATCTCCACCCGCAGAGCCGCACTCCACATAGAGAATAATGGAACCTCCAGCACCGACCTCCACCCGCAGAGCCGCACTCCACATAGAGAATAATGGAGCCTCCAGCACCGACCTCCACCCGCAGAGCCACACTCCACATAGAGAATAATGGAGCCTCCAGTACCGACCTCCACCCGCAGAGCCGCACTCCACATAGAGAATAATGGAGCCTCCAGCACCGACCTCCACCCGCAGAGCCGCACTCCACATAGAGAATAATGGAGCCTCCAGCACCGACCTCCACCCGCAGAGCCGCACTCCACATAGAGAATAATGGAGCCTCCAGCACCGACCTCCACCCCCAGAACCGCACTCCTCATAGAGAATAATGGAGCCTCCAGCACCGACCTCCACCCGCAGAGCCACACTCCACATAGAGAATAATGGAGCCTCCAGCACCGACCTCCACCCGCAGAGCCGCACTCCACATAGAGAATAATGGAGCCTCCAGCACCGACCTCCACCCGCAGAGCCGCACTCCACATAGAGAATAATGGAGCCTCCAGCACCGACCTCCACCCCCAGAACCGCACTCCTCATAGAGAATAATGGAGCCTCCAGCACCGACCTCCACCCGCAGAGCCACACTCCACATAGAGAATAATGGAGCCTCAGGCACCGACCTCCACCCGCAGAGCCGCACTCCACATAGAGAATAATGGAGCCTCAGGCACCGACCTCCACCCGCAGAGCCGCACTCCACATAGAGAATAATGGAGCCTCCATCACCGACCTCCACCCGCACTCCACATAGAGAATAATGGAGCCTCCAGCACCAACCTCCAGCCGCAGAGCCGCACTCCACATAGAGAATAATGGAGCCTCCAGCACCGACCTCCACCCGCAGAGCCACACACCACAGAAAATAATGGAGCCTCCAGCACCGACCTCCACCCCCAGAGCCGCCCTCCACATAGAGAATAATGGAGCCTTCGGCACCGACCTCCACCCCCAGAGCCGCCCTCCACATAGAGAATAATGGAGCCTTCGGCACCAACCTCCACCCCCAGAGCCGCACTCCACAGAGGATAATGGAGCCTCCAGCGTCGACCTCCACCCCCAGAACCGCACTCCACATAGAGAATAATGGAGCCTCCAGCACCGACCTCCACCCGCAGAGCCGCACTCCACATAGAGAATAATGCAGCCTCCAGCACCTACCTCCACCCGCAGAGCCGCACTCCACATAGTGAATAATGGAGCCTCCAGCACCGACCTCCACCCGCAGAGCCGCACTCCACATAGAGAATAATGGAGCCTCCAGCACCGACCTCCACCCCCAGAACCGCACTCCACATAGAGAATAATGGAGCCTCCAGCACCGACCTCCACCCGTAGAGCCGCACTCCACATAGAGAATAATGGGGCCTCCAGCACCGACCTCCACCCGCAGAGCCGCACTCCACATAGAGAATAATGGAGCCTCCAGCACCAACCTCCACCCGAAGAGCCGCACTCCACATAGGGAATAATGGAGCCTCCAGCACCGACCTCCACCCACAGAGCCGCACTCCACATAGAGAATAATGGAGCCTCCAGCACCGACCTCCACTCGCAGAGCCACACTCCACATAGAGAATAATGGAGCCTCCAGCACCGACCTCCACCCGCAGAGCCGCACTCCACATAGAGAATAATGGAGCCTCCAGCACCGACCTCCACCTGCACAGCCGCACTCCACATAGAGAATAATGGGGCCTCCAGCACCGACCTCCACCCGCACTCCACATAGAGAATAATGGAGCCTCCAGCACCGACCTCGACCCACAGAGCCGCACTCCACATAGAGAATAATGGAGCCTCCAGCACCGACCTCCACCCACAGAGCCGCACTCCACATAGAGAATAATGGAGCCTCTAACACCTACCTCCACCCGCAGAGCCGCACTCCACATAGAGAATAATGGAGCCTCCAGCACCGACCTCCACCCTCACTCCACATAGAGAATAATGGAGCCTCCAGCACCGACCTCCACCCGCAGAGCCGCACTCCACATAGAGAATAATGGAGCCTCCAGCACCGACCTCCACCCGCAGAGCCGCACTCCACATAGAGAATAATGGAGCCTTCAGCACTGACCTCCACCCGCAGAGCCGCACTCCACATAGAGAATAATGGAGCCTCCAGCACCGACCTCCACATAGAGAATAATGGAGCCTCCAGCACCGACCTCCACCCACAGAGCCGCACTCCACATAGAGAATAATGGAGCCTCCAGCACCGACCTCCACCCACAGAGCCGCACTCCACATAGAGAATAATGGAGCCTCCAGCACCGACCTCCACCCACAGAGCCGCACTCCACATAGAGAATAATGGAGCCTCCAACACGTACCTCCACCCGCAGAGCCGCACTCCACATAGAGAATAATGGAGCCTCCAGCACCGACCTCCACCCTCACTCCACATAGAGAATAATGGAGCCTCCAGCACTGACCTCCACCAGTAGAGCCGCACTCCACATAGAGAATAATGGAGCCTCCAGCACTGACCTCCACCAGTAGAGCCGCACTCCACATAGAGAATAATGGAGCCTCCAGCACCGACCTCCACCCGCAGAGCCGCACTCCACATAGAGAATAATGGAGCCTCCAGCACCGACCTCCACCCGCAGAGCCGCACTCCACATAGAGAATAATGGGGCCCCCAGCACCGACCTCCACCCGCAGAGCCGCACTCCACATAGAGAATAATGGAGCCTTCAGCACTGACCTCCACCCGCAGAGCCGCACTCCACATAGAGAATAATGGAGCCTCCAGCACCGACCTCCACCCGCAGAGCCGCACTCCACATAGAGAATAATGGAGCCTTCAGCACCGATCTCCACCCGTAGAGCAGCACTCCACATAGAGAATAATGGAGCCTCCAGCACCGACCTCCACCCGCACTCCACATTTAGAATAATGGAGCCTCCAGCACCGACCTCCACCCGCAGAGCCGCACTCCACATAGAGAATAAATGGGCCTCCAGCACCGACCTCCACCCGCAGAGCCACACTCCACATAGAGAATAATTGAGCCTCCAGCACCGACCTCCACCCGCAGAGCCACACTCCACATAGAGAATAATGGAGCCTCCAGCACCGACCTCCACCCCCAGAACCGCACTCCACATAGAGAATAATGGAGCCTCAAGCACCGACCTTCACCCACAGAGCCGCACTCCACATAGAGAATAATGGAGCCTCCAGCACCGACCTCCACCCACAGAGCCGCACTCCACATAGAGAATAATGGAACCTCCAGCACCGATCTCCACCCGCAGAGCCGCACTCCACATAGAGAATAATGGAACCTCCAGCACCGACCTCCACCCGCAGAGCCGCACTCCACATAGAGAATAATGGAGCCTCCAGCACCGACCTCCACCCGCAGAGCCACACTCCACATAGAGAATAATGGAGCCTCCAGTACCGACCTCCACCCGCAGAGCCGCACTCCACATAGAGAATAATGGAGCCTCCAGCACCGACCTCCACCCGCAGAGCCGCACTCCACATAGAGAATAATGGAGCCTCCAGCACCGACCTCCACCCGCAGAGCCGCACTCCACATAGAGAATAATGGAGCCTCCAGCACCGACCTCCACCCCCAGAACCGCACTCCACATAGAGAATAATGGAGCCTCCAGCACTGACCTCCACCCGCAGAGCCGCACTCCACATAGAGAATAATGGAGCCTCCAGCACCGACCTCCACCCGCAGAGCCGCACTCCACATAGAGAATAATGGAGCCTCCAGCACCGACCTCCACCCCCAGAACCGCACTCCACATAGAGAATAATGGAGCCTCCAGCACCGACCTCCACCCGCAGAGCCGCACTCCTCATAGAGAATAATGGAGCCTCCAGCACCGACCTCCACCCGCAGAGCCACACTCCACATAGAGAATAATGGAGCCTCCAGCACCGACCTCCACCCGCAGAGCCGCACTCCACATAGAGAATAATGGAGCCTCCAGCACCGACCTCCACCCCCAGAACCGCACTCCTCATAGAGAATAATGGAGCCTCCAGCACCGACCTCCACCCGCAGAGCCGCACTCCACATAGAGAATAATGGAGCCTCAGGCACCGACCTCCACCCCCAGAACCGCACTCCACATAGAGAATAATGGGGCCTCCAGCACCTACCTCCACCCGCACTCCACATAGAGAATAATGGAGCCTCAGGCACCGACCTCCACCCGCAGAGCCGCACTCCACATAGAGAATAATGGAGCCTCAGGCACCGACCTCCACCCGCAGAGCCGCACTCCACAGAGAATAATGGAGCCTCGGGCACCGACCTCCACCCGCAGAGCCGCACTCCACATAGAGAATAATGGAGCCTCCAGCACCGACCTCCACCCGCAGAGCCACACTCCACATAGAGAATAATGAAGCCTCCAGCACCGACCTCCACCCGCAGAGCCGCACTCCACATAGAGAATAATGGAGCTTCCAGCGCCGACCTCCACCCGCAGAGCCACACTCCACATAGAGAATAATGGAACCTCAGGCACCGACCTCCACCCGCAGAGCCGCACTCCACATAGAGAATAATGGAGCCTCAGGCACCGACCTCCACCCGCAGAGCCGCACTCCACATAGAGAATAATGGGGCCTCCAGCACCGACCTCCACCCGCAGAGCCGCACTTCACATAGAGAATAATGGAGCCTCCAGCACCGACCTCCACCCGCAGAGCCGCACTCCACATAGAGAATGGAGCCTCCAGCACCGACCTCCACCCGCAGAGCCGCACTCCTCATTGAGAATAATGGAGCCTCCAGCACCGACCTCCACCCGCACTCCACATAGAGAATAATGGAGCCTCCAGCACCGACCTCCACCCCCAGAACCGCACTCCTCATAGAGAATAATGGAGCCTCCAGCACCGACCTCCACCCGCAGAGCCGCACTCCTCATAGAGAATAATGGAGCCTCCAGCACCGACCTCCACCCGCCCGCAGAGCCACACTCCACATAGAGAATAATGGAGCCTCCAGCACCGACCTCCACCCCCAGAACCGCACTCCACATAGAGAATAATGGAGCCTCCAGCGCCGACCTCCACCCGCAGAGCCACACTCCACATAGAGAATAATGGAGCCTCAGGCACCGACCTCCACCCGCAGAGCCGCACTCCACATAGAGAATAATGGAGCCTCAGGCACCGACCTCCACCCGCAGAGCCGCACTCCACATAGAGAATAATGGAGCCTCCATCACCGACCTCCACCCGCACTCCACATAGAGAATAATGGAGCCTCCAGCACCAACCTCCAGCCGCAGAGCCGCACTCCACATAGAGAATAATGGAGCCTCCAGCACCGACCTCCACCCGCAGAGCCACACACCACATAGAAAATAATGGAGCCTCCAGCACCGACCTCCACCCCCAGAGCCGCCCTCCACATAGAGAATAATGGAGCCTTCGGCACCGACCTCCACCCCCAGAGCCGCCCTCCACATAGAGAATAATGGAGCCTTCGGCACCAACCTCCACCCCCAGAGCCGCACTCCACAGAGGATAATGGAGCCTCCAGCGTCGACCTCCACCCCCAGAACCGCACTCCACATAGAGAATAATGGAGCCTCCAGCACCGACCTCCACCCGCAGAGCCGCACTCCACATAGAGAATAATGCAGCCTCCAGCACCTACCTCCACCCGCAGAGCCGCACTCCACATAGTGAATAATGGAGCCTCCAGCACCGACCTCCACCCGCAGAGCCGCACTCCACATAGAGAATAATGGAGCCTCCAGCACCTACCTCCACCCGCAGAGCCGCACTCCACATAGTGAATAATGGAGCCTCCAGCACCGACCTCCACCCGCAGAGCCGCACTCCACATAGAGAATAATGGAGCCTCCAGCACCGACCTCCACCCCCAGAACCGCACTCCACATAGAGAATAATGGAGCCTCCAGCACCGACCTCCACCCGTAGAGCCGCACTCCACATAGAGAATGGGGCCTCCAGCACCGACCTCCACCCGCAGAGCCGCACTCCACATAGAGAATAATGGAGTCTCCAGCACCGACCTCCACCCGCAGAGCCGCACTCCACATAGAGAACAATGGAGCCTCCAGCACCGACCTCCACCCGCAGAGCCGCACTCCACATAGAGAATAATGGAGCCTCCAGCACCGACCTCCACCCGCAGAGCCACACTCCACATAGAGAATAATGGAGCCTCCAGCACAGACCTTCACCCGCAGAGCCGCACTCCACATAGAGAATAATGGAGCCTCCAGCACCTACCTCCACCCGCAGAGCCGCACTCCACATAGAGAATAATGGAGCCTCCAGCACCGACCTCCACCCGCAGAGCCGCGCTCCACATAGAGAATAATGGAGCCTCCAGCACCGACCTCCACCCACAGAGCCACACTCCACATAGAGAATAATGGAGCCTCCAGCACCGACCTCCACCCGCAGAGCCGCACTCCACATAGAGAATAATGGAGCCTCCAGCACCGACCTCCACCCGCAGAGCCGCACTCCACATAGAGAATAATGGAGCCTCCAGCACCGACCTCCACCCGCAGAGCCGCACTCCACATAGAGAATAATGGAGCCTCCAGCACCGACCTCCACCCCCAGAGCCGCACTCCACATAGAGAATAATGGAGTCTCCAGCACCTACCTCCACCCCCAGAGCCGCACTCCACATAGAGAATAATGGAGCCTCCAGCACCGACCTCCACCCGCAGAGCCGCACACCACATAGAGAATAATGGAGCCTCCAGCACCGACCTCCACCCCCAGAGCCGCACTCCACATAGAGAATAATGGAGCCTCCAGCACCGACCTCCACCCGCAGAGCCGCACTCCACATAGAGAATAATGGAGCCTCCAGCACCGACCTCCACCCGCAGAGCCGCACTCCACATAGAGAATAATGGAGCCTCCAGCACCGACCTCCACCCGCAGAGCCGCACTCCACATAGAGAATAATGGAGCCTCCAGCACCGACCTCCACCCCCAGAGCCGCACTCCACATAGAGAATAATGGAGCCTCCAGCAACGACCTCCACCCGCAGAGCCGCACTCCACATAGAGAATAATGGAGCCTCCAGCACCGACCTCCACCCGCACAGCCGCACTCCACATAGAGAATGGAGCCTCCAGCACCGACCTCCACCCGCAGAGCCGCACTCCACATAGAGAATAATGGAGCCTCCAGCACCGACCTCCACCCCCAGAGCCGCACTCCACATAGAGAATAATGGATTCTCCAGCACCTACCTCCACCCCCAGAGCCGCACTCCACATAGAGAATAATGGAGCCTCCAGCACCGACCTCCACCCGCACAGCCGCACTCCACATAGAGAATGGAGCCTCCAGCACCGACCTCCACCCGCAGAGCCGCACTCCACATAGAGAATAATGGAGCCTCCAGCACCGACCTCCACCCCCAGAGCCGCACTCCACATAGAGAATAATGGATTCTCCAGCACCTACCTCCACCCCCAGAGCCGCACTCCACATAGAGAATAATGGAGCCTCCAGCACCGACCTCCACCCGCAGAGCCGCACACCACATAGAGAATAATGGAGCCTCCAGCACCGACCTCCACCCCCAGAGCCGCACTCCACATAGAGAATAATGGGGCCTCCAGCACCGACCTCCACCCGCAGAGCCGCACTCCACATAGAGAATAATGGAGCCTCCAGCACCGACCTCCACCCGCAGAGCCGCACTCCACATAGAGAATAATGGAGCCTCCAGCACCGACCTCCACCCGCAGAGCCGCACTCCACATAGAGAATAATGGAGCCTCCAGCACCGACCTCCACCCCCAGAGCCGCACTCCACATAGAGAATAATGGAGCCTCCAGCAACGACCTCCACCCGCAGAGCCGCACTCCACATAGAGAATGGAGCCTCCAGCACCGACCTCCACCCGCACTCCACATAGAGAATAATGGAGCCTCCAGTACCGACCTCCAGCCACAGAGCCACACTCCACATAGAGAATAATGGAGCCTCTGGCACCGACCTCCACCCGCAGAGCCACACTCCACATAGAGAATAATGGGGCCTCCAGCACCGACCTCCACCCGCAGAGCCGCACTCCACATAGAGAATAATGGAGCCTCTGGCACCGACCTCCACCCGCAGAGCCACACTCCACATAGAGAATAATGGGGCCTCCAGCACCGACCTCCACCCGCAGAGCCGCACTCCACATAGAGAATAATGGGGCCTCCAGCACCGACCTCCACATAGAGAATAATGGAGCCTCCAGCACCGACCTCCACCCGAAGAGCCGCACTCCACATAGGGAATAATGGAGCCTCCAGCACCGACCTCCACCCACAGAGCTGCACTCCACATAGAGAATAATGGAGCCTCCAGCACCGACCTCCACCCACAGAGCCGCACTCCACATAGAGAATAATGGAGCCTCCAGCACCGACCTCCACCCACAGAGCTGCACTCCACATAGAGAATAATGGAGCCTCCAGCACCGACCTCCACCCGCAGAGCCGCACTCCACAGAGAATAATGGAGCCTCCAGCACCGACCCCACCTGCAGAGCCGCACTCCACATAGAGAATAATGGAGCCTCCAGCACCGAGCTCCACATAGAGTATAATGGAGCCTCCAGCACCGACCTCCACCCGCACTCCACATAGAGAATAATGGAGCCTCCAGCACCGACCTCCACCCACAGAGCCGCACTCCACATAGAGAATAATGGAGCCTCCAGCACCGACCTCCACCCACAGAGCCGCACTCCACATAGAGAATAATGGAGCCTCCAGCACCGACCTCCACCCGCAGAGCCGCACTCCACATAGAGAATAATGGGGCCTCCAGCACCGACCTCCACATAGAGAATAATGGAGCCTCCAGCACCGACCTCCACCCGCACTCCACATAGAGAATAATGGAGCCTCCAGCACCGACCTCCACCCGCACAGCCGCACTCCACATAGAGAATGGAGCCTCCAGCACCGACCTCCACCCGCAGAGCCGCACTCCACATAGAGAATAATGGAGCCTCCAGCACCGACCTCCACCCGCAGAGCCACACTCCACATAGAGAATAATGGAGCCTCCAGCACCGACCTCCACCCCCAGAGCCGCACTCCACATAGAGAATAATGGAGCCTCCAGCACCGACCTCCACCCGCACAGCCGCACTCCACATAGAGAATGGAGCCTCCAGCACCGACCTCCACCCGCAGAGCCGCACTCCACATAGAGAATAATGGAGCCTCCAGCACCGACCTCCACCCCCAGAGCCGCACTCCACATAGAGAATAATGGATTCTCCAGCACCTACCTCCACCCCCAGAGCCGCACTCCACATAGAGAATAATGGAGCCTCCAGCACCGACCTCCACCCGCACTCCACATAGAGAATAATGGAGCCTCCAGTACCGACCTCCAGCCACAGAGCCACACTCCACATAGAGAATAATGGAGCCTCTGGCACCGACCTCCACCCGCAGAGCCACACTCCACATAGAGAATAATGGGGCCTCCAGCACCGACCTCCACCCGCAGAGCCGCACTCCACATAGAGAATAATGGGGCCTCCAGCACCGACCTCCACATAGAGAATAATGGAGCCTCCAGCACCGACCTCCACCCGAAGAGCCGCACTCCACATAGGGAATAATGGAGCCTCCAGCACCGACCTCCACCCACAGAGCTGCACTCCACATAGAGAATAATGGAGCCTCCAGCACCGACCTCCACCCACAGAGCCGCACTCCACATAGAGAATAATGGAGCCTCCAGCACCGACCTCCACCCACAGAGCTGCACTCCACATAGAGAATAATGGAGCCTCCAGCACCGACCTCCACCCGCAGAGCCGCACTCCACAGAGAATAATGGAGCCTCCAGCACCGACCCCACCTGCAGAGCCGCACTCCACATAGAGAATAATGGAGCCTCCAGCACCGAGCTCCACATAGAGTATAATGGAGCCTCCAGCACCGACCTCCACCCGCACTCCACATAGAGAATAATGGAGCCTCCAGCACCGACCTCCACCCACAGAGCCGCACTCCACATAGAGAATAATGGAGCCTCCAGCACCGACCTCCACCCACAGAGCCGCACTCCACATAGAGAATAATGGAGCCTCCAGCACCGACCTCCACCCGCAGAGCCGCACTCCACATAGAGAATAATGGGGCCTCCAGCACCGACCTCCACATAGAGAATAATGGAGCCTCCAGCACCGACCTCCACCCGCACTCCACATAGAGAATAATGGAGCCTCCAGCACCGACCTCCACCCACAGAGCCGCACTCCACATAGAGAATAATGGAGCCTCCAACACCTACCTCCACCCACAGAGCCGCACTCCACATAGAGAATAATGGGGCCTCCAGCACCGACCTCCACCCGCACTCCACATTTAGAATAATGGAGCCTCCAGCACCGATCTCCACCCGCAGAGCCGCACTCCACATAGAGAATAATGGGGCCTCCAGCACCGACCTCCACCCGCAGAGCCGCACTCCACATAGAGAATAATGGAGCCTCCAGCACCGACCTCCACCCGCAGAGCCGCACTCCACATAGAGAATAATGGAGCCTCCAGCACCGACCTCCACCCGCAGAGCCGCACTCCACATAGAGAATAATGGGGCCTCCAGCACCGACCTCCACCCGCAGAGCCGCACTCCACATAGAGAATAATGGAGCCTCCAGCACCGACCTCCACCCCCAGAACCGCACTCCACATAGAGAATAATGGAGCCTCCAGCACCGACCTCCACCCGCAGAGCCACACTCCACATAGAGAATAATGAAGCCTCCAGCACCGACCTCCACCCGCAGAGCCGCACTCCACATAGAGAATAATGGAGCTTCCAGCGCCGACCTCCACCCGCAGAGCCACACTCCACATAGAGAATAATGGAACCTCAGGCACCGACCTCCACCCGCAGAGCCGCACTCCACATAGAGAATAATGGAGCCTCAGGCACCGACCTCCACCCGCAGAGCCGCACTCCACATAGAGAATAATGGGGCCTCCAGCACCGACCTCCACCCGCAGAGCCGCACTTCACATAGAGAATAATGGAGCCTCCAGCACCGACCTCCACCCGCAGAGCCGCACTCCACATAGAGAATGGAGCCTCCAGCACCGACCTCCACCCGCAGAGCCGCACTCCTCATAGAGAATAATGGAGCCTCCAGCACCGACCTCCACCCGCACTCCACATAGAGAATAATGGAGCCTCCAGCACCGACCTCCACCCCCAGAACCGCACTCCTCATAGAGAATAATGGAGCCTCCAGCACCGACCTCCACCCGCAGAGCCGCACTCCTCATAGAGAATAATGGAGCCTCCAGCACCGACCTCCACCCGCCCGCAGAGCCACACTCCACATAGAGAATAATGGAGCCTCCAGCACCGACCTCCACCCCCAGAACCGCACTCCACATAGAGAATAATGGAGCCTCCAGCGCCGACCTCCACCCGCAGAGCCACACTCCACATAGAGAATAATGGAGCCTCAGGCACCGACCTCCACCCGCAGAGCCGCACTCCACATAGAGAATAATGGAGCCTCAGGCACCGACCTCCACCCGCAGAGCCGCACTCCACATAGAGAATAATGGAGCCTCCATCACCGACCTCCACCCGCACTCCACATAGAGAATAATGGAGCCTCCAGCACCAACCTCCAGCCGCAGAGCCGCACTCCACATAGAGAATAATGGAGCCTCCAGCACCGACCTCCACCCGCAGAGCCACACACCACATAGAAAATAATGGAGCCTCCAGCACCGACCTCCACCCCCAGAGCCGCCCTCCACATAGAGAATAATGGAGCCTTCGGCACCGACCTCCACCCCCAGAGCCGCCCTCCACATAGAGAATAATGGAGCCTTCGGCACCAACCTCCACCCCCAGAGCCGCACTCCACAGAGGATAATGGAGCCTCCAGCGTCGACCTCCACCCCCAGAACCGCACTCCACATAGAGAATAATGGAGCCTCCAGCACCGACCTCCACCCGCAGAGCCGCACTCCACATAGAGAATAATGCAGCCTCCAGCACCTACCTCCACCCGCAGAGCCGCACTCCACATAGTGAATAATGGAGCCTCCAGCACCGACCTCCACCCGCAGAGCCGCACTCCACATAGAGAATAATGGAGCCTCCAGCACCGACCTCCACCCCCAGAACCGCACTCCACATAGAGAATAATGGAGCCTCCAGCACCGACCTCCACCCGTAGAGCCGCACTCCACATAGAGAATAATGGGGCCTCCAGCACCGACCTCCACCCGCAGAGCCGCACTCCACATAGAGAATAATGGAGCCTCCAGCACCAACCTCCACCCGAAGAGCCGCACTCCACATAGGGAATAATGGAGCCTCCAGCACCGACCTCCACCCACAGAGCCGCACTCCACATAGAGAATAATGGAGCCTCCAGCACCGACCTCCACCTGCACAGCCGCACTCCACATAGAGAATAATGGGGCCTCCAGCACCGACCTCCACCCGCACTCCACATAGAGAATAATGGAGCCTCCAGCACCGACCTCCACCCACAGAGCCGCACTCCACATAGAGAATAATGGAGCCTCCAGCACCGACCTCGACCCACAGAGCCGCACTCCACATAGAGAATAATGGAGCCTCCAGCACCGACCTCCACCCACAGAGCCGCACTCCACATAGAGAATAATGGAGCCTCTAACACCTACCTCCACCCGCAGAGCCGCACTCCACATAGAGAATAATGGAGCCTCCAGCACCGACCTCCACCCTCACTCCACATAGAGAATAATGGAGCCTCCAGCACCGACCTCCACCCGCAGAGCCGCACTCCACATAGAGAATAATGGAGCCTCCAGCACCGACCTCCACCCGCAGAGCCGCACTCCACATAGAGAATAATGGAGCCTTCAGCACTGACCTCCACCCGCAGAGCCGCACTCCACATAGAGAATAATGGAGCCTCCAGCACCGACCTCCACATAGAGAATAATGGAGCCTCCAGCACCGACCTCCACCCACAGAGCCGCACTCCACATAGAGAATAATGGAGCCTCCAGCACCGACCTCCACCCACAGAGCCGCACTCCACATAGAGAATAATGGAGCCTCCAGCACCGACCTCCACCCACAGAGCCGCACTCCACATAGAGAATAATGGAGCCTCCAACACGTACCTCCACCCGCAGAGCCGCACTCCACATAGAGAATAATGGAGCCTCCAGCACCGACCTCCACCCTCACTCCACATAGAGAATAATGGAGCCTCCAGCACTGACCTCCACCAGTAGAGCCGCACTCCACATAGAGAATAATGGAGCCTCCAGCACTGACCTCCACCAGTAGAGCCGCACTCCACATAGAGAATAATGGAGCCTCCAGCACCGACCTCCACCCGCAGAGCCGCACTCCACATAGAGAATAATGGAGCCTCCAGCACCGACCTCCACCCGCAGAGCCGCACTCCACATAGAGAATAATGGGGCCCCCAGCACCGACCTCCACCCGCAGAGCCGCACTCCACATAGAGAATAATGGAGCCTTCAGCACTGACCTCCACCCGCAGAGCCGCACTCCACATAGAGAATAATGGAGCCTCCAGCACCGACCTCCACCCGCAGAGCCGCACTCCACATAGAGAATAATGGAGCCTTCAGCACCGATCTCCACCCGTAGAGCAGCACTCCACATAGAGAATAATGGAGCCTCCAGCACCGACCTCCACCCGCACTCCACATTTAGAATAATGGAGCCTCCAGCACCGACCTCCACCCGCAGAGCCGCACTCCACATAGAGAATAAATGGGCCTCCAGCACCGACCTCCACCCGCAGAGCCACACTCCACATAGAGAATAATTGAGCCTCCAGCACCGACCTCCACCCGCAGAGCCACACTCCACATAGAGAATAATGGAGCCTCCAGCACCGACCTCCACCCCCAGAACCGCACTCCACATAGAGAATAATGGAGCCTCAAGCACCGACCTTCACCCACAGAGCCGCACTCCACATAGAGAATAATGGAGCCTCCAGCACCGACCTCCACCCACAGAGCCGCACTCCACATAGAGAATAATGGAACCTCCAGCACCGATCTCCACCCGCAGAGCCGCACTCCACATAGAGAATAATGGAACCTCCAGCACCGACCTCCACCCGCAGAGCCGCACTCCACATAGAGAATAATGGAGCCTCCAGCACCGAGCTCCACCCGCAGAGCCACACTCCACATAGAGAATAATGGAGCCTCCAGTACCGACCTCCACCCGCAGAGCCGCACTCCACATAGAGAATAATGGAGCCTCCAGCACCGACCTCCACCCGCAGAGCCGCACTCCACATAGAGAATAATGG